>NC_053035.3:97231442-97534472 GCF_002575655.3 Aegilops tauschii subsp. strangulata | reverse complement strand
ACTGTGGCATTATTATTCTGCATTTTCCTCTCGAGGAGTCTTTCATACACTCGTTTGGCACCTGTATTATTATTCCGCATTTTCCGCTCGAGGAGTCTTTCAGACACTCGTTTGGCACCTGTATTATTATTCCGCATTTTCCGCTCGAGGAGTCTTTCAGACACTCGTTTGGCACCAGTATTACTATTCTGCAGTTTCCGCTCGAGGCGTCATTCAGACCCTCGCTTGGCACCCAGTATTTATTATCTCTATGTCTGATCGCACTGGTTAACTTGTTCATATGCTTCATGTTGCATTCGTTATATCTTATGTCCGAATTGTCTTGCGAGTACTTTCATAGTACTCACCTGGCTTGTTGATTTGGCCAGATGTTGACGAAGGCGATCTCTTGGATGAAGAGTTTGATAGCGCGTCCGATGCCTAGAGGAGTCCCAGTCAGTCCTGCGCGATCCCGGATGTTGGTCACTTGCTTTGTATACGCTTCCGCCACCCGCAATAAGTCTTCTCGAGCCTCACTCTGACGCTCGATGAGTTGTAGTCTTCTGGAATCATATCACTCGCTTCGCGATGATATTTCCACCACCGTTATTATCGTGAGTTAGTAATTTGCCACCCTACCGCCGTCTTGTTTCAGCGGCGTGCATGTAATAAATTGTTGGGCAGTCTCTGCTCAACCTTGTATTATATTTAGTACTCCTGGTATTTTTCTTCTGGGACCAAGATATTGTTTATCAGTGAGAAGGAATTCTTCCTCGCTGGTCCGTAAAAGGGATTGGTCTCTCAATAATTATTTTATTGAAAAACCGGTCATGACAAGCTTGGTATCAGAGCCAGGCTGACTGTAGGAAGCCACTAGGTGCGATCGCTAATCGGTTATTAGCGTCTTTTGTGCTTTTTCAGCATTTTGCAATTGTAGCTATTTTCTGTTGGTCATCATAAATTTATGACATGACTACTCAGAATTTTTGCCTACTTTTGTAGATGGCTGGCAGCAGCTGTGAGAATCGAGTGTTCACCAACGTGCCCGAGGGGTTTGTCAAACTCCTCGTCTCCATCACCAAGCTCGCGATCGGGCCAGCAGCTCGCCCGGAGTTCACACTCTATCAACACAAGCTCAGTGACGACGTGTCTATGCACCAAGCTGTGGTGCAGTTCAAGGGAGGACGATCTGCTGCTCGCCACATCCGTTTTGTGGGAAGGGCCATGCCTACGGAGAGGCATGCCATGCAGATGGCTGCCCGCGAGGCGATTGCTCGCCTTCGGGACATCCTTCCTACGATGAAGACTCGTCGCTACCGCTACCTCCCATGCCATGTGCCTTACACCAGCCACTATGCGTTCGCCTGCCATCGGGGAGAGCGAGATGAAGCCATCGAGATGGTTGTGGAGTATCTCAAGGCTCTGGAGGAGTCTTTCGACAACCTCGTAGATGATCTTGTGGCTGCCCGCATGGACTTAGTCCGGGGCGGTCCTGCCAGCAGGAAGGAGCTTCTCCACACGGCGCCGCCTCTGACATTCGTCTCGTCTTCAGCCTCGTATGCACCGGCCGTTTTGGCCACTGCTCGCCGTCTGCCTACCAGTTAGGAGTTCGACCGAGTCATCACTCCTACTCCAGTCAGAGCCGCACCGCCTGCCGCACGCGCTCTACCACCAGTCGCCCCCGCACCATCACCGCAGCGCAGCGTCACGCGCCAGGAGCCAGCTAGAGAGGAGGAGGTTGACTCTCCTGGACCGCTGAGCCTTGCCATCGGCAAGGGGAAGGAGATCTTCACCATCTCCGACTGAGAGCACCGAGTAGCCGCGTGTTATGCCTGCTTGTATGATGTGCTGTTTTATCTGTACGCTAGTTTGTATTGGTGTGTTTGCTGCCTTCCGGAGTAGTACGCTAGTTTTAAATAACATGTCAGGATTGTGTACGCGCATCCTGAGTGCTGTATCCTGTGTTTGCTTTTCGCATGTAAGTTTTATGTTAAGCACTTCTCCATGAAAAATCATTTGTGTTTCTTTGAAAACCTTGAAGCCTTTTGATTATTGCCTTTGCGAGATTTTTCTTGTACTACACAGTTTTTCTCATGGGTTTTGCAAATAATACCCCAGACTGGAAAAATGTCTCGCCCGTGGACTCGCTCCATGCCCAATCAGCCAGATGAGGTTTACGGGACACAGACCAGCAACAATTTCACTCAGGGTCAGTCCAGCCAACAGGACAGCGAAGCAGCAGTGTCTCAAGTATGCCTTCTCTTCGAACAAAGCCAGCAACAGCACCGAGAGATGATGAACCATGTCATCAATATGGGAAACCACCGTGAACCCTATCAACCACATTCCAAGTTATCTGAGTTACAGAAGACTCGCCCCTCAACTTTTGCTCACACCGATAGGCCGCTGGAAGCCGATGATTGGCTTCGTGAGATTGAAAGGAAACTGATTATTGCTCAGTGCTCAGATCATGAGAAGGTGCTTTATGCACCACACTATCTTACTGGAGCAGCCGCAGCATGGTGGGAAAACTTACTACACATGCATCCCAGGGAACACAACATCACCTGGGAAGAGTTCAAGGAAGGCTTCCGTGGGGCACACATCCCCAGGAGCATCCTAAAGATCAAGAAGAGAGAGTTTGATGACCTGAAGCAAAGAGGCATGTCAGTGACAGAGTACAATGGTCAGTTCACTCAGCTGTCTCGTTATGCCTACGACGAGCACATGACAGAAAGCAAAAAGATGGAAAAATTCCTAGACGGCCTAGCACCAGCACTGAGATGCCAACTGATTGTACACACCTTTCCGGATTTTAAGACGCTGGTGGACAAGGCCATCACCTTGGAGAATGAGCGCCGTAGTCTGGAAGATATCCGCAAGCGGAAGAGGGACAAGACGACTCTTGCCCGCAGCAACCGAGGCAAGACTGAGGTCCCAAGGACAGACGCAAGGAGATCCACGACCACCGAGCCAAGGCCCGTCGGACAGTTTCATGCCAGGGACAAGGAGTTCACATACCGTCCAGGGGTCACCTGCTATGCATGTGGTCAACAAGGGCATTATGCTAAACAGTGCCCGAAGCCAAGAGACTCGGCACCCAAGCCGAACAATGGTGGAAACAATCCAGCCCCCAAGCGCAACAACTTCAATCCCAGCAACAACCACAGGAAGGGTCACCTGAACCATGTGACCAGGGAAGAAGCGCAGAATGCCCCAGACATCGTGCTCGGTACGTTCCCTGTCAACACAGTACCTGCCACGGTTTTGTTTGATTCTGGAGCTTCCCATTCGTTCGTTTCGAAGAGTTTTGTTTCGCAACACGGTTTTCCGATACTTCCCTTGGAAAAATCTATGATCATCAAGTCCCCCGGAAATAAGCAAATCGCTCAAGGTTATTGCCAAGGAGTGGTCATTGAGTTCGGAGGACTACAATTCCACGCGAATCTCATCATGTTGGAAAGTAAAGGACTGGATGTCATTTTAGGGATGGACTGGTTGACCACCAACAAACGATACATCGACTGTTTCAATCGGACCGTGATTCTCACTCACCATCACGGCAAGACTATAAGAGTTTCCGCTCAAGAAAGGCCACAATCCCAGAAACCAAAACTGAACAAAATGGACATTGCAGAACTGAGAAAAGTTCCAGTGGTATGCGAGTTCCCTGATGTGTTTCCGGAAGAACTGCCAGGCATGCCACCAGACCGAGAGATCGAATTCAGCATTGAACTAGCACCTGGCACCGCTCCCATCTATAAGAAGCCGTATAGAATGGCACCCTCAGAATTGGTGGAGTTGAAGAAGCAGATAAAGGAGTTGTTGGACAAAGGATTTATTCGAGCCAGCTCCTCACCATGGGGTTCGCCTGTGTTGTTCGCCAAAAAGAAAGATGGGACACTGAGGCTGTGCATAGACTATCGAGCCCTCAATATGGTCACCATCAAAAACAAATATCCAATGCCACGGATAAACGATTTGTTTGACCAGCTCGCACAAGCCAAGGTATTCTCAAAAATTGATTTGAGATCGGGATATCACCAACTGAAGGTACGGACAGAAGATATTCCCAAGACAGCTTTCACTTCCAGATATGGGTTATACGAGTTCACAGTGATGCCTTTTGGACTAACGAACGCCCCCGCATATTTCGTCCACCTCATGAACAAAGTGTTCATGAAATTCATGGACAAATTTGTGGTGGTATTCATTGACGATATTCTGGTTTACTCAAGGACACCAGAAGAGCATGCTGAGCACCTCAGAATTGTTTTGGGAGAATTGAGGAAGCATCAGTTGTACGCCAAGTTTAGCAAATGCGAATTTTGGCTAAGACAAGTTGGTTTCTTAGGCCATGTACTGAACCAAGAAGGCGTGGCCGTAGACCCAGAAAAAGTCAAGGCCATACTAGACTGGAAGCCGCCCGCCAACGTCACAGATGTGCGGAGTTTCCTAGGAATGGCCGGATATTACAGGAGATTTATTGAAGGATTCTCCACGGTGGCGAAGCCTATGACCCAGCTACTCAAGAAGGACAAGAAATTCGTATGGACGGAAGCATGTGAACAAAGCTTCCAAGAACTCAAGAAGAAGCTTACATCCGCACCGGTCTTAACTGTGCCAGACATACACAAGAGCTTTGAAGTGTATTGTGACGCGTCCCGAAAAGGCCTCGGATGCGTACTAATGCAGGATGGCAAAGTTGTCGCATATGCCTCCAGGCAGCTGCGAAAACATGAGGAAAACTACCCAACACATGACTTGGAATTAGCAGCAGTTATTCATGCACTCAAGGAGTGGAGGCACTTTCTGTTGGGAAATCGCTGTGAAATATATACAGACCATAAGAGCCACAAATATATTTTCACATAGCCAGAGCTGAATTTACGCCAACGACGCTGGTTGGAACTGGTCAAGGACTATGACATGGGTATCCACTACCATCCAGGGAAAGCCAATGTAGTGGCCGATGCCCTTAGTCGAAACCCCAGCCCGGACAATGACGGTCCGCAAAATTTGAGGCCTGAGTTTCAGCGAGAGTTCGCTAGGCTCAACATGATGTTAGTTTCTGAGGGCACCGTATCGAACCTGGAGATACAACCCACCCTGGTGGAACAAATCAAGAAGGCTCAGCAGGGACATCCCAGCATCGAAGGCATAAAGAAGAAAATGAATCTTCGTAAGACTTCCGAGTTCGTCACCGACAGTGAAGGAACATTATGGTACCGAGACAGACTTTGCGTACCTAACATTGAGGAACTCAAGCAAGAGATCTTGACGGAGAGCCACACCGCTCCATACTCGATTCATCCTGGAGGAACCAAAATGTACAAGGACATTCAGGAAAGATTTTGGTGGCACGGTATGAAAAGAGATATAGCCACATTCATTGCTTGTTGCGATTCGTGTCAGCGCATCAAGGCCGAGCATCAAAAGCCAGCAGGGCTACTCCAACCAAACAGGATACCAGAGTGGAAATGGGATGAAATAGGAATGGATTTCATCGTCGGATTACCCCGATCACAACGTGGGAATGACGCCATATGGGTCATCACAGACCGACTAACCAAGGTTGCTCATTTCATTCCCGTGAAGACTACCTACTCCACCCCAGGACTGGCAAAACTTTATCTATCTCGTATAGTTTGTTTGCACGGAGTCCCAAGGACTATAATATCAGACCGAGGCACAAAATTCGTCTCCAAATTTTGGGATCACCTACAACAAGCTCTGGGAACGTAACTAGCTTTCAGTACAGCATACCACCCTCAGACTGATGGACAGACGGAACGTGTGAACCAGATCCTAGAGGATATGCTAAGAGCCTGTGTGCTCACCTATGGATCCAATTGGGAAGAGAGTTTGCCGTATGCCGAATTTGCTTACAACAACAGTTACCAAGCCAGCATGCAAATGGCACCCTTTGAAGCATTGTACGGACGAAGGTGTCGTACCCCATTGAATTGGTCAGAGACAGGTGACAGCCGTATCTTCGGCCCAGATATGCTTAAAGAGGCCGAGGAGAAAGTTAAACAAATCCGGGACAGACTCAAGACAGCACAGAGCCGCCAAAAGAGCTACTATGATCAGAAGCACCGTGAGGTCAGCTTTGAACCCGGTGATTCCGTATACCTCCGAGTATCTCCTATGAGGGGTCTGCAACGGTTCAAAATAAAGGGGAAGGTAGCCCCAAGATTTATTGGACCATTTTGTGTAAAGGCACGAAGAGGCACGGTGGCCTACCAACTAGACCTCCCCAAGGAGCTGTCAGACGTCCATGACGTGTTCCACGTCTCACAGTTAAGAAAATGTGTGAGCAACCCAGAAAAACATGTACCTCATGAGGACATTGATATGCAACCAGATCTCACCTACAGAGAAAGACCAGTAAAGATTTTAGAAGAGTCTGAACGGAGGACCCGTTAGAAAACGACAAAGTTTTTCAGGGTTCAGTGGAGCAACCACACTAAGGATGAAGCTACATGGGAAAGGGAGGATTTCCTTCGATCAGAGTATCCATATCTATTTGAGGATCAGCAGAAATCTCGAGGACGAGATTTTTCCTAAGGGGGTAGGTGTTGTGACACCCAAGTTTTTATTTGGATTTTTCAAAAGATTTTATTTGACTTGAGGGGAGTGATTTAAATTTTTCTTCAAGAGAACTCTCCCTCTCATATATTTTTCTTTATGGCAAAAGTTTTGTTTGGATTCACCCAAGATCTGCCTTTGGTCTTGGAAGTTCTTGCTTTTCATTTGGTCTCAAGACAAAATGCTTTTCATTTGGGAAAATAACTTTTGAAAATCTTTTTGAATTTTGCACTATGGCTTTTGGAAAGTCCTTTCCCACTTTCAACAATTCCTTCTTGCCATGGCATTAGTGCAAATCCTCTCTCCTAACCACTTCCTCACCTTTGGATCATGATTTGCATCAAATCCAGCAAGTTGAACCTCCCCATGTGATTATTTCCATTCAAATTCTATTCAAATAAATTTCTGCCTTCTTTTCTAGCACTTGGAGATTTACAAAGGAACTCCACTTTCTGTCTTGATTTTTGCCACCAAACCTTTTTCCCCTCCTAGTCCTTTGAACCCTCAACCTAGAACCATGAAGATCCACTGGTCTTCAGTTCAAAATTTTCAAACTACACCTGCTGCAAGTTTGGACCAGATTTGATAAATTTAGTGAAATTCATTCAAAACCTTCTCCAAAAATACCAAGTAAAATCAGGCAGCCTCTGGGTGCATTGAGTGGTCATCTCACCAAGTTACAGCTCCAGAAAAATTTATCTCATAGCCAAAACCTTCTGTCGAACACCTGCAGTGCACTGTCTATGTCAAGTTCAGAAAGTTCAGAGAACACTGCAGTGACTGTTGTCGTTTTCTTCAGAGAAGGACGTCGATCTCGCCAGTGCCACCGCGTCGCCTTGCTCCTCGTCCCCGCCCTCTTGTTCCTGCACCGCACGAACGCCTGGCGCCTTGCGGGCGTCGGCGACGAGCAGCAGAAGGTGCGCCACCCCGTGACCGACGCCGGCGGCGGCTTTGCGGGCGCCAGCGGGAGACACGGCGCCGACGACGCCACCCAGTGCCGCCCAAACCATCGGAGCCCGCCGCGTGGCCTTCCACTCCCCAGAATACGCTGCCGCTCTCGTCGTGAACCGCAGGGCGCGGAGCGCGCTCTCTGCCGCCGTTGAGCCCGTGCGGTCACCTCACCTGGACCGACGCCATTACGCCAAGACCATCTCCGTTTAGCTGTGAAACGACTCCAGTAACCTCCACTGATGCTGCCTGGCCGCTCAAACCACCTGCCAATCCACTGATCCGCCGTAATCGCTCGCCGGAGATTCTCCGTTCACGGCCACCCCGTCGATCTGCCTATAAATAGAGGCCCCGAGCTTCAACTCGAGCACCCACCATCCCTGCACTCCCCCTAGAGCAAGCCTAGCCACTGGTAGAGCCCCGAGGAGATCTCCTTCCTCGACTCCGGCCGCCGCGACCCGCCACGGGATCTAGCCCGATTCGCCCCCGTGTGCGCTCCTCCGCCTCCATTCTCTTGCCGTAGCTTCTCCTTGCATCACTCGTTCTGACCCGCGCCTCAATTCGTAGTTTGCAGCCCTCCACCGGAGTTCCCCATCCTCACCCGAGCCGCCGTCCGCCGGAGATAGTGTCGCCGTCGACGTGGTGCTCCCCGTTGGATGAGTCCACCACCCACCGACGCGGAAGAAGACGCTGAAGCTCTTGGTACCCTCCGTTTCTCCTAACACGCCGTGGTTCGACGCCGGCGTCCACCATAGTCTTCGGGCGCCGGCGAGCTTTTCAAACCTGACATGTGGACCCCGCGTGTCAGCCTCTATTCTTTTATTCGCGAACCGTTTTCTGTTGGCGCCTTCGGGCAAAATACGTTTTCTCCTTTGCGCTTGCGCATTCCCAACCGAAGCGTTTTCTGCTTTCTCAGTTAAAACCCTGGAACTTTTCTGTTTCATTACAGATAAGTCCCTGGATAGAAACCTTTATAACTATTTAATAAAAAGGTATTTTTGAGTGATTCTTTTTCTGACAATCTTCAAATTTTGTCTAGTTTTTTACGGGATTTATTTGAAAAATATTTGGAAAAGTTTCTGTGCAAGTGTTGGTTTTCACGTTAGTATCCGTTTCGTGATTGCCATAGGTTCCGGGAGAGGTGACAGAGCCGCGAACTTCGCCGAGCTAGACTCCGACTGCTCCGAACCAGGCAAGCATGTTTTGAACATTTGATATGACAGGTGTTTTACATGTTCACGTGAGAGTTTGTGCGTGGCATATGAGTGTCGGTAAATACCTCGTTGCTTGTAAGGCAACGACCCGGTTGTTCCAAAGTCGCGATGATCTCTGATGAGAGATGGCCTAATCATCTGGTGACATGAAGGGCGGCAAGGTGGTACTGTTGTAGCATACCAGCCTTGCGTCATCCGACTTTCCCCGACGTTAACGTGGTTGGGGCCACGTTATCGTTCTTTTCCCGCATGTCCCAAAGTTGCGATGATCTCTGATGAGAGATGGCCAAATCATATGGTGACATGAAGGGCAGCGAGGTGGTACTGTTGTAGCATACCAGCCTTGCGTCATCCGACTTTCTCCAACGTTAACGTGGTTGGAGCCACGTTACCGTTCTTTCCCCTTCCGTGCTACCACATGTCTCATTGCCAAGATGCGGTTTAGTAAGTTGGTAACCTCTTTCCGTGTACACACCAAACAGAGAGGCCGGGATGATGGTACCTTGGCCCAGGATTAAAGCCAGTCATCCGGTCAGGGGGCATGGGTGTTTCCGGTTGGCACCGAGAGGGGGGGCACCCCCTTAGAGCGCGCGTATAGAAATTTGATCCCATGCTACGCGAGGTTGTAGCCTCCCCGTCTCAAGGTTTTTCTTGAATGTTGCCGAGGGTGATCCCTGGCTTCGGATGGTTGAATTGGGTGTGTACTGGTTAGACATGTTTCTTCCAAAACACCGTAGACGGAACTAGTCCCCGTGACTACTGAAATCCGTTGGCTGTGGTTAAGTACAAACTCTGCAGAGTCAATTCTTTCCAAATCATCACATCCATGATCAAGTAGTGTAAACATTATATCCATATCTATCCGTGTGAAAAACATGTCCCCGGTGATCAAGCTCAAGTGGTAAATTCAGATTTATTGTTATTCCTGTGGATGGACTAACTTTATATTTGTCGCATGCTTGTGATAAATTATGTTCCCGAACTATTGTATTATTGAGCTACAATATAAGCCCTTTATGAGACGTCGCGCAGACGTCCGACTGTGGCGTGTACTCGTTTCTCACTTGAAATATAAGCCCTTTATGTGATGTCGCTCAGACGACCGACTGCGGCATGCACTGTCTTTATTTTCTGTTATAAGCCCTTTATGTGGTGTCGCCCCGACGCCCGACTGTGGCATTATTATTCTGCATTTTCCTCTCGAGGAGTCTTTCAGACACTCGTTTGGCACCTATATTATTATTCCGCATTTTCCGCTCGAGGAGTCTTTCACACACTCGTTTGGCAGCTGTATTATTATTCCGCATTTTTCGCTCGAGGAGTCTTTCAGACACTCGTTTGGCACCAGTATTACTATTCTGCAGTTTCCGCTCGAGGCGTCATTCAGACCCTCGCTTGGCACCCAGTATTTATTATCTCTATGTCTGATCGCACTGGTTAACTTGTTCATATGCTTCATGTTGCATTCGTTATATCTTATGTCCGAACTGTCTTGCGAGTACTTTCATAGTACTCACCTGGCTTGTTGATTTGGCCAGATGTTGACGAAGGCGATCTCTTGGATGAAGAGTTTGATAGCGCGTCCGATGCCTAGAGGAGTCCCAGTCAGTCCTGCGCGATCCCGGATGTTGGTCACTTACTTTGTATACGCTTCCACCACCCGCAATAAGTCTTCTCGAGCCTCACTCCGACGCTCGATGAGTTGTAGTCTTCTGGAATCATATCACTCGCTTCGCCATGATATTTCCACCACCGTTATTATCGTGAGTTAGTAATTTGCCACCCTACCGCCGTCTTGTTTCAGCGGCGTGCATGTAATAAATTGTTGGGCAGTCTCTGCTCAACCTTGTATTATATTTAGTACTCCTGGTATTTTTCTTCTGTGACCAAGATATTGTCTATCAGTGAGAAGGAATTCTTCCTCGCTGGTCCGTAAAAGGGATTGGTCTCTCAATAATTATTTTATTGAAAAACCGGTCGTGACAGGAGGTCTTGTGTCGTCCGCCTCGCGAGGCTTGGCCCCTCGCGAGGGTCTTGAAGTCTTGTCGGTGAAGATGGGCCGTATGGGCCCACGCTCAGAGCCATGCCATGGGCCGCAGGCAGGCAAGTCTGGGGACCGCCATTCCCAGAACGCCGACACTTCTGCTATTCCCGACCACCGATAAATCCTTATGGATAACTACTTACACTTAACATTCATACGATCATCCCCCGTTGATCTTGTTATTACAAGATACCCTGAAGTTTTCTCTATTGTTCCGAGAATACTTTGCGCCTGTTGCCCTGCAGTTCTTTGCCACATGAATACCCCTACAAATAAATCCTCGCACTTGTCGAGTATCTGCTCATCCCCAGTTGTTCATGTGTTTCACAAAAGTCTTCGAAATACCATTCGATCTTCCAAGAATCCTCTACAGCTTGGTGCTTTTGGGATTCTTCTTGCCTGCTGCATTGTGGTTAATTCCATATGCCTAGCAATATTCTTTGACGTCCTTTGTCATTATCATCTTGAGTCCCTTGATTCAATATGCTGCGAATGTACGCAATCTTTAATCAAATCCTCGAATTCATCCTTTCGGGTCAGACCTCATTTTAAACATGAGCTGGATCTCGACCAATCAAATTGCCATCGATTGTACCCTTGAGGCTACTCAACTTTTCCATCCTTGATCAGAGCATTTGCTCCTGATCCCTTGATTTGAAAATCATAATTCCTTTGCTATTTAAACGTTGAATTATTCAGATGTTCTATAAACCGATGCATTTGCATTCTTTCTTCCTCTGATTGGGTATCGATACTCACATCAGCTCCATTGTGGAACACCATATCCACTTTTGGATTATTATCCGACAGTGTCCTTCATAATTAATCACCTTGTGAGTTCTTTCTCCGATACATAATGCCTTTGGTTAATTGTATCCTCTCCTTTTGTCTACCATGCTCTGCTCTCGAGCTGGTGATATCTACTATTGAAGCTTGTGGTATAGGTTTCTCAGGTGCCCCGATGGGTGGGACCTATACCTTCCCTAAAAACCATATGAACCCGAAGGTTTTCATAAGTCATACCCTTCTGGTGTTTTACCAGATAATTTTCTACCATACAACTTCTTCGAAGATGAGGAGTGAATGAAATCTTGGACATTGAAGAAGTGGGAGTCGACCTTGAACTTTGGGTTCATGCCCATGGACCCGATGTGGAACTTATCATGGAAGCTTCTTGTATTAATAATGGTCCCATTGTTATAAGTTCATCTTGTATCTATGTTGGTCCTTTGCAACCGTGGTTCCGACCATGATTGATCATCGTTGATCCTTTTTCTTAGACAAGTTGAAGTACTTGCCTTATGCAGATCAATACGCCTGCCCAACCTCTATTTTGGTCTACCTTCGATTATTACCCCCTAGTGTCTTGAGGGTATCACGCCATCGCACTACATCTTATGAATTGCTAATGAAGTCGTATCTTTCCCTGTCCTTGTCACTCCACGGGTTCTGGGTTGTCGTCAATCGAGAATGCCGATTAGTGAATCGAATCTTCACTACAATTCAGTACTGCTAGTACTTTGTTGTTGAGGAGTTTAATACTCCATCCCGCCATTCCTAGCCTGATCGGCTATATCATTATTGTGCTAAATTTTAACCGTGCTACCTGGCCCTTCTTCCAGGAGCATAATTTTTGACGATGAGATAACCTTACGCCAATCTTCCTCGTCGTACCATTTCGCCTTGAACAACAAGCTTGATTTTGAGTTGTGTCGTACCCTTGGTTCCAATAACCTTTCGCCTCATCATTCCTTTGACTTGGTGTCGTCGCCGATCGATTACATCTTCATGAAATCTCGCGACAATTGTGTCATGAACATCATCAACATTCTGAGCTCTTCCAAGATATCAATCGAATTTATGATGATAAGTGTTATCCTTGTCCCTTGGTAATTTGAGTTACCATCGCAACATCCTTACCTTACTTTCATCACAAACTTGTTCATGTTATGGATGCAACTTGCTTTCAAGCTTGTATTATGTTCTACCTTGAAGTATTACCATCTTTTATGTCAAGGATGTTGTGAGAATTGCTCCACCTCTTAAGAATTCTTGTTACAGTGATGCTTCTCGCCATCACCATCCTTTCTTGGACCCCGTGTTGCTTCCAACCGGAATACCAACAAGATAAATCTGTTGTGAGACTTTAGTATTTCTAGCAACCCTATTGCTTTGAAGTTAATGGTCGACAGTTCATTCTTAGACTATTGGTTATTGAATCACCATTCTAACATTGATCGTGCTACCGAGCCCATATTTCGGGTGCACTTCAACCAATGTTTAAATATGTATGTTCTCCTCGAGCATACATCATTATACCATTTGATCTCACAAATCTTATCTCCTTGTTCACATAATTGTGGAATCCATCTTGTTGGTAATGTCGATGAACTGTCGCTGAGTCCATCAACCACCTCCTCATCCTCTCCTTAGTTTAATGATGAACTCTTGTTTTGGCACTCGCTTCCATAGCTCATTGCCCGAGAATCTTACAATGTCTTCTCGTCAATTTGTGTCGCACTTTTTTTTCTTTCTTCTCAGGCATCCTGAGTCTGAGGTATCCTGACCCCAATCAGATCTGATCTCGGTCGGATATGATGGTTGGAACATAATTCCAAGAGTTATAACACTGGTCTTTTATGAGCCGGTAAGGTGATGTCATGCCTAGCATACCTAGACGAAGGCCCTATTGTTATAGTTTTCTCTTTAGCAATGTTATCCGTTCTTCCATGAGGAAATTGTAAGACTTATTCTATGAGTTTTCCTGATGGATCAGTTGTGTATACTAAATCTGACCTTTGCTTGAAGACCATGTCAATGCTATCTCGAAGCATGTTTGTGGTACTCCGATTTTCAACAAGAACATTTGAAGCCCAATACTAAATGTTTCCTGCTCAATTATCCAAACACCGTTGTATGGGTAATGTCTTGAAATTTCTCTCCCCTTACCCAAAGAGTTTTCTACATTATATCCTGTCATGGATATCATGCTTTGCTTGTCCTTGGGAAGGATATACCCCTGAAATATGTGTATAAACACATTTTCCTTTCCATTGTTCTGTTTAAGTCTGATAATCATATCTTCCTTTCCATTGTTTGGTTTAACCTTTCTTGTGATTTATATGATCTAAGCAGTAATATTCTCCTGCTTTTGTAAACAACTCGGTGTACAATTCTGTCAGAAAGACCCTGTTACTTTTGTTGATGACATTCCGGTAACCACCGATGGATGTGAACTTTGCCTATTGGTCCGCCTCGTTCAACGAGCAGGAAAATGGTTCTCTTCATCCCTCGCCCTTGGTACCGATGTTGTTGCCGACATAACCGACAGACTATCCTCTGACATGCCTTGCTTACATGATCGTGCAAGATGTCACCGACCTTCCTACTTTTAACCACATGGTGGGCCTATAACCCACAGTTCCACAGGATGGAAACCTGACTCTCTTGTACCCCCTTGTTGACAAAGTTACTCCTTGCTCTTGGTTTTGTAGGTAATTCGCGAGCCACCTTCCTAGTGATCTATTCTGGTATCAGACGCAATACTTATTCTTGTTGCTCTGAACCCCTTTTCACACTCCGTTTCAGGCAACGAGCGATTGCATGCCCGCTCGGAACTTCTCATGCGACCTTCATACTTTGCTCTCGATATATTATTAAGTTTCAATTTGAGAGTTACTTTCCGCCACCTCCCCCGATGTTATCTAGCAGATAGACAACCTTGCAGAGGTCCGTTCTCCCGGAATACCCCCTTATTCTTTCGTAAGTACGATGGAGTTCCCGAAGAAAGGATGCCGACTTCAGCATGATGACCTGAAGGAGAGAAATGAAGACATCAACATAATGGATCGACCACTTTGAGAAGAGCAACCAAGACCGAGAAGACTCGTTAGAATTTCGTAACCAGAACTTCCCCCCTACAGAACCTCATAAATCTTGGGACGAGATTTCTTGTAGTGGAGGAGGATTGTGACGCCCGGATATTTAAGCTACAGCTATGCTAATGGTGCCCCGTCACTTCGATTACTGTTGCTAATCTCGCGTTAGTTCGAAACCAATTCAAATTCAAATTCAAAATCAAGCAAAGAACAAAAGTTTTCTAATGTTAAAACTAAAATGTTCTGGTTGTGACAAATACTGCATACGTAGTTATGGTGAAGAACCCATATTTAAATGCATGATAGTAGATAAAAACCGTGGCAAAAAAATTATTTAAATGCTTTTTAATACTAAACAAATATTAAACTAATTCATTTGGTCACCAAGTTTGTTGAGGAAGTGTCCTATGTTATTTTGCTAATTTAGGAGCTGGGGTTATACTTTTGTAAAACGGTTTGCTAACTAAAATAAATAAAATATATGGAAAATGAACAAAAGACAAAACAAAATAAACCCCTCTCTCTTCCCTAGGCCACGGCCCAACCGGCCGCCCACTAGGTCGGCCCATCACCCCGGTCTCCCTGGCCATATGGCCTCCCCAACCCACCTAACCCTAGCAAATCCCCTCACTCGCACCCCACTCCTGTCGTTCCCCGCTCCCCCACCTTTCTGGATCGGGGCAACGGCGCCCCGACCCCGTCGCCGACCCAGCCATCCTCGCGCCCGACGTCCTCCCCGCCGCCTCAGACTGTGCTGGGAGCACCGCCTCCTCCGTCTTCGTCGACTACGTAGACGCATCCGAGCTCGGGACCCCTGCCTCGCGCGGATCGAGCCGTGCCCTTCCCCGGGTCGCCGTCGCCGGAACGTCGTCCTCGTCCTCCTCTCCGACTCGCATTACCGAGCCTCGCCGCCCGTACCGCTGCATCGTATGGTGAGGGCCACACCCTCTCCTCTCTCCCCTGTCCCGTGCACGCTACGACACCCTCCCCGACCGTGCTCCCCGCGCCCTTCCCGTCGTCCACTCGCGCACGTCGCTGGCCGCGACCACGCGCCGCCATGGACCTGCTGCTGCTCCCTCGCGCTGCCTGCGCCTGCGCCTTGCTCACCCCGCTCGCCGGACGCGCTCATGTGCCGTGCCCGCTGCTCACGCCGCTTGCAGGCCATGGCCATGCCCCGGCCTGCAGCTGCTGCTCACCCCGCGCCTCCCTTCGCTTCCCCTCACTCCCCTTGCCTTTCCTGCTGCTCTGCCGAGCGCCGCCGCTCCCCGCTGCCCCCGTGCGGCCCCGCCTAGCTTCACTGCAGCCGCGCCGGCTGCTGCGTTGGACGCTCGCCGCCACGCTCGCCGCCGTGCTCGCCGCCCCTGACCTCGCCCACCGGCCACCGCGGCTAGCGCCCCTCCCCTGGCCGGCGTCGTGGCCGCCGGCGCCGAAGCCCACTGGCCGCGCTCGCAACCAGCCCCGCGCGGTCTACCCGTTCGGGCGACGCTCGATGCCCGTCGCGCCGGTTCGGGCACCCGTTAGCTCGACCCGCAATGGCCCCTGGCCACAGACACGTGGGGCCCAGCCCGTGTTAAGAAAAAGGTAAGGAAAATGTAGTTAAAAATAAATAAATTGTAATGTAATTAATTTAATTAAATTACCTTAACTAAATTAGTTAATCTTAACTAATTAACCTAATCCTGTTAAGCTAAATTAACTAGGTTAATTAGTAGATCAAAGAATGACATGGGGCCCCACCCCCTGTTGACCAGTCAAACTTTGACTGGTCAACTGGGCCCCCTGGCCCACATGTCAGCCTTTGTGTACATTTTATGTACACAGGGGTGGGTACCCGTAGCAATTTATTCATTTAATTTCGAATTAAAATAAATCCAAGAAATTAGAAAGAAAACATTTAAAACTTGAAAAATTAATATAAAATAATCCGTAGCTCGGATGAAAATACTTTGTACATGAAAGTTTCTCGGAACGTCGAGACGAATCCGAATACACAGCTCGTTCGTCCGCCATACATCCCTAGCATAGCAACCACACAACTTTCCCCCTCCGGTTCATCTGTCCGAAAACGCGAAACACCGGGGATACTTCCCCGGATGTTTCCCCCCTTCGCCGGTATCACCTCCTACTGCGTTAGGGCACACCTGGCACCGTTACTTGTCATGTCATGCATCGATAAGCATCTGTTTGCATCGTATTCATTGTTTCTTCCCCCTCTTCTCTCCGGTAGACTACCAGACTGACGCCGCTGCTGGTGCCTCGATCGACTACATTGTTGACGACCCCTCCTTCTTGCCAGAGCAACCAGGCAAGCCCCCCCCCTTAATCACCAGATATCGCCTATTCTTCTCTCTACTGCTTGCATTAGAGTAGTGTAGCATGTTACTGCTTTCCGTTAATCCTATCCTGATGCATAGCATGTCCTTGCTACTACTGTTGTTACCTTTACATGCAATCCTACATGCTTAGTATAGGATGCTAGTATTTCATCAGTGGCCCTACATTCTTGTCTGTCTGCCATGTTATACTATCGGGTCGTGATCACTCGGGAGGTGATCACGGGTATATATTTACATACATATTATACATGATACATGTGGTGACCAAAGCCGGGTCGACTCGTAGAGTGCCCGCAAGTGGTTCCGATGAGGGGGCTGAAAGGCCGGGTGGCTCCATCCCGATAGAGGTGAGCCTGGGTTCCCGACGGCCCCCGACTATTACTTTGTGGCGGAGCGACAGGGCAGGTTGAGACCACCTAGGAGAGAGGTGGGCCTGGCCCTGGTCGGCGTCCGTGGTTACTTTAAAATACACGCTTAACGAGATCTTGGAATTTGATCTTAGTCTGGCCATTGGCCTATACGCACTAACCAACTACGCGGGAACAGTTATGGGCACTCGACGTGGTGGTATCAGCCGAAGCCTTCTTGACGTCAGCGACTGAGCGGCGCGCGCCGGATTGGACCGTAAGCATGCGCTTGTATTAAGGGGGCTAGGTCTGCTTCCGACCGCCCACGCAACGTGCAGGTGTGCAATGGGTGATGGGCCCAGACCCCTGCTGTCGGGGGTTGGGTGCGACATATGCCAATGGATGGCTTATCATGGTGGGAGCGAGTAGAACGTCGCCGGTGCCTCGAAGCGGGATGAGGCGTAGACACGAACGCCGGCGCACTTTACCCAGGTTCGGGGCTCTCCTAGGAGATAACACCCCTAGTCCTGCTCTGCGGGGTCTCCGCATGATCACTAAGGCACTAGTGAGTACAAATGGTGCTCCTCGAGCTGTATGCTAGAGGTGGAAGAAGGCAAGGCTTGCTCTCTTCTCCCCCTAGGTGTGAGTCTAATTCTAACAGGTTTCAACCCTTTGCATGGGTGCCCTGGGGGGTTTATATAGGCCTAACCCCAGGGGTACAATGGTAATCTAGCCGGGTGTAGGACCTGGCTGTCAGTCTCTCTGGTCGCCGGCTTCTCCGCCGACTACTGGGGCCCGTCGACTGGTGGGCCCCGCCGACCTGTCTAGTACGGAGCCGACAGGCCGCCCCCGCTGCTTGCGGGTCTTGCCGGCTGCTGATTACTGTAGCCGTAACGCTAATGACGCTTGCTTGGTCAGGGGAGCGTGGCTATAGTCCCGCCGCCTGGCGGGAGATCACTGTAGCCACTCCGCGTCTTCTCTGGTTAATGGCATGTGGGCCCCGAGGAAGGAGCGGGCCGACTGCTGGGGGCCGGCCTCCCTCGGGTCCGACTGGTGAGGCTCTCGCCGTCTTCCGGGCTCTCGCTGACCGGTAGGGCCCGCCGTCTTCGGGCTGTACTGACAGACAGTCGTGGGAACAGGGTTTCGCCTGACAGGAATGATGTCAGGGGGAGTGGCAACAGTGCCGCGCCGGGCAGAGATCTCCGCCTGTACGGAACACTGTGGCCACGCCCGGCCCTGGATATGGGGGTGATGGGCTATACTGCAGCCTCACCCTGTCTTGTCGTCTTAATGGGGGCGCAGACTCTGAGGGCGCCCTAGGGCGACTGCTAGGAGCCGGCCTCTCTGGAGGCCGCCTGCTAGGAGTCGGCTCGTCTTGGAGCTGCCTTCCTGAGCACGGTCGTCTTCCGGCAGTCGGTCGTTCGGCTAGCCGGCCGCCAGAAGGCGGCGCTCTATCTTGGCGTCTTGAGGGACGCAGCCGGCCCCGATGTCCTGAAAGGTTCTGGGGCTCGGGTTAGGGTACCCGTGGCCCATTACTCCGACAGTAGTCCTCGAAGCTGGTGAGGCGCCGCGGCTGAGGGGCCGAGAAGCCTCAACAGTTTCCTCCTCCAGGTGCTATGGGTGGAAGCTTCATCCGACTCCTGGCAAGCCGCCGGAGGGAGTCGGCCACGTCCAGTCAGATTTATCTGGAATTTCGAGTGCAACGGCGGGAACTAGGTGGCGTGTTAGTTAAGCTTCTAGGCCCGCCGCCGGTCGTGGGCGTGCCACATGGCGCCAGCCAGCCGGGCCAGCCTGCCAGCCCACGCACTTGATGGGATGCGACTGCAGGCTGGGCCCGCCACCACCGGGCCTCGGCACGTGAGCGGATCCGCTGCGGCTGAGGCGGGTGGTTGGGTTTCCCCGCGGAGTTACTGTGCGCAGTAACTCGCGCGGTAAAGGCGGGAGCGTGGGTTTGTGGGCACAGTTAATCCTACGATGACACGCCCGCCCCCTCGGATTCATAGCCCGTAGGCTATAAGTAGGGAGAGGGGAGGGAGCGGCGAAGCACGCGCGCCCCTCCACCCCATTTTCCCTCCTTCTTCCTCCCGTCGCAGCGCCCCCGAGCTCCACCGGAGCACTGCCGCTGCTCGTCCCCGCGCCCTCTTGGCCCCGCCCCAATCTCAGTTCTCTCACCGCGCCGCTCTCTTTGTCGAGCCCTCCATGGCGCGCGAGCATGGAGGAGACTGGGACGGGTCAAATGTCCACGAAGACCACATTGCTTTCCTTCGTGACACGCGGCGCCTTCCCGGCACAAACTACGTGAAGGAGCACGTGCCTCGAGCAGGGGAAATCTTGCCGGCGCCAGGGGAGAACGAGCGGGTCGTCTTTCGCTCGCACTTCATCCGTGGCTTCGCCTTGCCGGTGAGCGGCTTCCTCCGCTTGTTCCTCGAATTTTATCATCTCCAACCTCACCACATCACGCCCAACACCGTGATGCTCCTGGCCGCCTTCGTCACGATGTGTGAAGGCTATCTCGGCATCCTCCCCACCATCAAGCTGTGGGGAGCATTCTTCTACACCAAGCTGGGCACCTCCGTCCGAGAGGTGGCTGCCCAGTGTGGTGCCTTCATCGCAGTGCGCCGGCCATCTCGAAGAATGCTTTCCCCACCATCAAGCTGCCACAGCCGATTAAGATGTGGTAGCAATCTTACTTCTACATGGAGAACGTGGACCCGGCCGTCGACTTCATCAACCTGCCGGCTTATGTAGCCGGCCCGCCAGCTGAGCCTCGGGCCAGTTGGGGCTACAAGCCGAAGCCGGTGTCAGCACACGGCGCCGCCGCCATCCAACGACTCCGGGAGCTGACCAACACCGAGGGCCTCAAGGCGACCGACTTGTTGGTTGCCTTCGTCGTGCGCCGGGTTCTCCCGCTCCAAGGCCGGTCTCACCTGATGAGCCGAATGAGCGGGCATCACGACCCATGCTGGCTGAGCACCAAGGAGATGCCGGCTGCCGAGGTGGCCAACTTGGTGAACGAAATCTCCGGCTTCAAGCTGGAGGGGTCCTGGCAGTTCGGCAAGCCGCCGTACTCCCGTGCGGACCCGCCACCCGCCGTAAGTCTTTCAGCCTCTCATTTCTTTAATACTTGATCTTGATTTCGTCTGGTGGTCTTGAGCAGTCGGACTTTGGGATGCAGATATACATGTCTCCAGTGACGGCTGCTGTCGTGGGGCCGGGTGGTGACTACGTGCCGGACCGGGCCGTGAGCGACGTGGACGACCCTGACTTGGGGGCGGCCACCTTGGAGGATGGAGCCGGAGGCTCCGAGGAAGGCGGCATCGAGACCGGGCCCGACGACGATGATGAGGAAGACGAGCCGCGCCCTTCACGAGGCGCGGGCAAGACGGACGCGGGCCCCTCCGCCGAGCCGACTGCTCGAGGCGGCACGCGGAAGCGAAAACAGGGCGCCGCCTTGTTCGGCAGTGCGCCGAAGAAGGCCAAGAAGCCGACTGCCGCGACGCGGCGGAAGGAGGCCGCCGCGAAGGCGGCCAAATTTCAGAAGCTCCCAAAGGCGCCTCGCATGGTGTCGGCATAAGTATCTTTTCTTGCGCTTTTCTTCTTTCCTTGTTGATTCTTTCTGAATTTCTTTTGCTCTATTTTCTTGATTTTAGGGCTCCACTCTCTCTCAAGAAGTCGGCCGCCGCCTCCATCGTTGGGTCGGTGGAGACCTCTACCGCCACCCGGCGAATCGATCCGGCCACCGACCTCCGAGAGGCGACAGAGCAAAACACGCAAGAAGCGCCCGAGGAGCAGGAAGCCGCCTGCCTGGAGAAGGCGGAGGCGGATAAGGCAGAGGCCACCGCTTTGAAGAAGCTGGCGGAGGCCGAGGCTGCTGCCGCGGCGAAGAAACAGGTCGACGAAGCCGCGCGCCGTCAGTCGACGATATTCGTCACCCCCCTAAACTCCGCGTCGCTGCCACCAGAATTCGTGGCGCCGACTGGGGGAGCCGGCGTCGAGCACCCAATCATGGAGAGGGACGGCGGCGATGTCGTCATGTCGGACGTAATCCTGCCCCCGCCGCCGCCTTCTGAGGAGGCGCGAGACAAGCAGCCGGCTGATCCACCGGCGCCACCACCGGAGACGAGATGGCGACGGACCCAACTCCTGAGGTCCGCACCCCGACGCGCCGCCGGCTCGCAAAGGCGGCTTCGGCGCCACGCCCGCAGAAGACCGCCGCCGTGAGCTCTTCAATCCCGGACGCCAAGGTGACCAGCGCCGCGCCCACTGGGTGGGTGCGGGGAGGCGGGATGGGCCCTTTGAACACGGTGATCCTAGACGTCCACGCCAAGCTTCATGCCGAGGCCGACGCTCTTAAGCGTTGCAACAATGCGTTCTTGGAGTCGCGAGCAGCCGTCCGGGTATACTTCTTGCTTCTTTGATTTTTATACTTCTCCGTGGGGGCACGCCAGCGCACCCACTGGGTGTAGTCCCCGAGTTTTGGGCCGGCTGCTGAGCAGGCGACTCGGAACTTTAATTGGCAAGCTCCGAGTACTAACATTATCTAATACCTTCCTTGCAGGATTATCACAACCTCCGTGCGACCGTCTTCAACTCCAAGGTCCGGGAGCTAACTCAACGGACCGCCGACTTGTCAGAAAGCCGGAGTAAGTCTTTGTTTCTTTCTCTGCGGGGGCGCGCTGGCGCACCCGCGGGCTGTAGTCCCCGAGATTCGGGCCGACTGCTGAGCAGTCGGGCCGGATCTCCCCGGCGACTGTTCTTCTTTTCGTTGATAATGATGACTTCTTTCTCTGTGGGGGCGCGCTTGCGCACCCGCGGGCTGTAGTCCCCGAGATTCGGGCTGACTACTGAGCAGTCGGGCCGGATCTTCCCGGCAACTATATCTCTCTTTGTTTATTGTTGATGTCCTTTTCTTTTTCTACTTTGCAGAGGCCAACGCCGCCCTGCAGCAGCAGCTGGGCAAAGCCAACACCGCGCTTCGTGCCAAGGAGACGGACTGCAGCAAGCTGACCGAAGAGCATGACCGGCTGGTCACGCAACTAGCGGAGCAGGCGGAGCTTCTCAAGAAGGCCCAGGAGGAGGCGGAGGACAAGGAGACCAGACTCCTAGCTGAGTTCGAGACCGAGCGCTCCGCCTGGACCGACAAGGAGGCAATGCTGACTGCCGGCTTCGGCGAGATTGAAGACATGGTTGACGGTGAGCTTCCCTATTTTCTTTCTTCTTCGAGCTGCCGGCTGCTGACCGAGCCGGCCTATTGTTCCTAACCTTGGCTCTTTTGCCTTCCGTTTGAGCAGACTTCTTCCCTGGTCATTCTGACGCCGCCAATCAGGCCATCGAGGCTGATCGCGAAGGACGCAGGGCAGAAGGTGCGCAGATTGCTGCCAGCGCCCCCTGGACCCTCAGCGAGCAACTCCTCAGCATCCAGGCCCGTCTTCGGCCGGCTCATCGGATGCTGCGCCATCTTCAGCGTGTCGGCGCCCAGGCGATTGCCGCCCTGTGGCCGGACATGCCGGCACCGCGCACTCCCAGTCGGACTACCGACTGGCTGGAGGTGGCGGTCGGCCATCTTGAGGCCTGAAGGGCTCCTCGGCCCGGGCTGGAGCACGCCGGGCCTTAGAGTTCGTCAAGGCATGGTACCCTGGGCTGAATCTAGCCCAGCTGACCACGTTTCGATAGGAGGCCCAGGAGGAGCTGCTGGTGGTGGAGGATGATCTTGTCCAGCGGGCGGCGGCAATCGCCGAGTACACCAACACCATCATCTTCATCCCGGAGCAGGCCGAGAACGGCGCCGAGGCGCCACCAGAATGGTTCGACTAAACCCGGAGGATGGCGAGGACTCGGCCGAGGTGATCGACTCCAGCGGCGAGGAAGAAGACGAGGAGGAGGAGGAAGGTGAAGAGGAGGCGCCAGATGTCGGAGCGGACGGCCAGCCTCAGCTCGACCGTGCCTCCAGCAACGAGCCATGCCCGATCGAGCCGGCTGCTACTGAAGGCGACCAAGCGGAGACTGACGAGCCGGCCGCTCCACCAACCAGCACCACCGACTCCACTGTTCCACCGAACCCATCTACTGCTCCCTAGGCTGCCAATTTATCTTTGTTTTTTCCTGCTTATCAATCTCGACAAACTTTGTTAACTTCGCACAATTCCACCCGCGGGGTGTATCTGCGGGGTGTATTTCAAACTTCTGTTGAATGCTGGCCACGGGCCTTTTGATGTGTAAATATATTTGCCGAATTCTATCTTTCCTTGCTTTCTGCTCTTTTGGCCTTCTTCCTTTGCCGCCTTCCCTTGGTTGTCGTCTTGCCAGCCGAACAGCCGCTCTGCGGACAGTGGCTGGGTCAAGTACTTAGCCACTTTCGGGGAGGCAAGTAGTTAGCCGGTTAGTGTTTTCTAGCAAGTTAAGTAGAAGCCGGCCGGCCGGCTGCTCAGCAGCCGGTCGGCGACGCGGGAAGCCGGCTTGAGCTATGTGCACGCTTTGGATCCTTAGCCATTTTTCATGCGGACACCCTTTCTGCCTTTACTCCTGCCCGCCGGACAGCCGCTCTGCGAGCTGCGGCTTCTGACAGGAGAGGGCTTAAGTGCCAACGCATTACTTGTCCGGCTGCAGGAAGCATTACATAGCACAAGGCGGCAAGTCCCAGGGTCGACTGGTCAAACCTGGTGCCCGACGGACTAATGAAATATCACAATGACAGGCGTAATACTTATCATATAGGTAAAAGAGGACAGTCCCCGAGCTCTTCTCGGGGGACCCGAAGTCTTCGTATTTAATACAAAAGTTGGCGTGGTACATACTGCATCAACTAAAAAACCTTCGAAGGAGGTTTGCATTCCATGGTCGCTCCGTCTCCTTGCCGGAGTCATCTCTTTTGCGTGCTCGAGGCTTCTGAGCGTCGACGAGGTAGTAGGAGTCATTGCCCAACACCTTGCTGATGATGAAGGGGCCTTCTCAAGGTGTCGAGAGCTTGTGCTGGCCGGCTGTTCGCTGGATCAGTCGGAGCACAAGGTCTCCCTTTTGGAAGGATCTTGGCTTGACCTTCCGGTTATAGTATCGGCGCAGGCTCTGCTGGTAGATGGTGGACCGGCTGAGTGCCAACAGTCGGCCCTCTTCCAGCAGATCGACGCCGTCTTGTCGTGCTTCTTCTGCCTCCTCTTCAGTTTACATGGTGACTCGAGGGGAGTCGAATTCTATGTCCGTCGGGATGACGGCTTTGGCACCATAGACGAGGAAGAAAGGCGTGAAGCCGGTTGACTTGTTCGGAGTTGTGCGCAGGCTCCAGAGGACGGCCGATAGCTCATCGAGCCAACAGCCGGCCGAACGCTCCAGAGGCTCGACCAGTCGGGGCTTGATGCCGGACAAAATGAGGCCGTTTGCTCACTCTACTTGGCCGTTTGACTGGGGATGGGCAACGGATGCTAAGTCCAGTCTGATGCTCTGCGTCGCGCAGAAATGGGCCAAGGCGCCTTTGGCAAAGTTTGTGCCATTGTCGGTGATGATGTTGTGTGGTATGCCATACCGGATGGTGATGTTGGAGATGAAAGTCACAGTAGTCGGACCATTCAATTTCTTAATTGGCTTTGCTTCTATCCACTTGGTGAACTTGTCCACCGCGACAAGCAGATGAGTCATGCCGCCACGCGCCGTCTTGAATGGTCCCACCATGTCTGGGCCCCAGACGGCAAAGGGCCAGGCAATGGGGATAGTCTTGAGTGCAGAAGCCGGCTGACGTGGTTTGGAGCGGAACTTCTGGCACCCTTTGCATTTCTGGACCAATTCTTTGGCGTCTTCTAGAGCAGTCGGCCAGAAAAAACTGTGGCGGAAAGCTTTGGCCACGAGTGCTCTTGAAGCCGCGTGGTGACCACACTCGCCTTGATGGATATCTTTGAGGATTGCTTGGCCTTGCTCCGGCTCTACGCAGCGCTGGTAAACACTAGTGACACTGCGCCTCACAAGTTCTCTATTGACTATGGTGTATGCTGCTGCTCGGCGTTGCACTTGCCGGGCCGAGATCTCATCAGTCGGCAGCTCTTTGTTCACCAGAAAGTTGAGGATGGGCTGGGCCCATGAAGGTGCTGCAATTTCTTCGACTGCTAGGACTGCTACTTGCACGAGGGTGGTTGGGCCGGGAGGCGGTGGGTTGGAGTCGGCTGCCGCTTGCTGAGTCGATGAAGTCCTCGGGCAGACTGCTGCAGTCCCCGGGCCGGGTGCGGCTGCTGCAGTCCCCGGGTCGCCTCCTGAATTCCCCGTGCCGGCTGTTGGGGTCCTCAAGTCGGATCCGACTGCTTCAGGAGGAGCCGGCACAAAGATGGAATCCAACTCTGGCGATGGCTTGACGGACGGCTTAAGTAGGCGTTGTAGGGCGACGCCCGCTGGTATTGCTTGCCGGGTGGAGCCAATCCGTGCCAAGGCATCAGCTTGCTCATTGTCATTTCTTGGCACATGGAGAAACTCGCATCCTTCAAAGTATCCACTGAGTTGCTGTACGAGGAAGTGGTAACTCGCCATGTTTGCATCCTTGGCGTCCCAATCACCTGACGACTGCTGGACCACCAAGTCGGAATCTCAATAACACAGGATCCGGCGAATGCCGAGTTCCTTGGCAAGCCGGAGCCCGTGAATGAGTGCTTCGTATTCAGCAACGTTGTTGGAGGCGGCAAAGTGAATTTGCAGCACATATCTGAGCTTGTCGCCTTTGGGAGAGGTGAGGACGATGTCGGCTCCCAAACCGGTGCGCATCTTGGAACCATCAAAGTGCATTCGCCAATGGGTGGAGTCTGGCGCTGGTGGCAAGTACTGGGTCTCGGCCCAGTCGACGAGGAAGTCGGCCAGTGCTTGTGACTTGATGGCGGTGCGAGGCTGGTAGTAGATGGTGTAGGGGGACAAATCTATGGCCCATTTGGCCACTCGGCCTGAGGCATCTTGGCTTCCAATGATCTCGGCAAGGGGAGCAGTGCAGACCATAGTGATTGGCTGCTCTTGAAAATATGGCTTCAATTTCTTGGCGGCAAAGTGCACGCCATAGCACATCTTCTGGTAGTGGGGTAGTTTTGCTTGGAGGCGGACAACACTTCACTCAGGTAATACACCGGCCTCTGCACTGGTAGTGCTTTGCCTTCTTCCTTGCGTTCTACCACTATGACTGTGCTGACCACCCGGCTGGTGGCGGTGATGTAGAGGAGCATGGGCTCCTTAGGAGTCGGAGCCGCCAGGACAGACGGAGTGGTCAACCTCTTCTTGAGCTGGAGGAAAGCTTCATCCGCCTTGTCGTTCCATTCGAAAAAAGTGGTCTTCTTCATGAGCTGGTATAGGGGAAGAGCATTCTCGCCCAGCCGACTGATGAAACGGCTGATGGATGCCAAGCAGACGGTGAATTTTTGCACGTCCAGCAGTCAAGCGGGCACCTCCATCCTCTCGATGGCCTTGATCTTCATAGGGTTGCATTCTATGCCGCGCTCTGAGACCAGAAAGCCAAGAAGCTGGCCGGCTGGTACTCCAAAGATGCATTTCTCCGGGTTGAGCTTGATCTGAAATCGGCGCAAATTTTCAAAGGTCTCCTTGAGGTCTTCCAGCAGCGTTCCACGCTTCTCCGTCTTCACCACAACATCGTCCACATAGACGTGGGCGTTTCTGCGGAGTTGCTTAAGGAGACACTTCTGCATGCATCGCTGAAAAGTGGCGCCGGCATTCCCCAAGCCGAAAGTCATGGTCAGGTAGCAAAAGGCTCCGAATGGCATGATGAAGGCGGTCTTCAGCCTGTCGGCCGGGTTTAGCTTGATCTGGTGGTACCCTGAGTATGCATCCAAAAAGCTCAATAGCTCGCATCCGGCTGTGGAGTCTATCACCAGGTCAATCCTTGGTAAGGCAAAGGGATCTTTGGGGCATGCTTTGTTGAGGCTGGTATAATCAATACACATGCGCCACTGCTTGTTCTTTTTCAGCACTAGGAACTGGGTTAGCTAACCACTCTGGAAAGAACACCTCCATGATGAAGCCGGCTGCTCAAAGCCGGGCTATCTCTTCTCCAACAACTCTTCTCTTTTCCTCTGACAGGCGATGCAAGGGCTGCCTGACTGGCTTGGCGTCAGACCGAACGTGTAGCTTGTGCTCGGCGAATTCCGTCGGAACAACCAGCATGTCCCTGGGAGACCATGCAAAGATGTCCCGATTCTCACGGAGGAAATCGACGAGCTCGCCTTCCTATTTGCTGTCAAGGTTGGCACCTATGACAGCATGCCTCTCCGGGTGCTCTGGGTCCAAGGGTATCCTCTTTTTTTCCTTTGCCGGCTTGAAAGAGCCCTCAGCTTCCGACTCCTTGGGGTTGGATGATATTTCCGGCTGCTTGCCGGCCATGGCCACCACCCGGTCAAGGAGCCGCTTCTCAGTCGCGATCACGAGGGACTCGGCTAACCGGCTGCTCTCTGCTGCGTAGGCGGACGACTTCTTCCCTTGGAGCTCGACATCTTCATCTTCAGGTAAGCATAGTGGGAGACCGCCATAAACTTGGCCAGGGCAGGCCGGCCGAGCAATGCATGATAGGGGCTCTCAAGGTCCACCACCTCAAACCAGACTGGCTCTCGGCGAAAATGATTTTTGCCCCCAAAGAGGACATCTATCTGAGTCTTGCCGATTGGTGAGAAGGAAAGGCCTGGAACAATAACATGGAAAACAGTCCGGCTGGGCTGAAGATGTCTCTGCTTGATTCTCAACTTCTCCATGGTATCTTTGTACAGGATGTTGATGTTGCTGCCGCCATCTATCAGAACTCGGGAGAAGCGAGCAGCTCGCCTCTCCGTGGCAAACGTGGCATCCAACACCAGAGCATAAGAGCCGGGATTGGGCATCACCTCCGGGTGGTCGGCTCTACTCTAGCTGATGGGCTTCTCAGAACAATGCATGAATTCAGGGGTCTCCGATGCTACTGCATTCACTTCTTGTTGCTACTACCGCCTGCTGCGCCTGTCGTCGGCCACGCTGGTGAACACGACATAAGCCCCATGATCTTCAAGGTACTCATCTTGTATCGCGCCGACTGGCCGAACCGCCGGCTGCTGAGGAGGAGGAGGCGGCGGGCCGACAGGCGGAGGGGGCTGGAGTCCATCACCGTTGGCGATCCTGGTGAGCCAGTGGCACTTCCGAGTGGTGTGGTTGGACGGCTTCGCGCCGCTGTGGAACTTGCAAGGTGCATCAAGGGTCTGCTCGTATGAGAAGGCGGGCAACCAGTTGGGCTTGCCGCCCTTCTGGCGCTTGCGGGGAGGCTGCCCTTCCGGCTGCTGATCTTCGACTGTTGCCACCTGCCGACTCGTGGAAGCCGGCTGCATGGCCTTGCTCTTGTTGTCGTTTGGTTCCTGTCGCCGACTGGTGTCACCAGCCGGGGTCCGAGGAGCTTGAGGGGCCACCTTGCCTGACGCGTTAACTTGGATCTCCGCCTTCATGGAGGAGTCGGCCGTGGCGTACTTGTCTGCTATGATCAGTAGTTCGTCGAGGGTTGCCGGCTCGTCGCAGAGGAGCTTGTGCTTGAGGAGGGTGCCCTCTCGGCACCCGGCAGTGAAGTACTCGATGGCCTGCACCTCGTGCACGCCCTCGCAAGAGTTGCGCAGCTCGGCCCAGCACGTGAGGTAGTCGCGGTCGACTCGTTGGGGCCTTGGACGCACAAGGAGAGCTGGCGGGGCTTGGGCGGCCGCTTGTACGTGCTGGTGAAGTTGCGGATGAATGCTTCAGTGAAATCAACCCAGCTGTTGATGCTGCGGGGCTTCAAGCTGTTCAGCCATGTCTGGGCCGTGCCCTGGAGCATGAGCAGAACGTACTTCACAGCAACGTGCTTGTTGTCATTCGCGATGCTGACGGCTGTGGAGTAGTCGACCAGCCAGTCCTCCGGCTTCACGGAGCCGGTGTACTTGGGTGTATCTCTCGGGAGCGTGAACCCTTTGGGGAAAGGTTTGTCTCGGATGCGGGGGCCGAAGCATGGCGGACCCAGCTCATCTTCTTCTTCTAGCGCCAGGGATCGATTGAGGCGATCGATCTGGTGGCGGGCATCGTTTTCTCCGATTCCTTCTCGGCGGCCAAGGCGGTCGCCGAGTGACGGGTGATCAACAGGCGGCGGGGAAATGCGCCTCTCAATACGGGGAGGAGGAGGCGGACAGTCGTTTCGTTGCTGCACTGCTCTTGGGTGGCCGTCTTGGTCGCGCTCGATGGTGATGCGAGTCCGGCTGCGGCTAGCAGCTGGCTCCTTGTCTCTTCTATCGCGGGCGCCACCAGTCGGTGTCCGGGATGTCGCGCCTTGGTCTCGGCGAGGAGGCGGGTCGTCGTTTCGCCGGTTGTGCGCTTCAGTGCGGCACCCGGCCTCTTGCTGCTCAGCAGCCGCGTCGAGGAGCTGCTGGACTCGCTCCGTCATGTGGCGATGCTCGTCGCCCTCGAGGTTGTCTAGCTCGTCTGATGCCGCCTGGGCAGCTCGTACGTTCTCCGCAGGCGTGGTGTAGACGGGACGATCAGTCCCGAACATGCTGGCGATGGTCGCGCCACGCTGCCGGATCTGGCCAATGCGGCTAGGCCCACCAGGAGCCGGCATGCCACCGACAGCACGGTCCATCTCACGCTGGTAAGCCTCCGAGAGGCGTCTCATGCTGGCCAGCCAGTTGGCGCCCTCGACGAGCTGGACGCGGCGTGCCTCCAGCGTCTCGGCGTCGGCATCTTCCGGGATGGGCGCAGTCAGGTCTTGCATCGCCGCTTGCAATGGATCCTGGCCACCTCCGACAGAGTGCTTGCTGTGGCTGATGACGAGCACTTCCGTGACGGTGCTGCCACCGATGTCCGTGACGGTCTTGTTGGGGAACGCGTCGAGCGACGCCGTGTCGGAGTCGACAAGCATCGGGCCGGTGGAGCCAACCGACTCCAAGTCCACAGCAGGCTCGCTGGCGACATGGAGCTGATCGAGGAGGCTCACGAGGCGGCTCTCGGGGCCATCGGTGCCCGCATCAGACGCGGGCTTGTCGGAGAGCCGAATCTCACCGACAAGATCGGCGAGGCAGCTCGCCGTGCAGGCGACCTCCGCGCCATGCAGCGCGTCGGCGCAGGCGCCGTCTGGCGTGCCGGGCTGGCTGCGCTCGCCAGGAAGGAACAGGGTTCCCGTCCAGAACAGGTCTCCGGGAGACAGTGCACCTCGCCCCACGGTGGGCGCCAAATGTCGGGGGTTGGGTGCGACATACGCCAACGGATGGCTTATCATGGTGGGAGCGAGTAGAACGTCGCCGGTGCCTGGAAGCGGGATGAGGCGTAGACACGAACGTCGGCGCACTTTACCCACGTTCGGGGCTCTCCTAGGAGATAACACCCCTAGTCCTGCTCTACGGGGTCTCCGCATGATCACTAAGGCACTAGTGAGTACAAATGGTGCTCCTCGAGCTGTATGCTAGAGGTGGAAGAAGGCAAGGCTTGCTCTCTTCTCCCCCTAGGTGTGAGTCTAATTCTAACAGGTTTCAACCCTTTGCATGGGTGCCTTGGGGGGTTTATATAGGCCTACCCCCCAGGGGTACAATGGTAATCTGGTCGGGTGTAGGACCTGGCTGTCAGTCTCTCTGGTCGCCGGCTTCTCCGCCGACTGCTGGGGCCCGCCGCCTGGTGGGCCCCGCCGACCTGTCTGGTACTGTAACATCCGAAATTTTCAATTTGGAATGTTATACACAGATCATTCATGCATATCATATTTTGTTGCATTTTGTTTTGACGATCCTCGAAATCCTAAGCAACTCACGGACCCTCGGAGAGAGTTGGGGATTTCCCTGTTTTCATATTTGAGTTTTATCAAATATTGAAACGAGGATTATTGGTTTTAATTATTTTTCTCTCTGAAAATATTTCATATTAAAATATATGAGAGGAGATAATATGACTTCTCCAAAATAATTGAAATATTGGAGGAAAAATATTAAAATAAAATATTGGATTTTATTCGGAGTTTATTGCTATTTTATTTGAATTAGAAAAATTGCACGTTTTTCAAAGTTACATTTTAGGGCCAAGAAAATGTCCATCTCGTTCTAAATATTTTATTTAGACGGTGAAATTTTTTTTGGGTATTTTTAGATTTTTATTTTATTTTCTACGATTTATTTAAATTTCGGCGAAATTATTTAAAAAAAATCTTCAGCCCACGGCTGGGCCGAAGCCCAACCGAGCCAGGCCGGCCCAACCGCCCCGCGCCACCGTCTCCCTCCAGGAGACCACGACCGCCGCTGCCGTCGTCGCCGAGTCCGACCGGGACTCTGTCCCTGCGCCGCCTTGCCCCCTCCCCAAGCCAGCCGCCCCCTCCTTATATACGCCGCCCCCGACCCCCACCACCACCACCACCCGACACGCCACCCACCGCCTGCCGAAGCCGCCGCTGCCCCGCGCCACCCGCGCCACCCGCCGCCACAGCCGGACCCCGCCGGAGCCGCACCGCCTCGCCGGAGGTATACGCCGCCGCCATCGTCGTTTGGTTTTATTTTTAAACCGATCCGGTTTTATTTTTTTTCCCGGTTTAGTTTACTTAGCGGACATTTGTCCGTACGTTCTTTTTAACAAACGGTATTCACTCGTTAGCCGCAGACAGCGAACGTTCATTCGTTAGCCTGTTCGTCAGTTTTTCTTTTTCTCGGATTTTCCGCGATTATTTTCGATCGCGATTTCTGATCTGACTTTCGTTTTAGTTTATCTTTTCGCTCGTTTATCGGAATCAGGAGATTCAAGCGCCTAGATCTTCGTCTCGAAACCCTCTTTCTATTTAATCAACTTGAACAAGATTTTGGTACTGTAAAATTTGACTTTAGTTCAGATTAGTAAACAGATCTTGATTCTTACGCAGTTTGAGTTTCGTTGCTCCGTTTGATTTGATTCTTTTTGTAAACCGGAGTTCTTAAGTTGAACTTTCTAGTTAGATCCTCTTATTTGAGATTTACCCGTGCTTCTTTGCTTGATTGCTTATGTATGCTATCGTTTGCTTGCGATAGAACACGTGGAGTGTGAAGCGTGCTACTAAGAGTCTCTAGGTTTTGCGGATCATCAGCAAGGCAAGTAACACATTGATCATACTCTTTTCATACCCAGTTTTTATGCATTAGCTCCAATCCTCAAACATTGCATGATTAGGATGTGATTAACATGTGGATTGGGAAGTAGTTGACGAGGTAGAACCTATTGCCCTGTTATTATCAAACCCTTGGGAGTTACTTCTACGTATTGCTTATATTGCTAAGCTATGCTCGTAGACGTGGTTTGGGTGAGTGAATCCATGACAGATGTGAGATTGTTAATTAATGGTTCAACTTAAGGTGGCAACTTTAAGACACATCTGGGTGGATTGCTTCTCGGGCACCTGTAGAATCCAGTGTTGTCCTAGGATATCTCGGAGTACCCGTGTGATAATCCTAAGGTCCGCCACCCAGGCTCAAAGGGAACTGAGATATTTCATGCTAGAAACTTTCGTGTGCAGCCACAAGCTATTATGGGCTCTAGCATAGTTGAGTAAGTTGCGTGAGCTCTTGAAGAGGTAGACTAGCAGGTAGAGGGATGTAGGTTGGTATAGTCTACCCGGAGTAAAGAGTTAATGTTTCCGAAAGACTGTGTCTCGGCCATCCGTTTCTCAAACACCATGTAGTGTGAGAAATCCAACGGAGGAGATTGAGTCTTGTGGGGAAAAGTGCGCAAACCTCTGCAGAGTATACAATCTAATCATGGTTAGCCGTGTCCCCGGTTATGGACAGTCTTGAGTATCTAGTACTTGGATTATCATATGTATCTCATCACTCTAAATTAATATTGTTGGGTTGATAATTACTTCTAATTGGGATTGAGTTGGAGGAACCTTCTCAATGATGTTTCAACTACCATGATAGTTAAATAAAATCTATTCCTTTGTTGTAGGGAAAAATTGGCTTTCCGCAAAACTATAACCATAGAGCTTTCCACCAGCCAAATATGCATGTAGTGATAGCATTATTCTGTTCTTGCTCTACTGTGTTATATTGCCAGCATATTCCATGTGCTGACCCATTTTCGGGCTGCAACATATCATGTTGCAGACTTTTCAGACGAGGATTAAGGTTCGTTAGGTCATTGCCGTGCAGCTCAGCTATGCCGTTGGAGTTGATGGATTCACTTTATCTTCCAAGCCTTCCGCTGTTATCGTATTAGATGGCCTTAAGCCATATTTATTATAATAAGTTCTCTTTTGAGACATACGGTGTAATAAGTGTGTGATTGCTACTCTGTTATAAATCCTTTGAGTACTGTGTGTGTCAGCATTACCGATCCAGGGATGACACTGAAGCACAGAGACGTCACCGTTTGAGGTCGGGTCGCTACAAGATGGTATCAGAGCACACGCTAAGTGTAGGACACGACCACTAAGCTAAAAGCCCTAGATCACTATTCTCTTCTCATTTCTGACTCCTCTCCATTTTCTACTCTTTAGGATGGCGGATGCAAGGATCAAGTTCACGCAACCGGATGAGGACACCCCTTTTGGACGTCACTTGAAGGAAGTCACTAGGTACCTGAACATTGGAATACCAAGCTTCACCGGGACTTACAACGCCACTTTACCAGAAGAGGAACGATGGATGATTCAAGTTCAAGTTCCAGGAAGGACATTCACACCAGTCACTAAGCCCATAGAGTTATCCTTTGATGCACCAACCTGGAGTCTAGGAAAGAGTATGGCAGCTCACATCACCATGGGACGCATTGGAGAAGTTTATCATAAGGAGCCTAAGGATACTATCTACCGGATTTGTGGGCGCCGAGATGAGCAATGGGAGATGATCAGCACCAGGAAGGATAGATCAATCGCAGCTTTCATCATGGAGTTAAACCATCACATTCGTCGCCAGGAGAATCAGATGTGCACAGACATGATATATTTGAAGAAGGCGAAGACAAGGATCATCGAGCTGGAAGAACAACTTAAGTCTACACGCGATGGATATGAGGAGGAAATTGCCACACTATTGGAGAAGAATGACGACCTGATAAAGAAGATCGGAGTATTCATGGGAGACCCCGCGCCAGGAGGAGAGGACGACGACTCAACTTGCCCGGAGAACTACATCATCATCGAAGACACCGACTCCAACCCCAGTGAAGATGACTTTGAAGACGAAGCTGGAGCAGACATCATGGAGTCTTCCACCGATCAAAATTTCTAGATGACCACCAAATGATTAGTAGTATTCCCCCATGTATATAGTATAGTCCGAGCAATTTTGTAACAATAGATTAGATCGATTGTATGCCCTTGCTTGATTGATTGAGTGAAATGATTGTGTTTGTCTCATGTGCATATGGGTAGTGTTTCTCTCATTAGACCTCATTCTATTCTAATCTCTCCCCTCTAAACCCATCAGATGCCTCCGAGACGTGACATCGGATTTACCTTCCCACCGGAGCTCACTCAGTTGATCCAGCAGCAGAATGCCTTGATGCAGTTGTTAGTTCAGAACCAAGGCAACAACACCAACAACAACAACCCACCGCCACCACCACCAGTTGATAACCTAGCCCGTTTTCTGAGGTTGCAGCCGCGGGTGTTTTCTAGTAGCACCGAGCCTATAGTTGCTGATGATTGGCTACGCCGTATTGGAAGGGAGTTGACCACCGCAGGTTGCACAGATGCTGAGAAGGTGCGCTTTGCCGCACATCAATTGGATGGACCATCCGCCTCATGGTGGGAGAATTATACGGCCACTTTCCCCATAGCCAACGTCACTTGGGATCAGTTTCAGCAAGCTTTCCGCACAGACCATGTCTCAATTGGAGCTATGAATATGAAGAAGCGTGAGTTTCGCAACTTACGCCATGGGAACCATACTGTGGCTCAGTACGTGGATGAGTTTACCAAGTTATCTCGCTATGCCCCTGATGATGTGGCCATAGATGCCGCGAAGCAGGAGAAGTTTATGGAAGGGCTGAATGATGAGATGAGCATGCAGTTGATGGTGGCAACATTCAACAACTACCAGGAGTTGGTAGATAAGGCTCTTATGATTGAAGGGAAGCAGCAGCAGATTGAGAGCCGTAAGAGGAAGTATGGACAAGGAAGGTATAACTCAGGAGCCCAGCAGAAACCTCGTCTAACCCCGAACTCGGGGGGACTTGTTCATAACCATGGAGGTCATAACCACAATGGAGGAAGTTCGCACAACCACAATGGTTCCAAGAATGGGACTGGGAACGGAACAAGCAACAATCAGAACCACCCCAATCCAGCCACACCTGCCAAGAGAGACCTAAGTCACATTACTTGCTTCAAGTGCGGGAAGACTGGACACTATGCCACGGAGTGCCCTGAAGCGAAGAATGGAAACGGTAATGGGAGCGATGGGAAGAAGCCCAATCCATTCAAGAAAGGACAAGTGAACCACGTTAACGTGGAGGAGGTTGAAGAGCAGCCAAACGCGGTTATCGGTAAGTTTTTGGTTGTCTTTTACCGCCCTTGTTCTTTTTGATACTGGTGCATCGCATTCATACATATCAAGGGGATTTGTGGATAAGCTTCAACTACCAACCCAATCCCTTAGGACCCCTCTGTTAGTGAGTTCACCTGGAGCAGAGTATATGGCTAGCCGATGGTGCGATCAGATACCCTTAACCATTGGTAGCCATGTCTTCCGGTCAGACCTAATAATTTTGGAGTCAAAAGGATTGGATGTGATATTAGGCATGGACTGGATGTCAAAGTATGGAGGAAGCATTGACTGTGCTAGTAAGTCGATTTATCTGACCACCCCTGAGGGAAAAAGGATTAAGTATGTATCTAGGCATGCGCCTAGGAGGAGCCAAGTAAATACCCTCACGGGAGTTGTTCAGGAGGAAGTGCATGTGGTGAAGGATTACCCAGATGTTTTTCCAGAGGAGTTACCAGGCATGCCACCGAATCGAGACATCGAGTTTTTGATAGAACTGTTGCCAGGCACCGGGCCTATATCGAAGCGACCATACCGGATGCCCGCAAATGATCTGGAGGAGATTAAGAAGCAGATCAAGGAGTTATTGGAGAAAGGTTACATTCGACGGAGTTCATCACCATGGGGAGCCCCAGTGCTTTTGGTTGAGAAGAAAGATAAGTCTCTAAGAATGGTTTTTGATTATCGTGCGTTAAATGAGGTGACGATCAAGAACAAATACCCACTGCCGATGATCAATGATTTGTTTGACCAGCTGCAAGGTGCTAAGGTGTTTTCAAAGATCGATCTACGATCAGGATATCACCAGCTGAAGATTCGAGAGAAGGATATACCAAAGACAGCATTCACCACACGGTACGGGTTGTATGAATATGCGGTCATGTCATTTGGATTGACTAACACCCCTTCCTATTTCATGAGCATGATGAACAAAGTGTTCATGGAATATTTGGATAAGTTTGTAGTGGTGTTCATTGATGATATAATGGTATACTCGAAGAATGAGGAGGAGCACGAAGATCATTTGCGTTTAGTTCTCGAGAAACTCAGGGAACACCAGTTGTATGCCAAGTTCAGCAAATGTGAGTTTTGGTTGAAGGAAGTCGGATTCCTTGGACATGTTATATCAGGAGAAGGTGTAGCAGTAGATCCCACCAAGGTTCAGTCAGTCACTGAATGGTTGGCACCCACTTCAGTTAGCGAGATCCGCAGTTTTCTTGGACTCGCAGGATACTATCGGAGATTCATTGAGAATTTTTCCAAGATTGCGAAGCCAATGACGGAGTTATTAAAGAAGGACACCAAATTTAAATGGACGGAAGAATGTGAGGCCAGTTTTCAGAAGTTGAAGAAACGTTTGACTACAGCCCCAGTGCTGATTCTACCGGATATACGCAAGGATTTCCAAGTGTATTGTGACGCCTCTCGCCTAGGACTTGGAAGTGTGCTTATGCAGGACGGAAGTGTTGTTTCGTATGCCTCACGACAACTAAAACCGCACGAATTGAATTATGCCACACATGATTTGGAGTTAGCAGCTGTAGTGCATGCGCTCAAGACTTGGAGACATTACCTTATTGGAAACCGTTGTGATGTGTACACGGATCATAAGAGTTTGAAGTACATTTTCACACAGAAGGAGCTGAACCTTAGGCAGAGGAGATGGTTGGAGCTTATAAAGGATTATGACATGAAGCTTCACTATCATCCAGGCAAGGCCAATGTCATAGCAGACACTTTGAGTCGGAAGAGTTATGCTAATACCCTAGTAAGCACAGGATTTCCAAAGGAGTTAGCAGAGGATCTCAGGGAACTTCGATTGGAGATTGTTCCTAGAGGTTTTGTTGCAACAATGGAGGTACAGTCTACATTGTTAGGAAAGATTCGAGAAGCTCAGAAGGATGACAAAGAGATTGCCGAGATAAAAGAGAGAATGGGTAAAGGAAAGGCCAAAGGTTTTCGTGAGGATGAGCACGACACCTTATGGTTTGAGGACCGTGTTTATGTGCCCAATAACACAGAGATCGGGAAGTTGATACTTCAGGAGGCTCATGATTCACCATACTCGATACACCCCGGAAACACCAAGATGTATTTGGATTTGAAGGAACGTTCCTGGTGGACTGGTATGAAGAAGGATATTGCCGAGTATGTAGCCGTATGTGATGTATGTCAGAGAGTGAAGGCTGAGCATCAAAAGCCAGCAGGATTGTTACAGCCTATGCCGATACCCGAATGGAAGTGGGATAAACTTGGCATGGATTTTATCACTGGATTGCCCAGGACCAAATCAGGATATGATTCTATATGGGTAGTAGTTGATCGCTTGACCAAAGTGGCTCACTTTATCCCAGTGAAAACCACCTATACAAGTGCGAAGTTGGCCAAGATATACATGACCAGGATCATATGTCTGCATGGAGTTCCGAGGACCATAGTATCAGACTTTGGCATCAACTGCACCAGACTTTGGGAACGAGATTGGAGTTCAGTACATCATTCCACCCGCAGACGGATGGACAGACCGAGAGAGTCAACCAGATTCTGGAGGACATGTTGGGCATGTGCGCTAGATTATGGATCTAGTTGGGATGACAATTTTCCCTACGCGGAGTTCTCATACAACAATAGCTATCAAGCAAGTTTGAAGATGGCACCATTCGAAGCCCTGTACAGACGAAGGTGCAGAACACCGTTGATGTGGGATGAAGTAGGAGACCGACAGTTGTTTGGACCAGATTTGATCAAGGAGTCTGAAGAAAAGGTTAAGTTGATCCGAGATAGATTAAAGGTAGCTCAGTCCAGACAGAAGAGTTATGCAGATTCGAAACGCAAGGAAATAACCTATGAAATTGGAGACAGAGCATATCTACGAGTGTCACCTCTGCGAGGACTGAAACATTTTGGAGTTAAGGGAAAGTTAGCCCCGAGATTTGTAGGACCGTATCGAATTTTGGAACGTATGGAGAAGTTGCCTACAAGTTGGAGTTACTTGAAGGACTGTCAGGAGTTCATGATGTGTTTCATGTTTCACAGCTGAAGAAGTGTCTGTTGGAAATATGCCCTAGAGGCAATAATAAAAGGTTATTATTATATTTCTTTGTTCATGGTAATTGTCTATTGTTCATGCTATAATTGTATTGTCCGGAAATCGTAATACATGTGTGAATACATAGACCACAAAGTGTCCCTAGTAAGCCTCTAGTTGACTAGCTCGTTGATCAACAGATAGTCATCGTTTCCTCACTATGGACATTGGATGTCATTGATAACGGGATCACATCATTAGGAGAATGATGTGATGGACAAGACCCAATCCTAAGCATAGCACAGAAGGTCGTGTAGTTTCGTTTGCTAGAGCTTTTCCAATGTCAAGTATCTTTTCCTTAGACCATGAGATCGTGCAACTCCCGGATAACGTAGGAGTGCTTTGGGTGTGCCAAACGTCACAACGTAACTGGGTGACTATAAAGGTGCACTACGGGTATCTCCGAAAGTGTCTGTTGGGTTGGCACGGATCGAGACTGGGATTTGTCACTCCGTGTGACGGAGAGGTATCTCTGGGCCCACTCGGTAATGCATCATCATAATAAGCTCAATGTGACTAAGGCGTTAGTCACGGGATCATGCATTGCGGTACGAGTAAAGAGACTTGCCGGTAACGAGATTGAACAAGGTATTGGGATACCGACGATCGAATCTCGGGCAAGTAACATACCGATTGACAAAGGGAATTGCATACGGGATTGATTGAATCCTCGACACCGTGGTTCATCCGATGAGATCATCGTGGAACATGTGGGAGCCAACATGGGTATCCAGATCCCGCTGTTGGTTATTGACCGGAGAGGCGTCTCGGTCATGTCTGCATGTCTCCCGAACCCGTAGGGTCTACACACTTAAGGTCCGGTGACGCTAGGGTTGTAGAGATATATGTATGCGGAAACCCGAAAGTTGTTCGGAGTCCCGGATGAGATCCCGGACGTCACGAGAGGTTCCGGAATGGTCCGGAGGTGAAGAATTATATATAGGAAGTCAAGTTTCGGCCACCGGGAAAGTTTCGGGGGTTACCGGTATTGTACCGGGACCACCGGAAGGGTCCCGGGGGTCCACCGGGTGGGGCCACCTATCCCGGAGGGCCCCGTGGGCTGAAGTGGGAAGGGAACCAGCCCCTAGTGGGCTGGGTGCCCCCCTTGGGCCTCCCCCATGTGCCTAGGGTTGGGAACCCTAGGGGGAGCTTCCCCCTTGCCTTGGGGGCCAAGGCAACCCCTTCCCCCCTTGGCCGCCGCCCCCCACCCTTGGAGATCCCATCTCCCAGGGCTGGCGCACCCCCCAGGGGCCTATATAAAGGGGGGGGAGGGAGGGCAGCAACCTACAGCCTTGGGCGCCTCCCTCCTCCCCTGCAACACCTCTCTCTCTCTCGCAGAAACTCGGCGTAGCCCTGCCGGAGAACCGCTACATCCACCACCACGCCGTCGTGCTGTTGGATCTCCATCAACCTCTCCTTCCCCCTTGCTGGATCAAGAAGGAGGAGACGTCGCTGCACCGTACGTGTGTTGAACGTGGAGGTGTCGTCCGTTCGGCACTCGGTCATCAGTGATTTGGATCACGGCGAGTACGACTCCGTCATCCACGTTCATTGGAACGCTTCCGCTCGCGATCTACAAGGGTATGTAGATGCACTCCTTTCCCCTCGTTGCTAGTAGACTCCATGGATGCATCTTGGTGAGCGTAGGAAAATTTTAAATTATTCTACGATTCCCAACAGTGGCATCATGAGCCAGGCCTATGCGTAGTTACTATGCACGAGTAGAACACAAAGCAGTTGTGGGCGTTGAGTTTGCCAATTCTTCTTGCCGCTACTAGTCGTTTCTTGTTTTGGCGGCATTGTAGGATGAAGCGGCCCGGACCGACCTTACACGTACGCTTACGTGAGACTGGTTCCACCGAGTGACATGCACTAGTTGCATAAGGTGGCTAGCGGGTGTCTGTCTCTCCTACTTTAGTCGGAACGGATTCGACGAAAAGGGTCCTTATGAAGGGTAAATAGAAATTGGCAAATCACGTTGTGGTCATACGTAGGTAAGAAAACGTTCTTGCTAGAAACCTACAAACCACGTAAAAACTTGCAACAACAATTAGAGGACGTCTAACTTGTTTTTGCAGCAAGTGCTATGTGATGTGATATGGCCAGAAGATGTGATGAATGATATATGTGATGTATGAGATTGATCATATTCTTGTAATAGGAATCACGACTTGCATGTCGATGAGTATGACAACCGGCAGGAGCCATAGGAGTTGTCTTTATTATTTTGCATGACCTGCGTGTCATTGAATAACGCAATGTAAATTACTTTACTTTGTTGCTAAACGGGTTAGCCATAGAAGTAGAAGTAATCGTTGGCGTGACGACTTCATGAAGACACAATGATGGAGATCATGATGATGGAGATCATGGTGTCATGCCGGTGACGAAGATGATCATGGTGCCCCGAAGATGGAGATCAAAGGAGCATGATGATATTGGCCATATCATGTCACTGTTTGATTGCATGTGATGTTTATCATGTTTTTGCATCTTATTTGCTTAGAACGACGGTAGTAAGTAAGATGATCCCTTATAATAATTTCAAGAAAGTGTTCACCCTAACTGTGCACCGTTGCGAAGGTTCGTTGTTTCGAAGCACCACGTGATGATCGGGTGTGATAGATTCTAACGTTCGAATACAACAGGTGTTGATGAGCCTAGCATGCACAGACATGGCCTCGGAACACACGCAATACACTTAGGTTGACTTGACGAGCCTAGCATGTACAGACATGGCCTCGGAACACGGAGGACCGAAAGGTCGAGCATGAGTCGTATAGAAGATACGATCAACATGGAGATGTTCACCGATCTTGACTAGTCCGTCTCACGTGATGATCGGACACGGCCTAGGTAAAGTCGGATCATGTTTCACTTAGATGACTAGAGGGATGTCTATCTGAGTGGGAGTTCATTAAATAATTTGATTATATGAACTTAATTATCATGAACTTAGTCTAAAATCTTTACACTATGTATTGTAGATCAAATGGCCAACGTTGTCCTCAATTTCAACGCGTTCCTAGAGAAAACCAAGCTGAAAGATGATGGCAGCAACTATACGGACTGGGTCCGGAACCTGAGGATCATCCTCATAGTAGCCAAGAAAGATTATGTCTTAGAAGCACCGCTAGGTGAAGCACCAATCCCAGAGAACCAAGACGTTATGAACACTTGGCAATCACGTGCTGATGATTACTCCCTCATTCAGTGCGGCATGCTTTACAGCTTAGAACCGGGTCTCCAAAAGCGTTTTGAGAAACATGGAGCATACGAGATGTTCGAGGAGCTGAAACTGGTTTTTCAAGCTCATGCCCGGGTCGAGAGATATGATGTCTCCGACAAGTTCTTCAGCTGTAAAATGGAGGAGAACAGTTCTGTTAGTGAGCACATACTCAGAATGTCTGGGTTGCATAACCGCTTGTCTCAGCTGGGAGTCAATCTCCCGGATGACGCGGTCATTGACAGAATCCTCCAGTCGCTACCACCAAGCTACAAGAGCTTTGTGATGAACTTCAATATGCAGGGGATGGAAAAGACCGTTCCTGAGGTATATTCAATGCTGAAATCAGCTGAGGTAGAGAATAGAAAAGAACATCAAGTGTTGATGGTGAATAAAACCACTAAGTTCAAGAAGGGCAAGGGTAAGAAGAACTTCAAGAAGGACGGCAAGGGAGTTGCCGCGCCCGGTAAACCAGTTACCGGGAAGAAGTCAAAGAATGGACCCAAGCCCGAGACTGAGTGCTTTTATTGCAAGGGAAGTGGTCACTGGAAGCGGAACTGCCCCAAATACTTAGCGGACAAGAAGAAGGCCGGCAACACCAAAGGTATATGTGATATACATGTAATTGATGTGTACCTTACCAGTACTCGTAGTAGCTCCTGGGTATTTGATACCGGTGCGGTTGCTCATATTTGTAACTCAAAACAGGAACTACGGAATAAACGGAGACTGGCGAAGGACGAGGTGACGATGCATGTCGGGAATGGTTCCAAGGTTGATGTGATCGCCGTCGGCACGTTACCTCTGCATCTACCCACGGGATTAGTTTTAAACCTCAATAATTTTTATTTAGTGCCAGCTTTGAGCATGAACACTGTATCTGGATCTCGTTTAATTCGAGATGGCTACTCATTTAAATCCGAGAATAATGGTTGTTCTATTTATTTGAGAGATATGTTTTATGGTCATGCCCCGCTGGTCAATGGTTTATTTTTGATGAATCTCGAACGTGATGTTACACCTGTTCATAGTGTGAATACCAAAAGATGTAAAGTTGATAACGATAGTCCCACATACTTGTGGCACTGCCGCCTTGGTCACATTGGTGTCAAGCGCATGAAGAAGCTCCATGCAGATGGACTTTTGGAGTCTCTTGATTACGAATCATTTGACACGTGCGAACCATGCCTCATGGGTAAGATGACCAAGACTCCGTTCTCCGGAACAATGGAGCGAGCAACCAACTTATTGGAAATCATACATACCGATGTGTGCGGTCCAATGAGTGTTGAGGCTCGCGGAGGATATCGTTATGTTCTCACTCTCACTGATGACTTAAGTAGATATGGGTATGTCTACCTAATGAAACACAAGTCTGAAACCTTTGAAAAGTTAAAGAATTTCAGAGTGAGGTTGAGAATCAACGTGACAGGAGAATAAAATTCCTACGATCAGATCGTGGTGGAGAATATTTAAGTCACGAGTTTGGTGCACACTTAAGGAAATGTGGAATAGTTTCACAACTCACGCCGCCTGGAACACCTCAGAGAAATGGTGTGTCTGAACGTCGTAATCGCACTCTATTGGATATGGTGCGATCTATGATGTCTCTTACCGATTTACCGCTCTCATTTTGGGGTTATGCTTTAGAGACTGCCGCATTCACTTTAAATAGGGCTCCATCAAAATCCGTTGAGACGACACCATATGAATTATGGTTTGAGAAGAAACCTAAGCTGTCGTTTCTAAAAGTTTGGGGATGCGATGCTTATGTTAAGAAACTTCAACCTGAAAAGCTCGAACCCAAATCGGAAAAATGCATCTTCATAGGATACCCTAAGGAAACTATTGGGTACACCTTCTACCTCAGATCCGAAGGCAAGATCTTCGTTGCCAAGAACGGGTCCTTTCTTGAGAAGGAGTTTCTCTCGAAAGAATTGAGTGGGAGGAAAGTGGAACTTGATGAGGTGATAGTCACCCCTTCCGAACCGGAAAGTAGCGTAGTGCGGGAAAATGTTCCTGTGGTGCCTACACCGACTGGGGAGGAAGTTAATGATGATGATCATGAAGCTTCGGATCAAGTTACTGAACTTCATAGGTCCACAAGGACACGTTCCGCACCAGAGTGGTACAACAACCCTGTCCTGGAAATCATGTTGTTAGACAACGGTGAACCTTCGAACTATGAAGAAGCAATGGCGGGCCCGGATTCCGACAAATGGCTAGATGCCATGAAATCCGAGATAGGATCCATGTATGAAAACGAAGTATGGACTTTGACTGACTTGCCCGATGATCGGCGAGCCATAGAAAACAAATGGATCTTTAAGAAGAAGACGGACGCGGATGGTAATGTGACCATCTACAAAGCTTGACTTGTCGCTAAGGGTTATCGACAAGTTCAAGGGGTTGACTACGATGAGACTTTCTCACCCGTAGCGAAGCTGAAGTCCGTCCGAATCATGTTAGCAATTGCCGCATACTATGATTATGAGATATGGCAGATGGACGTCAAAACGGCATTCCTTAACGGCTTCCTTAAGGAAGAGTTGTATATGATGCAGCCGGAAGGTTTTGTCGATCCTAAGAATGCTAACAAAGTGTGCAAGCTCCAGCGCTCAATCTATGGGCTGGTGCAAGCATCTCGGAGTTGGAACATTCGCTTTGATGAGATGATCAAAGCGTTTGGGTTTACACAGACTTATGGAGAAGCCTGTGTTTACAAGAAAGTGAGTGGGAGCTCTGTAGCATTTCTCATATTATATGTGGATGACATATTATTGATGGGAAATGATATAGAATTCTTGGAAAGTATAAAGGCCTATTTGAATAAGTGTTTTTCAATGAAGGACCTTGGAGAAGCTGCTTATATATTAGGCATCAAGATCTATAGAGATAGATCAAGACGCCTCATTGGTCTTTCACAGAGTACATACCTTGACAAGATATTGAAGAAGTTCAGTATGGATCAGTCCAAGAAGGGGTTCTTGCCTGTGTTGCAAGGTGTGCAATTGAGCACGGATCAATGCCCGACCACGGCAGAAGATATAGAAGAGATGAGTGTCATCCCCTATGCCTCGGCCATAGGGTCTATTATGTATGCCATGTTGTGTACCAGACCTGATGTAAACCTTGCCGTAAGTTTGGTAGGAAGGTACCAAAGTAATCCCGGCAAGGAACACTGGACAGCGGTCAAGAATATCCTGAAGTACCTGAAGAGGACTAAGGATATGTTTCTCGTTTATGGAGGTGACGAAGAGCTCGTCGTAAAGGGTTACGTCGACGCTAGCTTTGACACAGATCTGGATGACTCGAAGTCACAGACCGGATACGTGTATATTTTGAATGGAGGAGCAGTAAGCTGGTGCAGTTGCAAGCAAAGCGTCGTGGCGGGATCTACATGTGAAGCGGAGTACATGGCAGCCTCGGAGGCAGCACAGGAAGCAGTCTGGATGAAGGAGTTCATTACCGACCTAGGGGTGATTCCCAATGCGTCGGGACCGATGACTCTCTTCTGTGACAACACTGGAGCTATTGCCCTTGCGAAGGAGCCCAGGTTTCACAGGAAGACCAGGCATATCAAGCGTCGCTTCAACTCCATTCGTGAAAGTGTTCAAAATGGAGACATAGATATTTGTAAAGTACATACGGACCTGAATGTAGCAGATCCGTTGACTAAACCTCTCCCTAGGGCAAAACATGATCAACACCAGGACGCAATGGGTGTTCGATTCATCACAATGTAACTAGATTATTGACTCTAGTGCAAGTGGGAGACTGTTGGAAATATGCCCTAGAGGCAATAATAAAAGGTTATTATTATATTTCTTTGTTCATGGTAATTGTCTATTGTTCATGCTATAATTGTATTGTCCGGAAATCGTAATACATGTGTGAATACATAGACCACAAAGTGTCCCTAGTAAGTCTCTAGTTGACTAGCTCGTTGATCAACAGATAGTCATGGTTTCCTGACTATGGACATTGGATGTCATTGATAACGGGATCACATCATTAGGAGAATGATGTGATGGACAAGACCCAATCCTTAGCATAGCATAAAAGGTCGTGTAGTTTCGTTTGCTAGAGCTTTTCCAATGTCAAGTATATTTTCCTTAGATCATGAGATCGTGCAACTCCCGGATACCGTAGGAGTGCTTTGGGTGTGCCAAACGTCACAACGTAACTGGGTGACTATAAAGGTGCACTACGGGTATCTCCGAAAGTGTCTGTTGGGTTGGCACGGATCGAGACTGGGATTTGTCACTCCGTGTGACGGAGAGGTATCTCTGGGCCCACTCGGTAATGCATCATCATAATGAGCTCAATGTGACTAAGGCGTTAGTCACGGGATCATGCATTGCGGTACGAGTAAAGAGACTTGCCGGTAACGAGATTGAACAAGGTATTGGGATACCGATGATCGAATCTCGGGCACGTAACATACCGATTGACAAAGGGAATTGCATACGGGATTGATTGAATCCTCGACACCGTGGTTCATCCGATGAGATCATCGTGGAACATGTGGGAGCCAACATGGGTATCCAGATCCCGCTGTTGGTTATTGACCGGAGATGCGTCTCGGTCATGTCTGCATGTCTCCCGAACCCGTAGGGTCTACACACTTAAGGTCCGGTGACGCTAGGGTTGTAGAGATATATGTATGCGGAAACCCGAAAGTTGTTCGGAGTCCCGGATGAGATCCCGGACGTCACGAGAGGTTCCGGAATGGTCCGGAGGTGAAGAATTATATATAGGAAGTCAAGTTTCGGCCACCGTGAAAGTTTCGGGGGTTACCGGTATTGTACCGGGACCACCGGAAGGGTCCCGGGGGTCCACCGGGTGGGGCCACCTATCCCGGAGGGCCCCGTGGGCTGAAGTGGGATGGGAACCAGCCCCTAGTGGGCTGGGCGCCCCCCCTTGGGCCTCCCCCCATGCGCCTAGGGTTGGGAACCCTAGGGGGGGAGCTTCCCCCTTGCCTTGGGGGGTAAGGCAACCCCTTCCCCCCTTGGCCGCCGCCCCCCCTAGGAGATCCCATCTCCCAGGGCTGGCGCACCCCCCCAGGGGCCTATATAAAGGGGGGGAGGGAGGGCAGCAACCTACAGCCTTGGGCGCCTCCCTCCTCCCCTGCAACACCTCTCTCTCTCGCAGAAGCTCGGCGTAGCCCTGCCGGAGAACCGCTACATCCACCATCACGCCGTCGTGCTGTTGGATCTCCATCAACCTCTCCTTCCCCCTTGCTGGATCAAGAAGGAGGAGACGTCGCTGCATCGTACGTGTGTTGAACGCGGAGGTGCCGTCTGTTCGGCACTCGGTCATCGGTGATTTGGATCACGGCAAGTACGACTCCGTCATCCACGTTCATTGGAACGCTTCCGCTCACGATCTACAAGGGTATGTAGATGCACTCCTTTCCCCTCGTTGCTAGTAGACTCCATAGATGCATCTTGGTGAGCGTAGGAAAATTTTAATTTATGCTACGATTCCCAACAGTGTCATGCTGAGATGGCCGATATACCGTTAAGAGATACAGTGCCCTTGGAGGCGATTCAGTTGGACAACGATCTGACCTACGAGGAGAAGCCAGTGAGGATTCTTGAATTTGCCAGCCGAGTCACCCGCAGCAAGGTTATCAAGTTTTGCAAAGTTCAGTGGAGTCACCATACCAAGGATGAAGCCACCTGGGAACAAGAGGATGATCTTCGCAAAGACCACCCACACCTATTTTCTAGCCAACCCGAATCTCGAGGGCGAGATTCATCTTAAGGGGGGTAGGTTTGTAACATCCCAAATTTTCAATTTGGAATGTTATACATAGATCATTCATGCATATCATATTTTGTTGCATTTCGTTTCGCGATCCTCGAAATCCTAAGCAACTCAAGGACCCTCAGAGAGAGTTGGGGATTTCCCTATTTTCATATTTGAGTTTTATCAAATATTGAAACGAGGATTATTGGTTTTAATTACTTTTCTCTCCGAAAATATTTCATATTAAAATATATGAGAGGAGATAATATGACTTCTCAAAAATAATTGAAATATTGGAGGAAAAATATTAAAATAAAATATTGGATTTTATTCTGAGTTTATTGCTATTTTATTTGAATTAGAAAAATTGCATGCTTTTCAAAGTTGCCTTTTAGGGCCAAGAAAATGTTCATCTCGTTCTAAATATTTTATTTAGACGGTGAAAATTTGTTTTGGTATTTTTAGATTTTTACTTCATTTTCTCGGATTTATTTAAGTTTCGGCGAAATTATTTAAAAAAAATCTTCAGCGCCCGGCTGGGCCGAAGCCCAACCGAGCCAGGCCGGCCCAACCGCCCCGCGCCGCCGTCTCCCTCCAGGAGACCGCGACCGCCGCCGCCGTCGCCGAGTCCGACCGGGACTCTGTCCCCGCGCCGCCTTGCCCCCTCCCCAAGCCAGCCGCCCCCTCCTTATATACGCCGACCCCCACCACCACCACCCGACCCGCCACCCGCCGCCGCCGCTCGCAGCCGCCGTCGCCGTTTGCCGCCGCCGCCTACCGTCGCCGCCCCGCACCACCCCCCGCCACAGCCGGACCCTGCCGGAGCCGCCCGAGCCTCGCCGGAGGTATACGCCGTCGCCGCCGTCGTTAGGTTTTATTTTTAAACCGATCCGTTTTTTTTAGAATAGATCGGTTTTTTTTCCGGTTTAGTTTAGTTAGCGGACGTTCGTCCGTACGTCCGTTTTAACAAACGGTGTTCACTCGTTAGCCGCAGACAGCGAACGATCGTTCGTTAGCCTGTTCGTCAGTTTTTCTTTTTCTTGGATTTTCCACGATTATTTTCGATCGCGATTTCTGATCCGATTTTCGTTTTAGTTTATCTTTTCGCTCGTTTATCGGAATCAGGCGATTCAAGCGCCTAGATCTTCGTCTCGAAACCCTATTTCTTTTTAATCAACTTGAACAAGATTTTGGTACTGTAAAATTTGATTTTAGTTCAGATTAGTAAACGGATCTTGTTTCTTTTGCAGTTTGAGTTTTGTTGCTCCGTTTGATTTGATTCTTTTTGCAAACAGGAGTTCTTAAGTTGAACTTTCTGGTTAGATCTTCTTATTTGAGATTTACCCAGGCTTCTTTGCTTGATTTCTTATGTATGCTATTGTTTGTTTGCGATAGAACCCCCAGAGTGCGAAGCGTGCTACTACGAGTCTCTAGGTTTTGCGGATCATCAGCAAGGCAAGTAACACATTGATCATACTCTTTTCATACCCAGTTTTTATGCATTAGCTCCAATCCTCAAACATTGCATGATTAGGATGTGATTAACATGTGGATTGGGAAGTAGTTGATGAGGTAGAAACTATTGCCATGTTATTATCAAACCGTTGGGAGTTACTTCTACGTATTGCTTATATTGCTATGCTATGCTCGTAGACGTGGTTTGGGCGAGTGAATCCATGACAGATGTGAGATTGTTAATTAATGGTTCAACTTAAGGTGGCAACTTTAATACACATCTGGGTGGATTGCTTGTCGGGCACCTGGAGAATCCAGTGTTGTCCTAGGATATCCTGGAGTACCCATGTGATAATCCTAAGGTCCGCCACCCAGGCTCAAAGGGAACTGAGATATTTCATGCTAGAAACTTCCGTGTGCAGCCACAAGCTATTATGGGCTCTAGCATAGTTGAGTAAGTTGCGTGAGCTCTTGAAGAGGTAGACTAGCAGGTAGAGGGATGTAGGTTGGTATAGTCTACCCGGAGTAAAGAGTTAATGTTTCCGAAAGACTGTGTCTCGGTCATCCGTTTCTCAAACACCATGTAGTGCGAGAAATCCAATGGAGGAGATCGAGTCTTGTGGGGAAAAGTGCGCAAACCTCTACAGAGTGTACAATCTAATCATGGTTAGTCGTGTCCCCGGTTATGGACAGTCTTGAGTATCTAGTACTTGGATTATCATATGTATCTCATCACTCTAAATTAATATTGTTGGGTTGATAATTACTTCTAATTGGGATTGAGTTGGAGGAACCTTCTCAATGATGTTTCAACTACCATGATAGTTAAATAAAATCTATTCCTTTGTTGTAGGGAAAAATTGGCTTTCCGCAAAACTATAACCATAGAACTTTCTACCAGCCAAATATGCATGTAGTGATAGCATTATTCTGTTCTTGCTCTACTGTATTATATTGCCAGCATATTCCATGTGCTGACCCATTTTCGGGCTGCAACGTATCATGTTGCAGACTTTTCAGACGAGGAGTAAGGTTCATTAGGTCGTTGCCGTGCAGCTCAGCTATGCCGTTGGAGTTGATGGACTCACTTTATCTTCCAAGCCTTCCGCTGTTATCGTATTAGACGGCCTTAAGCCATATTTATTGTAATAAGTTCTCTTTTGAGACATATGATGTAATAAGTGTGCGATTGCTACTCTGTTATAAATCCTTCGAGTACTGTGTGTGTTAGCATTACCGATCCAGGGATGACACTGAAGCATAGAGACTTGACCGTTTGAGGTCGGGTCGCTACAGGTACGGAGCCGACAGGCCGCCCCCGCCGCTCGCGGGTCTTGCCGGCTGCTGTTATTGTAGCCGTGATGCTAATGACGCTTGCTTGGTCAGGGGAGCGTGGCTACAGTCCCGCCGCCTGGCAGGAGATCACTATAGCCACTCCACGTCTTCTCTGGTTAATGGTGTGTGGGCCCCGAGGAAGGAGCAGGCCGACTGCTGGGGGCCGGCCTCCCTCGGGTCCGACTGGTGAGGCTCTCGCTGATCGGTAGGGCCCGCCGTCTTCAGGCCAAACTGACAGACAGTCGTGGGAACAGGGCTTCGCCTGACAGGAATGATGTCAGGGGGGAGTGGCAACAGTGCCGCGCCGGGCGGAGATCTCTGCCTGTACGGAACACTGTGGCCACGCCCGGCCCTGGATACGGGGGTGATGGGCTATACTGCAGCCTCACCCTGTCTTGTCGTCTTAATGGGGGCGCAGACTCTGAGGGCGCCCTGGGCCGACTGCTAGGAGCCGACCTCTCTAGAGGCCGCCTGCTAGGAGTCGGCTCGTCTTGGAGCCGCCTTCCTGAGCACGGCCGTCTTCCGGTAGTTAGCCGTTCAGCCAGCCGGCCGCTAGGAGGCGGCGCTCTATCTTGGCGTCTTGAGGGGCGCAGCTGGCCCCGATGTGCTGAAAGGTTCTGGGGCTCGGGTTAGGCTACCCGTGGACCATTACTCTGACACCTGCGCCATAGAATTTAGACCAGCGTGCTGACCTCTCTGTTGTGCCTAGGTAGGGCTGCGATGTTGATCTTCCAAGGCCGAGCATGACCCAGGAAAGTGTGTCCGGCCAAAGGGGATCGAGCGTGTTGGGTTATGTGGTGCACCCCTGCAGGGAAGTTTATTTATTCGAATAGAAGTGTCCCTCGGTAAAAGGATGACCCAGAGTTGTACCTTGACCTTATGACAACTAGAACAGGATACTTAATAAAACACACCCTTCCAAGTTCCAGATATAACCCGGTGACCGCTCTCTAACAGGGCGACGAGGAGAGGATTGCCGGGTAGGATTATGCTATGCGATGCTACTTGGTGAACTTACCATCTATTCTCTTCTACATGCTGCAAGATGGAGGCTGCCAGAAGCGTAGTCTTCGATAGGACTAGCTAACCCCCTCTTATTCTAGCATTCTGCAGTTCAGTCCATCGATATGGCCCCTTTACACATATACCCATGCATATGTAGTGTAGATCCTTGCTTGCGAGTACTTTGGATGAGTACTCACGGTTGCTTTGCTCCCCCTTTTCCCCTTTTCCTTTCTTCCTGGTCATCACAACCAGATGCTGGAGCCCAGTAGCCAGACGCCACCGTCCACGACGACTCCTACTACACCGGAGGTGCCTACTACTATGTGCATGCCGCTGATGACGACCAGGAGTAGTTTAGGAGGATCCCAAGCTGGAGGCATGTGCCTCGTTTGATCTGTATCCCAGTTTGTGCTAGCCATCTCATGGCAACTTGTTTAACTAATGTCTGTACTCAGATATTGTTGCTTCCGCTGACTCGTCTATGATCGAGCACTTGTATTCGAGCCCTTGAGGCCCCTGGCTTGTATTATGATGCTTGTATGACTTATTTTACTTTTATAGTTGTGTTGTGATATCTTCCCGTGAGTCCCTGATCTTGATTGTACACGTTTGCGTGTATGATTAGTGTACGATTGAATCGGGGGCGTCACACCACCCCTTCAGATGTGGGTGGTGAAAAAAAAGAACTAATCTCTTATGCAGGGACAGGTCTCTAGACGAACTTAAACGGTTGAAGAATTTGCTGGAGACCTGAAAATTGCCTGAAAGGACGCAGGCTAATCATGAAGAAATGAATTTTCATTTCTCACGTCCTCATACTGCTTTATCTGTGTTATTGCTTGATGAAATTGATCTGATGAATTTGATGTCATATTCTTCACTGATGAAGTATATGAGTTCGTAAGCTGCACTAATTCATCTGCAGGATGATCAACCCAAAGCCAATGAGTGGGTCCTCGATAGTGGATGTACAAATCATATGACTGGTGACAAGAATCTATTGATGGATATCCCCTTATCTCCATCGCATCTGAAGCGTATCATCTTCGCTGACAAAGGCAAAAGCAAGGTATTGGGTCTAGGTAAGGTTGCGATCTCAAAGGATCGACACATGGACAAAGTCATGCTTGTCGAGTCCTTACGATACAACCTCATGTCTGTCTCAATGCTTTGTGATCTTGATATGGTTGTTATCTTTGGCAAGTATCATTGTGTTGTGATCATGGAAGCTGACAATTCCAAAGTCTTCGAAGGCTTTAGGAGAGGAGATGTGTATATTGTTGATTTCTCTACAGGACCACAACCAGCTATATGTTTACTTGCAAAAGCTTCAGAAGGCTGGCTATGGCATCGACGACTTGGTCATCCTGGCATGAGGAATTTGCACACGCTCGCGAAGAAGAAGCATGTCATTGGCATTGAGAATGTCAAATTCCTCAGGGATCATTTGTGCTGAGCCTGTGAAGCTGGAAAGATGACCAAGGCCAAGCATCCAGCGAAGACTATCATGACTACCACTCGACCATTTGAATTGCTTCACATGGATCTCTTTGGTCCTAACCATTATTCTGCATTCACTAATGAAGCATCTCTATATGGCTTTGTTATTGTTGATGATCACTCTCGTTACACATGGGTGCACATTGTCACTTACAAACATGAAGTGCAAGAAGTCTTCAAATGATTTTCCTCGAGGGCTTCAACCAACTTTGGTGTGAAGATCAAGCACATCAGAAATGACAATGGAATTGAGTTCAAGAATTCTGGTCTTGATGACTATCTTGATGAACTTGGTATTACTCATGAGTTATCTGCTCCTTATACTCCTCAGCAGAATGGCGTCGTGGAGCGCAAAAATAGGACTCTTGTTGAGATGGATTGCACTATGCTTGATGAATACAAGACGCCTCATCGTTTCTGGATTGAGGCAATTGATACTGCGTGCCACATCATCAACAGAGTATATCTTCACAAATTCTTCAAGAAGACTGCATATGAACTCCTCACTAACAAGAAACCCAATGTGAGTTATTTCAAAGTCTTCGGTGCTAAATGTTGGATTAGAGATCCGCATCACAATTCTAAATTTGCACCAAAAGCACATGAAGGTATTATGCTTGGTTACAGAAAGCACTCGCACACCTACAAAGTCTTCAACAACTTTCACCACAAGGTTGTTGAAACTATAGATGTGCAGTTCGATGAAACTAATGGCTCGCAAAGAGAGCACCTACCTCCTGTGCTAGATGAGCAGTCACCTGAGGAATCCATCAAGTTCAAGGCCACTGAGGATGTCATTCCTACCGAAGAATCTGTTGAAGAAATCATTCCAGAACGTGAGGAACGTCATGCTAACACACCTGAGGAAAATGGTGCTGAAGAAAATGCTGATCAAATTCCTCAACGACAACCCGCTCATCCTCGCGTTGCAAACAAAGTGCAGATTGAGAAAATCATCAGCGACATCAACATTCCAGGTCCTCTCACACGCTCAAGAGCTTCACATTTTTCTAACTTTTGTGGGCACTTTGCTTTTGTCTCTATCACAGAGCCCTTTGAGGTAGATGATGCATTTCTGGAGCCTGAGTGGATTCAAGCTATGCAAGAGGAATTGCATCAATTCAAGCTCAACAACGTCTGGGAACTGGTCAAACGTCCAGATCCTCGCAAGCACAATATCATTGGCACAAAGTGGATCTACCGCAACAAGCAAGATAAAAATGGCCTTATGGTGAGGAATAAGGCACGGCTTGTAGCTCAAGGCTACACACAGGTTGAAGGAATTGATTTCGATGAAACTTTTGCACCTGTGGCTAGACTTGAGGCTATTCGCATTTTACATGCTTATGCTAACCATCATGATATCACTTTATATCAAATGGATGTGAAAAGTGCATTCATCAATGGTAAGCTTGAGGAAGAAGTATACGTTGCTCAACCCCCCAGGTTTTCAAGATCCAAAGCATCCTGACAAAGTCTTCAGACTCAATAAGGCCCTCTATGGCCTCAAGCAGGCCCCTCGGGCGTGGTATGATACTTTGAAGGAATTCCTCATGAAGAAAGGCTTCAAACCCGGTTCACTTGACCCAACTCTTTTCACTAAATCTTATGATGGTGAATTATTTGTGTGCCAAATATATGTTGATGATATCATTTTTGGTTGTACGGACCAACGTTACAGTGATGAATTTGCCTATATGATGAGTGAAGAATATCAAATGTCTATGATGGGAGAATTGAAATTCTTCTTAGGTCTTCAAATTTGTCAACAGCGCAATGGCATATTCATATCTCAAGAAAAATACCTCAAGGATGTATTGAGGAAATTCGGCATGCAAGATTGCAAAGGCGTCAAAATCCCTATGCCCACAAATGGCCATCTATGCACTGATGAAAATGGTATTGACTTCGATCAAAAGGTATACCGCTCCATGATTGGTTCTTTATTGTACTTATATGCATCTAGGCCAGACATTATGCTTAGTGTTTGCATGTGTGCCCGATTTCAAGCGACACCGAAGGAATCACACCATAAGGCTGTGAAGCATATACTTCGATATCTAGCTCACACACCAACACTTGGATTATGGTATCCCAAGGGCTCGGCTTTTGACTTCATTGGATATTCAGACTCTGACTATGCTGGTGATCGTGTGGACCGCAAGTCAACATCAGGCACATGCCATTTCCTCGGACGATCTTTGGTCTGTTGGTCCTCGAAGAAACAGAACTGCGTATCACTGTCTACTGCTGAAGCTGAGTACATTGCTGCTGGTTCTTGTTGTGCTCAATTGCTATGGATGAAGCAAACTCTCAAGGACTACGGCGTCAACGTGAAGAATGTGCCTCTCTACTGTGACAATGAGAGTGCCATCAAGATTGCTCATAACCCAGTTCAGCACTCGAAGACAAAGCACATTCAGATTCGTCATCATTTTCTTCGTGATCATGTGTTGAAGGGCGACATTTCTACTGAGCATGTGAAGACTGAAGAACTGCTAGCCGATATCTTCACAAAGCCCTTGGATGAGAAGATATTTAGCAAGTTGAGGTGTGAGCTAAATATCCTAGAATCTTCGTATGTCCTTTGAAAAGGACACACATCCTAACACTTATGCAAAATTGATGACTTAGATGTGCAACACATGAAGAAACATTTTTCTTCAATCAATGAAGACTAACACCATAAGTGTGAAGAAATTGATTCTCAGAGCCCTACGACAATTGTACGCGGTGTCTGAAATCATCATTCTTACACGGTGGGTTACGCCACCACCACAAGTTGAAAATCTTCAATTTGAGTTTTTCCTCATTTTTTGAAATTCCTCAGTTGTTCAATTTTCTTCAACTTTGCATTATCTTCACTTGTTCCGTCGTTTTTCTTCATTGGCTATATATATATATATATATATATATGAGTTTATGTCCTCTACAGCATTCACTTATTGCTATTTCTTCAAGTTGCCTTTTCTGCTAAGTGAATGTGATCGGACCCTTCCCCTCTATGCTAAACTCAACCCAAACTATTCACAAATTCTTCATGTGCGTTCTATTTGAAACTCGTTCAAAATCTTCACTGTGTCCTAGTCAGCTGGAGAATTTGCGAACGAAACTTTAAAAACTGATCTTATCTGAATTTTCGGCGTTCGCCGCTCAAACCGTCCACATTCCACGATACATTATCTTATTCACCCATGATCTCACATGATCTCCACCTCTCAGTACGTGGGTGACACTTGTCATGCGAATGAGAAGGGTCAGGGGCACGTTCGTCCAATTTCTTCGGGCGAACAGTTTTTCACTTCGGCTATAAATACCTCCTCCCCTTCCTCACTTCGTTTTTACTCCGCTCGATCCCACTCCCTCGCTCAAGCTTCTCAAACCCTAGCGCCGCCGCTACTTCCATCGTCGCCGATGAGGAAGAGCTTCACTGCCTCGACCTCGTCGCCGTCGTACTCGCGCCGGCTGCGGATTTCTTCACTCCGCCATCGCCGTAGTTGTCTTCCTCGGCCAAGTTAGGGCGTGGAAGATCTGAACCGACGAGCTTCAAGTCCACACTTCCCAGTTCGTCGTGTTCTTCATCAAGGGTAATTAAAAGTTACTTTTACTGCCCTCATTGATTCAGATGTTTTCCACAAAATCTTCAAAAGGTGTTTATTCTTCAAATCGTCACACACTAGACACCTCAAATAACATCTGTTCTTGATCTCTTTCCCTAAGCAACATTTTTTCTTCATGATTCCTCAATTCTGTGGATTTTTAATCTGTACAACTCTGGAACCTAAAACAAAGAACGCTTAGTGAAATTCTTCAAGACCCATCTGGTCAAATCCCTCAACTTGTTCTTTTGCAAAAACTTCTGAGAACGCATATGACCTCTCCAAATTACTCGCAACTATACTCTGTTCACAGGTACACATGTCCGCTGCTGAATCTCTAGGTTCTCATCAACTTAACTCATTTGCAGCGTTCCTCAAGTTGCACACCTCTTCAGAGAATTCTATTGTTCAAATTCCTCAGCTAAAGAAAATGGCTGATGGGAAGAAACCTCGGAAGGGAGGAAAGAGACCTAAGGTCAACACTGCGTTTGAAATCCCTGATGACATTTACAAGGATTATTGCACTCCTGATGAGGCCAAACATGGAAAGGAGGACAAAAATCAGCGCAAGGTGCACATAGAAAGGATAGAGAGGAGATGGGCACGGGAATGGAGGGAATACAGATATGTCACTCCTAAGTACATGAAGAAATTCGCTCTTAACCCTCCATGCCCAAGACCTCCATTGGCACCTGGCCAAGAAGCTGATCAGCCTCAAGCGTGGTGAGGACTATCCTGATGAATGGGCTAAGCGCCAGGCCAAGCTAGCCAAAATGGCTAAGGAAGCAGTTAGGAAATTCAATGAAGACTCTGCTGCTGCTGCTGCTGCTACCACTGCCGAGGCCTTTGCAAGCAAGCCAAAGAAGGCCATGCCAAAGAAGCCTGCTCACAAGCCCAGTGCTTCAACCTCTATGCCCTCACGGCCAAGCTCCTCAGCAATGCTCTCAAGGCCAAGTTCTTCAAAGCCCTCACGGCAAATTCCTCAAGTTGCACCAGCTCCTCCAAAGTCCACAGCTCCTCCGTCAAAATCCTCAGCACCTGTGCATCTCGCCTCGTGCCAAAGGACAACAAGCATCTCCATTGCCTCAGGAGCCTCTGCTAATTCTTCAGCTCCTCCAAATTCCTCAACAGGCCCCACACTACTGAAGACAAAGGCCACTGCTGGACGAGGCTCTCGACCAAGTCCTCACAAGAAGCAGGTCACCTTTCAAGTACCGTCTGATGACGACGAAGCTAATGATGAGGAACTTGCTGAAATCATTAGAGGCAGGCAGCTCAGGGCCTCTAGAGCCAAAGGCACAAATGTGCCTCTGCTTTTGGATCCTAAATTGATCCTCGATTTCATCGACTTATGGCACAAGGACCCCAACACGCCCATGCCTAACTTCAACTTGACTCCTGGCCAAAGTCACATGTTGACAGCCTTCATAGGCGAAGAAAAGTAGAAATTTGAAAAGGCTAGGTAGTTGAAGAAAGCGCAGTACAAGAAAGAGCGCTTCTTGAAGAAGAATGTTGTCTCTATGACAACTGAAGAACTTGTCACTATTCAATCTGAGATCAAGAAATTCAGTGATGAATTTGAGGCATACCGCGCTGATTGGCTGGGAGCCAAGGTCCATTTTGTGAAATTAGCTGAAGGACTCACCAAGAATGTTGCAGCTCCAACGCAACAAGAAATTCCTCAGGCTAAAGCATCTGCCCAGCCTACAGAAGAACATGCCAGCACCGCTGATGAAAATCAGGTTGCTGAACAAAATGAGAGTACCAGGGCTGATGACTGCATTCCAGCCACTGATGATAATGCCAGGGCAACCACTAGTGTTGCGCCTGAAGAAACTGTCGGGGCAGCTGAAGCTTCAACAGTTGTGCCTGAAGAACCTGAAAATGCCAGGGCAACTGCATCGGTTGTGCCTGAAGTAATTGAGCCAATTTCCTCTGCTCCTCCTGCACCTACACCAAGTCCAATTCTTCCTCTACATCAAATGTGAATAAGACCAAGGCTGCAGAGCGTGCAACTGTGAAGAAAAGGAAATCATCAACTTCATCAGATTCTTCAGCTCCGAAGAAGATGAAGGCATTGACCAGCTCTTTTGAAAATCCTATTGATGCTGTTCCAGTCTCAAGCATACCATCAAAGGCACTTGTTCCTTTTGATGAAGAATATGTGATCCCAAGCGGATCAGATGAAGATATTCCTTCTGCTGCTTCTTCAGAGCAGTTGGATGAAGAAATTGAAGTGGATGCAATCCCTTCAACTCCAGTTGTCTCATCGCCCATGCCTCAGTTCACTGCTGAAGAGGCCGGCGTTGAAGAAATGAGTGAAGCAGAAGATGTGGACATTGGAAGCACTACTCTAGTGATGAATGATGACTTTTGGGAAAGCCAGCACCCCAATTCTCCACTGTTCACACCTCTGCAACAAATTCCTCAGTCCCCAGTAAACACTGAAGTGCTGATTGGATCTGAAGAACCTCGCGCCACCCCGTCTGTCCATGAAGAGATTCCAGCCACTGGTGCTGATGAAATTGCTACTGAAGGATTGAAGACCCAGGCTGCCACTGAAGAAGACAGCATGTGGAACCCGAGATTGCGATTCCTGAGGTGGTGATGCTATTGGCTGATACTCCTCAGCCCAAGCCAAAGAATCCCTTCCCAAAGAAGCAAAACTTCAAGGCTGATGACTTCTTCGGCGAGCATGTGTTCTTCACCAATTACAATCCATATGACTCTGCTCGTCTTAGAAGGAAGCGTTTCTGGACTGCCAGCCAAGCCAACTTCTATTCTTCACTGCTTTTCAACAAAGACAAAGTCTTTGACCATGAGCATATTCCTCACGTGGACATGGAATCACTGCCTTGCTTCGCCCCTGTCCTCAGTGTGCTTTATGATGGAGGACTGCTCAACTTTTGCACTAACATAGTTGATTGGAATGAAGAGCTAATTCTTCATTTCTATGCAACACTGCACATCACAGGAGATGCATCTAATGTGAACTCTTGGGTCTTGGACTGGATGACAGAGAATACTCACTTTAAAGCACCGGCCTCTGAATTGCTTCATGCCCTGCCTGTCAGTCCTCCCCTTGAAGGTGCTCGATGCATTTACCATGAACCTGAGCTTACAGATCACTACATGCAAGTGTTGATGAAGCCGCTGAAGCCCGGACAAGCCCCAAGGACGAAATTCCTCGTGAAGGAATTGCTGTATGTGCCTTAGACTGTCTATCGCATTCCGACGAAGACTTTGAGTCCAATCAAAGGCCATGACTCGAATGATGAGGAAGTTGTTGGCATCATGAAGAATCTGCTGTTCAATATCATGCACGGCATTCCTGTCAACTATCACGATTTCTTCATGAGTACTCTGGCAAATGTTGCACTCTCTCCGTTTGAGCTGAAGCCTTATGCTCCTTGGATTAGGAGATTCCTCAGAACAAGGTCTTCACTCAACTACAAGGCATATTTTCAGAATCATCTCAGCTTCTTGCCCCCCATCGAAGTCCTCAAACGGACATTTTCCTCAGCTGATGAAAAGGGCAAGGCCGCTGCAGTTATTGATGAAGGCATTCGTCCATTGGATGGTCAGTTTCGCAAAGCTGCATCTTACTCCACCAATGATGACTCTGCTACTCATGATTCTGCCGCTAATGCTTCAAACCCAAATCCTCAAGCCACAGCTCCAAGAGTAATGACTGATCGTGAGCTTCTTCTTAGTCTTCACCAGAAGGTGGATCGAAACCACAAATGGGTTAAGCGTCAGTTTTGGTTCTATGCTTCACAACATGACTGCTACACACAATGCAATGAAGAAAAACCATTACTACCTCCATGAAGTCTTCGGTCGCACCTGGGATGTTCTGTCACATCTGTATGGTGAAGAAGATCTGAAGCAAATGGGTCTCAAGCAGGACTTTGACTGGTCTCAACCACCACCGAGGAAATACAAGAAGGTCAAAGTTCCCTCCTTGGTGGCCAGCTCATATTCTTCATCGCACGACACGGACGAGCATGAAGACTTGGACGACACAACGGCTGGCCCTACTACAACAACCGACCCCAACAATGCTGGCGCTCCTCCATCAACTTGATATTCTTCAGGGGCGTTAGTCCTCATTTTTTGATCCTTTTGGTCATTCGATGACAAAGGGGGAGAAATTTGAGTTAGTCTTCAAGCGGGTCTATATATGGGCGTTTTTTTTTGCTAAGTTACAACTCTCGTTCTTTTGAAGACTTTGCTGGATCGAGTTGTAAACTTAAACTCTATGGTGGTCTGATACTTTTTGTTGTGTTATTCTGCATGCTTATTCCTCATTAATATTAATGCACGCATGCTGAATTACATCAGTCACCATATTTCATCATACATTTCAAATTCTTCACATTATATGTCAAATGCGTGTATGAATCACAAGATATAGGGGGAGATCTCCATGATTTTACTCTTCAAGTGTGCATTGCTTCAAAAGCAAATTCCTCACTATGCACATCTTCAGGGGGACTTCTTCTATATATTGCAATCAAATTCCTCAATATCAGTATTTACACTTCATATCTTTATCCCCGTTGAAAACTTAACCTATATTGTCATCAATCACCAAAAAGGGGGAGATTGTAAGTGCATCTAGTGCCCCTTAGTGATTTTGGTTTATTGAAGACTTATAGGTTAAGGGACTGATGCATTTGTGAGTGTACACAGGTCTATAAGTCTATGAGGAGTTCGATATTTACAGAGAAATTCAACCCCTAAAAATGAAGTTCTTCGACTGAAGACTTTGGATTTCTGAAGACTTTATGAAGACTTTGAAAGTGAAGAAATTGGTGTGACCTTGAAGACTTGGTATTCATTCGAAGAACATGAAGCGTGAAGACTTTTGTTTTCGTAGTTTCATTTTCTCTTTCTTGAGTCATAGGAAACACCGTACTGTTAAAGGGGGTCAAGGAAATACTAAGGAAAAATTTCCAAGTGATGCTCAACTCAAAATCCTACACCTACCAATCCCTTCGTGTGAAGCCATTGGAAATCTCATACAGTTCAGTCAATTTCTTCAGTGACAGAGACGAAGTTCTTCTGGTCTCTGAGGAAGTTCTTTTGACTGAGGAGTTAGGAATTCGCCAGTGCGGATTACCTATAAGTGAGGAACATGATAGCCCTGAGGAATTTGATAGTCAAATTTCCGACCGTTGATGTGCTACGCGCCAGCTATCCCAAAATATCTACCCACCTAACGGTCATATCATTGAAGGGAATTTATGTCTTATCATGTCGGGCTGCTCCCTAGGCTATAAATAGACGCCCCCTACAACCTCTAGCTGGTTGGCTGCTCCGAGAGAAACTGACACTTGTCATTTGAGAGCATCCCATCCTCCGAGGACTTTGAGCGAAAATCATCAAGTGAGGAAAACCCAAACCCAAACACCTACAAACCCAAAGTGATTGAGCATCACTGAAGAGCTTGATCCTGCGTGGATCCGACGCTTGTTACCTTTGAAGACTGTGCATCTTCCAGACGGTTAGGCGTCATGGTCTAGAGCATCCAAGAGGAAATTGTGGATCGCTGAGTGACCGAGTTTGTGAAGGTTTGGAAGTCACCTGAAGACTTACCACGAGTGATTGGACGAGGTCTGTGTGACCTTAGTTCAAGGAGAATACGGTGAGGACTGTGTGTCCAGGACTGTGTCCTCAGGTTTAAATACCTACCCGCTCCAACCAGATGTACAACTGTCACAGCAGTTGGAACTGGTCTACCAAATCATTGTCTTCACCAAGCCTACTGGTTCTATTTCCTCAACTCTTTCATTTCCTCATAACTGTGTTGAGTGTTTGTTCATGTCTATTTGAAGACTTTGACTGAAGACTTTCTCAATTTCCTCAGTTCAATTTCTTCAGTCTATTTGTCTTCATCATGTTTTATCCTGTGCTTACGTTTCCTGTACTCTGTGTCTGTTTTCATTTCATCATGATGTCCATGTTTATGTTATGTCCTGTATGCATCTGAGCACTTATTCTGCTGCAAGTATTTCTTCGCTTAGGAATTTCCTCACCTTGAAATTCCTCAGTGAAGAATTCATAAAAATCGCCTATTCACCCCCCTCTAGTCGACTTAACGCACTTTCAGTCCATGGCCGCATACTTGACATGTTGTTCATCCAGTCTCTTATGCCACACACTATGCCAGCCATTCTTGTCCTTATTGCTCTCTTCCTTCATCTTTGCATAGTAGGGGTCGATGATGGCTGAGACGAGGTCAACTAGGGAGTTTAGTTTGTTTTTGTCGCTGCCCCAGACCTTGTAGTGCTGCTGGATGTTGACAAGATTCGGGCATTTCAAGTCCGAAACCTTGAGCGCTTTTAGATCGTTGGTGGTGTCCACTGTAGCTAAACTATAGTCAGAGCTCTTGATAAACCTGGCGAAACGCTCGCAAGGCCTTGTGGCAAGGTGGAAGTGGTAGACAAGGACGTCATGTCGCACGCACAAATGGGCGACGGCAACCTTCTGATCGTGCCCGGCACGACTGATGGTGTACTCGAGGTCGAAGCCGACCACTCGGTACTTGTCCATGACAAGGAACTGCTCGATAGTTTGGGTGGAGCTCTCCACCGAGACCGGATCGTTCGTGTAAACCACCGAGAGGGCCTTTCCCCTCACGTGGGTGTCCACTACATGATGCGTGGTGAACTGCCCGCCGTTGTCGTCGTCGGCCGCTGGGAGCGCCATTGGAATCGTTGGATGTCCTCTCTGTATGTGTCCTCATGGGTGTGCTTATTGTGTCGTGTGAGACGAGAGATGAAGGTAAATGGCCGCATGAATAAAAGGGGGCCGGGCGGCGTGGATTGTCAGCGCGTCCGCATGGCAGTTTTTGCAGCGGGTAACTACATCGTCGCGCCGTGCCCGGCACAACCGCTTGCGCACGAACGTGCGTGATCGTGCGCCGGCCCCAAACACCGGCAGCGCGCGTGGAGGGACGAGGGCAGAGCACCCGGAGGGACACGAGAGTAGAGCGCGCGCGGCGGGACGCAAGCAGAGCACGCCGCGGCCGCCTGAACCGCAAGCAACCACACGCATAGAGCAGTTGAACACGCAGGAAATGGTTGCCTACAAGCCGGCTGACAGTTGCGTCGCTGCGTAGAGAGCGGCCGTGTGGTACAACCTCCGTCTAGTGTAACATCCGAAATTTTCAATTTGGAACGTTATACATAGGTCATTCATCCATATCATATTTTATCGCATTTCGTTTCGCGAATCCTTGAAAATTCTAAGCAACCCAAGGACCCACGGAGAGAGTTGGGAATTTCGTTATTTTCATATTTGAGTTTTTCTCAAATTTTGAAAAAGAGGATCATCTGGTTTTAATTATGTTTCCTCTTCTAAAATATTTCGTATTATAATATACGAGAGGAGATAATATGACTTCTCCAAAAATAAAAGGGAATATTGGGGGAAAAATATTAAAATCAAATAAATATTTCTTTTGGACTTTTGTTGCTATTTTATTTGAATTAGGAAAGATTATGCGTTTTTCAAAATTGCATTAGAGGCCCAAATAAATGTTCACTTTGTCTGCAATATTATTAGAGGACCGTGAAAATTTATTTCAGGATTTTTGGACTCTGTTTGGTATTTCTTTTATTTGTTTTTCCACGTCAGGATATTTTAAAAAAATGCACTGACCTAACACGAACACTGCCCGGCCAAGCTTTATAAGCCGCAGCCCAGCCCCCGCCTCCAGCCCAGCCACCGCCCCAAAGTCTAGTGCCGCACCCCGCCTCGATCCGCGAGCCACGCCGCCGCCGCCAGCCCTCGCTCGCGCCGCCGCCTCGCACCGCCGCCGCCACCGTTCGCCCCGCCGCCCTGCTGCCGCCGACCCCGCCGCCGAGGTAGCCGCCGCCGCCGTCCGGTTTTTCTCGGGAAAAACCGCCGGTTTTTTTTTGAAACCCTAGATCTAGTTTTATTTTTTAGATCGGTTTTGTTCGGTCTTTCTTCGGTTTAGTTAAATAGCGGACGTTCGTCCGTATGTTCATTTTAACGAACGTTGTTTGTTAATTAGTCGCAGACAGCGAACGTTTGTTCGTTAGCCTGTTCGTCTCGTTTTATTTTCCAGGGTTTTTTTCCGCGATTATTTTTTATCGCGATTTCTGCCCTGATCTTCAGTTTAGTTTATCTTTTCGCTTGTTTATCCAAATCAGGTGAAACAAGTGCCTAGATCTTCGTCTCGAAGCCCTCTTTCTGTTTAACCAACTTGAACAAGATTTTGGTACTGTAAAATTTGACTTTAGTCCAGATTAGTAAACGGACCTTCTTTCTTTCATAGTTTGAGTTTCGTTGCTCCGTTTGATTTGATTCTTTTTGCAAACCGGAGTTCTTCGGTTGAACTTTCTGGTTAGATCTTCTTATTTGAGTTTTACCCATGCATCTTTGCTTGAGTGCTTATGTATGCTATTGTTTGTTTGCGATAGAATTCCCGGAGTGCGAAGCGTGCTACTACGAGTCACTAGGTTTTGCGGATCGACAGCAAGGCAAGTAACACATTGATCATACTCTTTTCATACCCAGTTTTTATGCATTAGTTACAATCCCCAAACACTGCATGATTAGGATGTGATTAACTTGTGGGTATTGGGAAGTAGATGATGAGGTAGAACTTATTACCTGTTTTATTATCAAACCCTTGGGAGTTACTTCTACGTTATGCTTATATTGCTATGCTATGCTCGTAGACGTGGATTGGGTTTGAGTGTATCCATGATAGATGTGAGTTTGTTAATTAATGGTTCAATTTAAGGTGGCAACTTTAATACACATCCGGGTGGATTGTTGGTTTTGGGCACCTGGGGTTATACCAGTGTTGTCCTAGGAGATCCCGGGGTTATACCGTGTGATCCTCCTATGGTCCGCCACCCAGGCTCAAAGGGATCATAAGATTATTCATGCTAGAAACTTCCGTGTTAGCCACAAGCTATTACGGGCTCTAGCATAGTTGAGTATGTTGCATGACCTCTTCCAGTGGTAGGCTAGCAGATGTAGGGGGTGTACGTTGGTACTGTCTAACCGGGGTTAGAGTGAATGTTTCTGAAAGACTGTGTCTCGGTCATCCGTTTCTCAAACACCATGTAGTGCGTGAAATCCAATGGAGGAGATCGAGTCTTGTGGGGAAAAGTGCACAAACCTCTGCAGAGTGGACAAACTAATCATGGTTAGCCGTGTCCCCCATTATGGACAGTTTGAGTATCTGGTACTTGAATTATTGGATTGATCTCATCACTCTAAATTAATTTGTTGGGTTGATAATTACTTTTTAATTGGGATTGAGATGGGGGTACCATTCTCAATGTTTCAACTACCATGATAGTTAAATAAACATGTTCCTTTGTTGTAGGGAAAAATTGGCTTTTTGCAAAACAATATAACCATAGAGCCTCCACCAGCCATATATGCATGTAGTGATAGCATTTATCTGTTCATTGCTCTATCGTGTTATATTGCCAGCATATTCCATGTGCTGGCCCGTTTACGGGCTGCAATGTATCATGTTGCAGACTTTTCAGACGAGGAGTAAGGTGTGCTAGGTCATTTGTCATGCACTCAGCTATGCCGTTGGAGTTGATGGACTCACTTTATATTCCAAGCCTTCCGCTGATATCTTATTTAGATGGCCTTCAGCCATATTTATTGTAATAAGTTCCCTCTTGAGACATTTGATGTAATAAGTGTGTGATTGCTACTCTGTTATAAATCCATTCGAGTACTTTGTGTGTCAGCATTACCGATCCAGGGATGACACTGAATACAGAGATTTGATCGTCTGAGGTCGGATCGCTACAAGATGGTATCAGAGCACACACTGGATGTAGGACACGACCCCTAAGATGAGCCATAGGTCACTCTTCTCTACTCATTTCTGACTCCCCTCCATTCTCTACTCTTTAGGATGATGGACTCAAGGAACAAGTTTGCAGAACCGGATGAAGACACACCTTTTGGACGACACTTGAAGGAAGTCACTAGGTACCTGAACATCGGAATACCAAGCTTCACCGGGACCTACACCGCCACTTCACCAGAAGAGGAGTGATGGATGATCCGAGTTCAAATTCCAGGAAGGACATTCACGCTAGTCACTGAGCCCATAGAGTTTTCCATTGATGCACCCACCTAGAGTCTAGGCAAGAGCATGGCAGCCCACATTGCTATGGGACGAATTGAAGAAGTCTACAAATAGGAGCTGAAGGACACCATCTATCAGATATGTGGGCGCCGAGATGAGCAATGGGAGATAGTCAGCACCAGGAGGGACTGATCCATTGCAGCATTCATCCAGGAGCTAAACCAGCACATTCGTCGGCAGGAGAATCAGATGTGCGCAGGCATGATAGACCTAAAGAAGGCAATGACCAGGATTTCAGAGCTAGAAGAGGAACTCAAGTCTACATGCGATGGATATGAGGAGGAAATGACGATACTCGTGGAGAAGAATGACGACTTGACAAGGAAGCTAGGAGTTTTTATGGGGAGCCCCAGTCCTCTTGGTTGAGAAGAAGGATGGATCATTAAGAATGGTTGTTCATTATCGTGCGTTGAATGAAGTGACGATCAAGAACAAGTACCCACTGTCGATGATCAACGATCTGTTTGACCAGCTGCAAGGAGCTAAAGTGTTTTCGAAGATCGATCTGCGATCAGGATACCACCAGCTGAAGATTCGAGAACAGGATATACCTAAGACAGCTTTACCACAAGGTACGGGCTATATGAGTACACGGTTATGTCATTTGGATTGACTAATGCCCCTGCCTATTTCATGAGCATGATGAACAAAGTATTTATGGAGTTCTTGGATAAGTTTGTAGTGGTGTTCATTGACGATATGTTGGTATACTCGAAGAATGAAGAGGAACACAAGGAGCATTTGCGTTTAGTTCTCGAGAAGCTCAGGGAACATCTGTTATATGCCAAGTTCAGCAAGTGTGAGTTTTGGTTGAAGGAAGTTGGATTCCTTGGACATGTTATATCAGGAGAGGGTATAGCAGTGGATCCCACCAAGGTTCAGTCTTTCACTGAGTGGTTGGCACCCACCTCAGTTGGAGAGATCCACAGTTTCCTGGGACTCGCGGGATACTACCGGAGATTCATAGAGAATTTTTCCAAGATTGCGAAGCCTATGACGGCAAGGATTTCCAAGTGTATTGTGACGCATCTCGCTTAGGACTTGGAGGAGTACTTATGCAGGACGGAAGGGTTGTTTCATATGCCTCACGACAGCTTCGACCGCGTGAGTTGAATTATGCCACGCATGATTTGGAGTTAGCAGCCGTAGTGCATGCGCTCAAGACCTGGAGACATTTCATTATTGGAAACCGTTGTGATGTGTACACAGATCATAAGAGTTTGAAGTACATTTTCACGCAGAAGGAGCTGAACCTCAGGCAAAGGAGATGGTTGGAGCTCATAATGGATTATGATATGAAGTTGCACTATCACCCAGGCACTACAAATTATCTTTACAAAATTGTGGGTGCATTCTGTTATTGTATACCATGTGAGGAATAATTGAATTTGGCTGTAGTAAATACATGAGAAACAAATACAATTGCTACAATTGGCTGTAGTTGACTATTTGGTTAACTGTCTAATATTCTATTAGGAGTATGTTATATTGTGCAATGTGGTGCTCAGTTAATGTTTGGTTCATTTGTTGTGGTGTTTAGTTAACTGCTTGGTTCCATTCTGCAATGCAATGTCCAATTGTCGTGGGTAGAATTTTGTATTGTTGTGCATGTGAGGAATAAATCGAATTTGGCTGCACTTAATACATGAGAAACATATACAGGTGCTACATTTCCTAGTTCTTAATCATGCTTGGTTTGGGTAATGGGTTTTCCGTGTGGCTTGAATTAATCTGATGAATCTAGAATGTGCTTATTTTTCATCAACATATTTTACTGATAGCATGCGAACCCTTACTTAACCTGATGACTAACTACCTTATATGTGTTGCAGGGAAACAATGGGAAGCACTGAGGTTTACAATCAAGGTTAGCACGTGCATCGTCCGTTGTCTAGTAGCACATTATTGTGCAATTGCAGGAACCATTCTAATATTTAGGTTTTTAACAATTTGGTCTTGCACATGTAAGTCCTGCTGTCAGAGGTTTTGACCCATTGTTCGACCCATTTTGCATATGGGGAAATGAGTTGTCCATGAATATCAATCAAATCAAGAAACTCAGAAAGATTGTTAGGATAAAGAAATTAGCGACAAAAAACAACAAGATCTTTGTCTGCACAATGAAGAAGACATCAGTTCACTACAAGATGGTACTAACTATTATACCTTGCATTTTTTTATTCCTTTACCCCATTTTCAATATAGAGAAGATATTTATGCACATCCTTGTTTTCAGGCCTTTCCAAAGTAGTTCACTGATGATTACCTCTCAAACCACCTCTATGGTCAGGAGGCGAGGAAGGTTTTCATACAACACCCACGGTTCAATATTGAATTGTTCCTGAAGAGGACGAAGGACGAACGGTCAATCATCCACAGGAACTGGCCTAAAGTTGCAAAGACCTTCAACATGAATGGAGGCTCAATATTCGCCTTCCGCTTCAGCAGTTTTCCAGATGAGATGCATCTATCTATATACCGTCTATGATGCTAATTTCGAAAGGTTCTACATGTTGCATGTGGAACTTGCTGCTGGTGCAGTTGTGTAATGGGGTAGCTGAGTGCTAAAGCTATATCTTGTTGTACTCTGATCTATTTCAATTATGAAATTTTACTTCCTTAATATGGAAATGAAATATATTGTGTGCTTAATATGAAATGTCAATTAGATTAATAAATGGATTATGAATAATCGGATAATTAGCCTACTAATGGCGAATTTGCCTGCTAATTGGGTTTTGCTATTGCAGATGGTTGTTGAAATAATACCGTGGGCGATGACCTCAGGCAACGCGCACAGTTTCTAGGAATAAACCGTGTTGGATCAATGAACAATCACACACGACTTTCTCTTGAAAACTGTTTGCGTTAGGCCACCTTGCGCAAACGTTTACCACATAAAAACTGTGTGTGATGGATAGCCTTTGCCACACAGTTTCTTCTACGGACCGTGTGTGATACATTCAATAACACAAACGATTTAACGGGAAAAATTGTGTGTGATGTACCTGTGAACGGAAATGTTTTCCTTGGAGCGACTGTGTGGGATGTGCATACGAACGGAAACGTTTAACAGGGACTGACTGTGTGGGATGTACTTGCGACCAAAAAAAATTCACCGTATAATTGTATTTTTTAGCTCTACTATACGTATTTCCGTATTTGAGCACTCGCCGGTCGCACACGACCTCATTTTAACGAACGTGTGTGCCAGGAGGGCATATCCCCGATGGTTGCTGGGTTGTGTGGGAAGGACCCCCCTATCGCCCACACTCACTTGGCGACGGTTCCAAATGCCATCGCGGAAAGGGGTTAAAAACCGTTTGTTTAGGACCGACGCGTACCAGTGATGCATTTATCTATTTGGAAGGACAAAACATGGATTGGATCATGGGTTTTGCAAAGTGAAATTCTAGCAAATCTGCAATCAGTATATACATGTAAGTAAGAAATCAATGACATTAACACTTCTAAAACAGAAGAATAATGGTAGACAAATAGGAACAAAATATAACATCTCGTACCAGCCTGTTGATTTATAAAGGATGATTAGTCGAGTATATCATGCACTACAAAAAAAATACACTTCCGTGATGATACGTGTTTGTCACAGTAGGTCACATTTTCTGTCATGCATGTACATCCATGACAAATTTATGACAGAATCAAGATAGTCATACCTGTGCTGTCGTAGAAGTGTTCCATGACATTACCAAAATTATCATCACGGAAGTGTCCACTTCCATGACGATAAATTGCGTGTCATAGAAGTGCTTTCATCAAGGGTGATCGACATGTGGCATCCACCGTAACGGAACGTCGTTAAGCTATCGGGTTCGGTTTTGGATCCGATAACCCGTTAACAGCCCCGACCAATGGGGATTTTCCACGTGTAAAATCATCATTGGCTGGAGGAAACACGTGACGGCTCACCGTTGGGACAGATGTCATCCACTCATTGGACCCAAAGCGCCTATGATACGTCGACATGTGGCACGGCCCAACAGAGGCCCATATAGGTTAAAAAGGCCGGCCCAGTCAAAGGCCCGTAGTACTTACTCAGGTACTAGTGGGCCAGCCCAATAACGGCCTGCTTAATAAAGGCCCATTTACGGCCTTAAGCCAGATCTGGCCCGTTAATTCTTCGCCGAATATTTGGGCCCATTACAGCCCGAACCAGATCTGGCCCGTTAATTGTTTACCGAATATTTGGGCCCAATTACAACCCAGTGACTTTTGGTCTGTTAGAGGCCCGATGTAGACATGGGCCCATTTCAGCCCGGTGTGACTTTCGGCCTGGGAATGGCCCGTGCTGCCCATGGGCCATATATGGTCCGATGGGACATCGGGCCCACTAACGGCCCGTCATAAAGGTGGCAACAGTTAAGCCCAACGTGACTTTGGGCCTGTTAAAGGCATGTCGCATAATTCGGCCCGTTGATGTCTGTACTAAGCTTTCGCCCTCTTAAAGGCCCATGATATCAGTGGGCCAACTAAGGCCCGAGATATGTTTCGGCCTGGTAACTGCCCGTGATATAACTGGGCCCAAAAAGGCCCGATCTACATTTCAGCCTGCTGAAGGCCCGTCGACGACTAGTGAAAATTGAGGCCCAATATGCATTTCGGCCTGCTAAAGGCCCATGGTTTCATCTAGGCCGTAACAGGCCAGTACAATATTCAGCCTGTTAATGGCCCAATGCTACCTGGGCCAACTAAGCGCTGGGTCCACAAAAGGCCCAACTAAAATATAGGCCGGTGTAAGTTGTGGGCCTCGCGCAAAGTGTGAAGCCCCAATGATTCGGGCCCAAGAAAGATGCAGGCCGGCCCAATTGTGGCCCGCTAAACACCAGGCCCGTTAGAAGCGAATGTTTCGGCCCGGTCGACTACATCTGATTTTTTTTCACATAGCGAATGATGGCAGTAACTAGTAGGATTTAAGAACAAACCTACTCTATACAATAAACAAATTACGGCATAGTAACTAAGAATAAACCTACACTATATAATAAAGGATTTATGGTATATTACATCCACTGGGCATCGAAGTTCGCCACCAGTGATCATAACGCGCAACGAAGAAGCAGATTACAAAAACTGGGCACCATTGCAGCATAACAAAATAATACTGAACCGAGACCACTTCCAAGACAGTTCAAGAAAGGTTAGCCTTGCGCGGGAACTGCTACGCAAGCTGCTGAGCAAGGCTGTGAGACCGGCCTAGCATGTCGGTCATAGCTTCCAGGTTTAGCTGTTTAGCGATGAGGTTCTCATTGGTGTTCTCCACAATCTTTCTTAGAGATAGGACTTCAAGTCGAAGTTGAGTTGCAGAATGCCTTTCTGCTAGAACTTGGGACTGAAGAAGTCGAACTGATTCAGACAACGAATTTTGTGAGCTTGTCTGACTGCTAGTCTCAAGTAACTTGAACACTGCATCAAGACAAGACTTTGGGGGTTGTCTCGCTATCTTCAAGATGTTTTGCCTTCTTTGCTGCAATATATGTTGGGTTTGTCTCACAGCCTTCAGCAGACTTGTGCATGCCATCAGGCATGTCACCCTGAAACAAAGCAGAGAGATAACAGGTTTTGCACGTGTATAAACAAAGATGATAACTGTGCTGAATTCCATCCAATTTCAAATTAGAAAATAAAGAGTAAGTTCAAAATATCAATAGCATAATTTGGCATTGTTCATAATGCGGGGAGCTTCACCACACTACTGGATTACCATGTCAACATAACAAGCATAGATGAAGGGCAAAGAAAATCATTGTATCTATTTTGGTTAATGTGCATGGCATGTTGTTCATATCATCAGCCACATCAGTAAGATAAAATAGGAGATGACAAGGTGCAAACGTGGGCTGCTTCACCACACACTGGATTATAGATCCACAAAACAAGCATACATATAGGGAGTATTGAGTAATGTGCATGGTATGAATAAGGAATTTGGTTTTACAAGTAAAACTTAGAACTTACGGTTCTTGCGAACATGCATTTTGGTAGAAACAGCAAACTAAACAGCAGTAAATGATAGGGAGTATGAGAAAATTAAACAGCAGTTGAGGATAAAGGCTTTAGAAGGAATGACTTACATTAATAGTTAACACCGGCTTTATAATGCCCTTCTCCATGTCAAGGGAAGGATAACTCAAGAATTTCAGCACAGAATCTTCTTCATAAGCATTGCATGTACTCTACATTTTGTAGAGAGTAATTATAGATATGATAATACTGGAAGGGATAGAGGATAATGAAGATAAGATGCAGATTGATGCTACATAATCAACTACCAATCCCTGGAAGTACAAGCATTACAGGACAAAATGTACTGACAAGAGCAATGGGCTACACTTCTGCACTGGCATTGTCTGTGTATTCTACTTTTTGGTAAGATTAAATATAGATCTGATCTTTTTTAGTAAATGGTGGGCGAGGGAGATAAGATGCAGAATGTTACACAATGAACCAATCCCTCTTCCCATAATAAAAGAGTGTTTTGAACACTAGTGTACTGTACAAAACGTTCTTATATTATGGGACGGAGGGAGTAGCTGTTAATGTAAGTACAGTGATAGACGATGTTCAGTCCTTACAAGAGGACCGCAGAGCTAAACCTCTTCAAAAGCATTGGGTTGATTATAAATTTAAGTAAGAGTCCATACTGATCTTATAGTGTCCACCAAATGGACGATAACGAGGCTAACATGTGAAGTGATTCTACATAATCAAACAGCTATGAAAGTAAGTATGGTCATACAGGGCAAGAGGTACTCACAAGAGCAATGCAGTGTGCAGTATAGTTGCGAGATTCTATGATCCCTTGAGAATGAATGTTCTTCTGCTAACAGTTTTCGTACAAGTGAGGTGTTAAGGAGAATGCAGAAATGTAGTTCAAATTGTGATGTGATATCATAGATAGTACCTTACGCTGCAGCCGAGACCAATGTGTAACAAGATTATTCCAGTCATCGGCGAATAAATGTAGCACCAGAGACTTTACAGAAATTTCGTTTAGAGGCTTGCCATCGAAGTGCGCTTGCCTCAGGTAGGAATGATACTTCATCAATGAGTGCTTGAAAAGCGCAACCAACCCTTACTCATCTTCACAGTCCAGTTTGGTCCCCGCCTATTTAAAAGAATGAAATCTTGTGTCTTTTGTCAGCAGAAACATATGCAGTAATGATCATGAATAACATTAGTACATTACTTATGCATAAGTTGCGGAGGAAGACTGGAAATTGTTCTGTGTCTGTGGTATAATCTTTCCATGAAGGAAAGATGCGCACAAATTTCCTGACAACAATATAAGCTTTGTCTTCTAAACTAGGAAGAAATGGAATAGGGGTCCTATTTGGTGCAATTGGGGCTCTCTCTGGTTCGAAAAGGGATTTGGCAACTGGATTTGGTGTACTCTTTGCTGGAATGGGGGTTTTGCGTCGTAGAGCTGGTGCTATGTCAACTGGCATAATCATAATGTTTGCTGCAGTTGGGGTCTGCTGAGTTGGGGCATCAGAAATTACCAGTGTAGTAGGGCTAGAGTCTGCTATAGTTGGGGTGTTTTGTGGGTCAGGTGATATTGCAACTACACCTAATGGGCTATTTGATTTATCAGGTGCCACTACCTTTTCCAAATACTTTGCTTGTGCTCCTCCACGATCAACAATCACCCTCTTCCTTTTGAACGTCTGATACACAAGAACAGCATTTGAAGGGATAAATATGGTATGATGACAGATGGAATATGTACTAAAAATGGATAGGCAGGGCGTATTCACATACACGATGTGTAAACTAAGCTAATGGCAGTTCAACAAAGTAGAAGCAATGCAAAGCATCAGTTGCAAGATATGTGCGACAAATATAACCTTGGAAAGTTAGAGCAAGCACCTTGATGGGTGAATAAGATAGGGCATCTTCCTCTGACTCCTCCACTAGGGAGCTACATTGACTTAGGTCTCCCTCTAGCTCAGAATCACTGTTAGGATCATATTCTGAGCATGAATCTGTAGGTGGAGAGCATTTGCATTGCATTGCATCCAGACTTGATTTCAGTCCCTTAATGCCAAGTTTCACAGCCATGGCATTGTTCTGCTTTATTCTTTTCATGCGCGCAAGAGCATAATCATTATGATGCTGTTCAGAATCTGAGATTCATGAAAACATAAAAAGTAGTCAGATTATCTATGGAATGCATTGCGGATACAACTCGAAGAGTGTCTCCCTATAAACCCCTGCATATGCAAAGTTCACCCCCCAACCGTGCTGACCAGACCACACACAGAAATACAGACCCCTTATGTCTAACAGGCAGACACACATTTCAAAACTGAAGTAGGAACATTAGAATCATATGAAATTCGTATTTGAACAAATAAACTAAGGAATTATGAGTGGCATAATGTTTAGCTTCAAGGGTGGAGTGTTGGTAGTGCGACACAAAGCAAGTAGGCAGATTGTATTCCATGTAAAAGATCGAAGCCTATGTAAAAGCTAGAAATGACACTTTCTTTCTATACAATGCAGTGTTCGTTGCCCACACATGATGGAAGAGATCACATAGAGAAATACTATTCACTCATGTCTACGGTTGCAGTATTTAGAAACAGGGTGGTCCACCCTAAAAGAATATTGACAACAAATATGACAATGCAAGCATAGATGTAGTGAATCAATCATTTACTTGTGAGCTTACTAGGACAAGTATGCAGAATTGTAACTGCAGTAAGAGACCGTCCAAAATCTAAATCAAGAAGTTTGTCTAGCACTTATTGTTTGCAACTAATCGACGTGAATAATTGGATATTATATCGAATGAGTAAGAAAGACAAGTAAAATTGTCAACAAACCTGGCTTGAAGTAGTAATCTGGGTCAATGTCACTACGACCAACAATCCAAAATGACTAGTGTCTGTTCCTAGGGCCATAATTTTGAAAACCTTGTGAACTTTACAGGTACTAAAGATTACCGAAATACATCTGAACCATTAAGTGTAGGTAGCACTGAGCACACAACAAACCCTAATGACAGTCCTGCCTAATGAGTACTGAATCAATTAGAAAATGGGTGATGAGGAGTGGCTGCTGAGTGTTGAGGACTTATCTCCGGATAAATCGGGTTGGCTTAGTGGGCGCTGCACGCCTGAGCCCTGAATGGACTGGGAAGGTAGGCACGGCGGCCCGTCCGGGCAGCGGTGACGCTGTTGGGCGAGCGGCTCCTGACCTCCCGTTAGTCCGGCGTCTCCTCCTAGAGTCATGCTGTCCGGGGACGGCAAGTCGCCGACGAGGCAGGCGGTTGGGGGCGAGTAGAGATCGGAAGTGTGCAGCAGAACAGAGGGGAATCGGGGCCTGGGACGACCCAATCCTAGGGTGGGCCGGCCCACTGCTACCTCTTGAGCACTGCGTTGGTTTTCCCTTGAAGAGGAAAGGGTGATGCAGCAAAGTAGCGTAAGTATTTCCCTCAGTTTTTGAGAACCAAGGTATCAATCTAGTAGGAGGCCACGCACGAGTCCCTCGCACCTAGACAAACAAATAAATCCTCGCAACCAATGCGATAAGTGGTTGTCAATCCCTACACGGTCACTTACGAGAGTGAGATCTGATAGATATGATAAGATAATATTTTTGGTATTTTTGTGATAAATATGCAAAATAAAATAAAAGCAAAATAAAAGGCAACGGAAATAGCTAAGTGTTGGAAGATTAATATGATGGAAAATAGATCCGGCGGCCATAGGTTTCACTAGTGGCTTCTCTCAAGAGCATAAGTATTTACAGTGGGTGAACAAATTACTGTTGAGCAATTGACAAAACTGAGCATAGCTATGAGAATATCTAGGTATGATCATGTATATAGGCATCACGTCCGAGACAACTAGACCGAACCTGCCTGCATATACTACTATTACTCAACACATCGACCGCTATCCAGCATGCATCTAGAGTATTAAGTTCATAAGAACAGAGTAACGCTTTAAGCAAGATGACATGATGTAGAGGGATAAACTCATGCAATATGATATTAACCCCATCTTGTTATCCTCGATGGCAACAATACAATACATGCCTTGCTGCCCCTACTGTCACTGGGAAAGGACACCGCAAGATTGAACCCAAAGCTAAGCACTTCTCCCATTGCAAGAAAGATTAATCTAGTAGGCCAAACCAAACTGATAATTCGAAGAGACTTGCAAAGATAACCAATCATACATAAAAGAATTCAGAAGATTCAAATATTGTTCATCAATAAACTTGATCATAAACCCACAATTCATCGGTCTCGACAAACACACCGCAAAAGAAGATTACATCAAATAGATCTCCACGAGAGAGGGGGAGAACATTGTATTGAGATCCAAAAAGAGAGAGGAAGCCATCTAGCTAATAACTATGGACCCGAAGGTCTGAGGTAAACTACTCACACTTCATCGGAGAGGCTATGGTGTTGATGTAGAAGCCCTCCGTGATTGATGCCCCCTCCAGCGGAGCTCCGGAACAGGCCCCAAGATGGGATCTCACGGGTACAGAAGGTTGCGGTGGTGGAATTAGGTTTTTGGCTCCGTATCTGGTAGTTTGGGGGTACATAGGTATATATAGGAGGAAGGAGTACGTCGGTGGAGCAACATGGGGCCCACGAGGGTGGAGGGCGCGCCCAGGGGGGTAGGCGCGCCCCCTACCTCGTGGCTTCCTGGTAGCTTTCTTGACGTAGGGTCCAAGTCCTCTGGATCATGTTCGTTCCGAAAATCACGTTCCCGAAGGTTTCATTCCGTTTGGACTCCGTTTGGACTCCGTTTGATATTCTTTTTCTGCGAAACTCTGAAATAGGCAAAAAACAGCAATTCTGGGCTGGGCCTCCAGTTAATAGGTTAGTCCCAAAAATAATATAAAAGTGTATAATAAAGCCCAATAATGTCCAAAACAGAAGATAATATAGCATGGAGCAATCAAAAATTATAGATATGTTGGAGACGTATCAAGCATCCCCAAGCTTAATTCCTGCTCGTCCTCAAGTAGGTAGATGATAAAAACAGAATTTTTGATGTGGAATGCTACTTGGCATAATTTCAATGTAATTCTTCTTAATTGTGGTATGAATATTCAGATCCGAAAGATTCAAGATAAAAGTTCAATATTGACATAAAAATAATAATACTTCAAGCATACTAACTAAGCAATTATGTCCTCTCAAAATAACATGGCCAAAGAAAGTTCATCCCTACAAAATCATATAGTTTAGTCATGCTCCATTTTCGTCACACAAGAATGCTCTCATCATGCACAACCCCGATGACAAGCCAAGCAATTGTTTCATACTTTAGTAATCTCAAACTTTTTCAACCTTCACGCAATACATGAGCGTGAGCCATGGATATAGCACTATGGGTGGAATAGAATATGATGATGGGGGTTATGTGGAGAAGACAAAAAAGGAGAAAGTCTCACATCAACGAGGCTAATCAATGAGCTATGGAGATGCCCATCGATTGATGTTAATGCAAGGAGTAGGGATTGCCATGCAACGGATGCACTAGAGGTATAAATATATGAAAGCTCAACAAAAGAAACTAAGTGGGTGTGCATCCAACTTGCTTGCTCACGAAGACCTAGGGCACTTGAGGAAGCCCATTGTTGGAATATACAAGCCAAGTTTTATAATGAAAAATTCCCACTAGTATATGAAAGTGACAAAACAAGAGACTCTCTATCATGAAGATTATGGTGCTACTTTGAAGCACAAGTGTTGTAAAAGGATAGTAACATTGTCCCTTCTCTCTTTTTCTCTCTTTTTTTGGGGCCTTCTCTTTTTTATGGCCTTTCTCTCTTTTTTTTATTCCTCACTAGGGACAATGCTCTAGAAAATGATGATCATCAAACTTCTATTTATTTACAACTCAATTATTACAACTCGATACTAGAACAAAGTATGACTCCATATGAATGCCTCCGGCGGTGTACCGGGATATGCAATGAACCAAGAGTGACATGTATGAAAGAATTATGAACGGTGGCTTTGCCACAAATACTATGTCAACTACATGATCATGCAAAGCAATATGACAATGATGAACGTGTCATGATAAACGGAATGGTGGAAAGTTGCATGGCAATATATCTCGGAATGGCTATGGAAATGCCATAATAGGTAGGTATGGTGGCTGTTTTGAGGAAGATATAAGGAGGTTTATGTGTGAAAGAGCGTATCATATCACGGGGTTTGGATGCACTGGCAAAGTTTGCACCAACTCTCAATGTGAGAAAGGGCAATGCACGATACTGAAGAGGCTAGCAATGATGGAAAGGTGAGAGTGCGTACAATCCATGCACTCAACATTAGTCATAAAGAACTCACATACTTATTGCAAAAATATACAAGTCATCAAAAACCAAGCACTACGCGCATGCTCCTAGGGGGATAGATTGGTAGGAAAAGACCATCGCTCGTCCCCGACCGCCACTCATAAGGAGGACAATCAAAGAACACCTCATGTATCAAATTTGTTACATAACGTTTACCATACGTGCATGCTACGGGACTTGCAAACTTCAACGCAAGTATTTCTCAAATTCACAACTACTCAACTAGCACAACTTTAATATCACTACCTCCATGTCTCAAAACAATCATCAAGCATCAAACTTCTCTTGGTATTCAAAACACTCATAAGAAAGTTTTTACTAATATTGAATACCTAGCATATTAGGATTATTTAAGCAAATTACCATGCTATTTAAGACTCTCAAAATAATCTAAGTGAAGCATGAGAGATCAATAGTTTCTATAAAACAAATCCACCACCGTGCTCTAAAAGATATAAGTGAAGTACTAGAGCAAAAACTATATAACTCAAAAGATATAAGTGAAGCACATAGAGTATTCTAATAATTTCCGAATCATGTGTGTCTCTCTCAAAAGGTGTGTACAGCAAAGATGATTGTGGTAAACTAAAAAGCAAAGACTCAAATCATACAAGACGCTCCAAGCAAAACACATATCATCTGGTGAATAAAAATATAGCTCCAAGTAAAGTTACCGATGGAAGTAGACGAAAGAGGGGATGCCTTCCGGGAATCCCCAAGCTTTGGCTTTTAGGTGTCCTTAGATTATCTTGGGGGTGCCATGGGCATCCCCAAGCTTAGGCTCTTGCCACTCCTTGTTCCATAATCCATCAAATCTTTCACCCAAAACTTGAAAACTTCACAACACAAAACTCAGCAGAAAATCTCGTGAGCTCCGTTAGCGAAAGAAAACAAAACACCACTTCAAGGTACTGTAATGAACTCATTATTTATTTATATTGTTGTTAAACCTACTGTATTCCAACTACTATATGGTTTATAAACTATTTTACTAGCCATAGATTCATCAAAATAAGCAAACAACACACGAAAAACAGAATCTGTCAAAAACAGAACAGTCTGTAGTAATCTGTAACTAACGCAAACTTCTGGAACTCCAAAAAATCAGACAAAATAGGACGACCTAGACAATTTGTTTATTGATCAGCAGCAATTGGAATAAATATTTTATCACGTTCTGGTGATTTTTAACAATTATTTTCGTGAACAGAAAGTTTCTGGAAAGTTCTGCAAGATCAAATAACTATCATCCAAGAAGATCCTATAGGTTAAACTTGGCACAAACACTAATTAAAACATAAAAAGACATCTAACCAGAGGCTAGATCAAATATTTATTCCCAAACAAAATAAAAAAGCAAAAAACTAAAAATAAAATTGGGTTGCCTCCCAACAAGCGCTATCGTTTAACGCCCCTAGCTAGGCATAAGATTTCAACGATGCTCACATGAAAGACAAGAATTGAAGCACAAAGAGAGCATCATGAAACACGTGACAAACACATCTAAGTCTAACATAATTCCTATTCATAGACATCTTATAGGAAAACAAATTATCAAGGCAAGCAAAAACTAGCATATGCAAGGAAGCGGAAAGAAACAATAGCAATCTCAACATAAAGAGAGGTAATTTAGTAACATGAAAATTTCTACAACCATATTTTCCTCTATCATAATAATTACATGTAGGATCATAAGCAAATTCAACAATATAGCTACCACAAAACATATTCTTAACACGATCCACATGCATGCAAGGTTGACACTCTTCCGAAATAGTGGGATTAACATTAACTAAAGTCATGACCTCTCCAAACCCACTTTTACCAAAAATTTCATAAGATTGAATATTCTCCAAATATGTGGGATCTAAAGTTGACACTCTTCCAAACCCACTTTCAATAATATTGCAAACACTATTATCAATCTCATATTCATCATGGGGCTTAAATAAATTTTCAAGATCAAAAGAAGAATCACCCCAATCATGATCATTGCAACAAGTAGTAGACATAGCAAAACTAGAATCCCCAAGCTTAGGGTTTTGCATATTATTAACACAATTGACATTAAGAAAATTTATAGTAAAATTATTGCCATCATGCTTTTCATCGAAGGAACTACCAAGTATGGGTGCATTAGCAACGATCTCATGTTTAACATAAGGAACTATAGCAAATTCATTTTCATAAATATTGGCATCATGGCCACAAGGATAGCAAGCATCATGTTTATCAAGGGATATTTCAATCAAATCATCGGAATCGTAATTATCTATAGATTCATGCATATCATTATTTTCTTTAGAAGCAACGGTCATTCTTTCAATATATTCTTTGACATAGACATTATGAGCATAGTTTTCATAGCAATATTCAAGTATGTCAAGATTTTCAGATTCGTAAAGAGTAGTATCATACTTTTCAAGCAAAGAAGCAACTTCAAAAGTACCCTTAAAAGCAACAAATTCTTCAATTTGTTCAATATCATAGTAGCTATAAACACCCTTTGCATAAGAAGATAAGATTTCATTAAACTCACATAGGTAGGGGAGGTGTTTTTTAGGGTTCTTAGAGCAACAAGTAATATCACAAATTTCACAAAGCTTCCAAGCATAACACAGCAATTTGTTTATTTGATTCCATAAGAGTTTCCCTTTTTCAGACAAACGGTGACGCACAAAATGAGCATGCTCATCTAAAGATTTACCATCAACTAGGCTAGTTGGGGTTTCAGCACGAGCGCATAAGGATCGAAGATGATCCAGGTAGAACACTGTAAGTGGATCCATATCAATAGATTTTCAGCAAGCGAAGATGCAAGGATATAGAAGGCACATGGCAACACGAGCAAACAAAAGGACGAATGGAAGAAGGGCGAATAAAATGGCAAGGGTGAAGTAGGGGAGAGGAAAACGAGAGGCAAATGGCAAATAATGTAATGCGGGAGATAAGGGTTTGTGATGGGTACTTGGTATGTTGACTTTTGCGTAGACCTCCCCGGCAACAGCGCCAGAAATCCTTCTTGCTACCTCTTGAGCACTGCGTTGGTTTTCCCTTGAAGAGGAAAGGGTGATGCACCAAAGTAGCGTAAGTATTTCCCTCAGTTTTTGAGAACCAAGGTATCAATACAGTAGGAGGCCACGCACGAGTCCCTCGCACCTACACAAATAAATAAATCCTCGCAACCAACGCGATAAGGGGATGTCAATCCCTACACGGTCACTTACGAGAGTGAGATCTGATAGATATGATAAGATAATATTTTTGGTATTTTTGTGGTAAAGATGCAAAATAAAATAAAAGCAAAATAAAAGGCAACGGAAATAGCTAAGTATTGGAAGATTAATATGACGGAAAATAGACACGGGGGCCATAGGTTTCACTAGTGGCTTCTCTCAAGAGCATAAGTATTTACGGTGGGTGAACAAATTACTGTTGAGCAATTGACAGAATTGAGCATAGTTATGAGAATATCAAGGTATGATCATGTATATAGGCATCACGTCCGAGACAACTAGACCGAACCTGCCTGCATATACTACTATTACTCCACACATCGACCGCTATCCAGCATGCATCTAGAGTATTAAGTTCATAAGAACAGAGTAACGCTTTAAGCAAGATGACATGATGTAGAGGGATAAACTCATGCAATATGGTATAAACCCCATCTTGTTATCCTCGATGGCAACAATACAACACGTGCCTTGCTGCCCCTACTGTCACTAGGAAAGGACACCGCAAGATTGAACCCAAAGCTAAGCACTTCTCCCATTGCAAGAAAGATCAATCTAGTAGGCCAAACCAAACTGATAATTCGAAGAGACTTGCAAAGATAACCAATCATACATAAAAGAATTCAGAAGATTCAAATATTGTTCATCGATAAACTTGATCATAAACCCACAATTCATCGGTCTCAACAAACACACCGCAAAAGAAGATTACATCGAATAGATCTCCACGAGAGAGGAGGAGAACATTGTATTGAGATCCAAAAAGAGAGAGGAAGCCATCTAGCTAATAACTTTGGACCCGAAGGTCTGAGGTAAACTACTCACACTTCATTGGAGAGGCTATGGTGTTGATGTAGAAGCCCTCCGTGATCGATGCCCCCTCCAGCGGAGCTCCGGAACAGGCCCCAAGATGGGATCTCACGGGTACAAAAGGTTGCGGCGGTGGAATTAGGTTTTTGGCTCCGTATCTGGTAGTTTGGGGTACATAGGTATATATAGGAGGAAGGAGTACGTCGGTGGAGCAACATGGGGCCCACGACGGTGGAGGGCGCGCCCAGGGGGGTAGGCGCGCCCCCTACCTCGTGGCTTCCTGGTAGCATTCTTGACGTAGGGTCCAAGTCCTCTGGATCATGTTCCTTTCGAAAATCACGTTCCCGAAGGTTTCATTCCGTTTGGACTCCGTTTGATATTCTTTTTCTGCGAAACTCTGAAATAGGCAAAAAACAACAATTCTGGGCTGGGCCTCCGGTTAATAGGTTAGTCCCAAAAATAATATAAAAGTGTATAATAAAGCCCAATAATGTCCAAAACAGAAGATAATATAGCATGGAGCAATCAAAAATTATAGATACGTTGGAGACGTATCACCCACCGTGGGCACCCTGTAGAGATACACACCCGAGCGGCGAACATGCATTTTCGAAACTAATTTAGGAACATTTAGCTGACCAATTAAACGAATCTGTTTTAATAATATCAACTAAGCTTGTTTAGCTTGATGGGTAGTGCTATTATGACATGAAGCACGTATTCTGATCGTATAGTGATCATAAAAGGGGGAAACCGGAGAAATGATATTTAGCAGCCATTGTTTGCTTTGAACTAAGAACTAAATTCTAAGAGCTGAAAAGAAAGTAGAGTAACCAAGTTAAGATCTATTTTCTGGTTGAGATCAAAAAGTTGAGGAGATATGAAGTACCACCTCTCTTGCGGCGCCGTATAGGCATCGGGGGTGCGATGGCTGTCGGTGGCGTTGAAGCAAATCTGCGACGGTAGACGGGTGCATCTGGGGATAAGTCCCGTTGCGGTGGAAGAGAAGGTCGTGCGAGCGGCCCCGGCAAAGAGGACGACGGCGCCGATGAAGCGAGGGGACGTGATGCAAGGCTCTTGGTCCGTCGCTGTGGATGAGAAACGTCCATCTCTAGCAGTGGACGGCGCGGTCTTGGTAGGCGCTCCGGCATGGTGGAGGACGGTGGCGATGGATGTGGTGGAGGACGGCGGCGATGGATGTGGTGGAGGACGGCGGCGATGGATGGGGTGGCGGACGGAGGCTAGTGTAGGGATGGTGTTCTAGCACGGATGGTGTATGAATGGGAAAATGGAGGGAGAGGTACGGGGAACCATGTTTTTGGGACGCGCCTGTCTGAAATATGGGAAAGTTATGAACTTAGCCCCCGTTTAAAATTTGGATGTCTCATCGGTTGGGGAAACGACGGTAATCTCACATCTCGCCAATATTTGCCGAGAGCGATTTCGGGCGAGGAGAGGGTGGTTGGCGCCCATGGTTGGCACCCACGGTGTATGAACAGGGCTGACAGGTAGGGAGGTTGTGTCACGTCTGAGTGAAGTTACAAACCTTCCGCTATTGAAAATATTTGGCTACATCGATTTCGGCCGAGTCGAGTTTGTTTTGCCGCCCACCGTGTATGAATAGGGAAATGGAGGGAGAAACAGAGGTCTTTCGGACGAGCTTGAATCAAATGTGTTTTGCTGCCCATGTTTGGCGCCCACCGTGTCGGAATGGGCTCAGAGGCGGCCGTGTCACGTCTAATTGAAGTTACTATCTTACCCCTATTTAGAGCAGTGGAAATCGGGCCAATGGATTGTCCGTGTAATGGGTAGACAGTAATTTCCATCTCCAAACACTTGGCTTCGGGCAGCCGACGTGGGAGTGGTTTTGTCGCTTCTTTCGAATTTTGGGACAATAAGCATCCACGTTTACCCTGGCAACTAAATTCGAATCCATTTTGTAATCCTATACAAATCTTTATAAATCATTCTATGTGTTTTTATATATCTTCAAAAGGACGACAAAGATGTATTCCACTATCATATATGAATAGGTTTACAAATGTCGATACTCAAATTCAGAAGCTAGAATCCAGTTTAAGGTGAATTCGAATATTTGGAACACTTCACACTACTAGGAAAATGGCTATAGCTAATATGGACATTAATGGCGCACCATGTATGTGGTGCGCCACTGCTATATAGCAGTGGCGCACCAGATACAGGTGCACCATTATTGACATATTACTAATGGCGCACCTAATGTGTGGTGCGCCATTACTAGTTTTGAAAAAAAATTAAAAAAATTGTTAGCAGTGGCGCCGCCTTTTCAGTTTTAAAAAAATAAAAGAAAATGATGGAAATGTCAAAAAATAAAAGAAAATAAGTTTCCCATCTGATATGTGGTCTTGTTGTTGGGAAAATTTACAAATATGAATTTCGACTTTATTTGCAAAATCTCTCTGTAATTTAGTAAAATGGGCATAACTTTTGCATACAAACTCGGATTAAAAAGTTTTTTATGTGAAAAATCATCTACTCGAAAAGTTACATCCGAATTCAACCAGGGGAACCCTGTTGAACATTTTTCAGAATCCCCAAAAACCTAATAGAATAAAAGATACGGGGCGTTTAAGATCTAGAGGGGGGAATGGAAAAATATTCAAACATGGCGCACCATTTGCTAGGTGCGCTACTAGTAACAGAAAAAAATTGGTTTCAAATTTTTTTTGAAAAAATGTTCAAAATATGATACGTAATATGACGGGAAGTTTGAAATATTTTTCAAAATTTCGTCACACCCATGAACATGAACAAAGTCATAGACATCAACAAGGTTTAATAGGATTGATATGATAGATATATCAACAAGTGCTTGTGAAGTGAGCTGGTGGTGGGGTTGGATAGAACTGCGAAGTTAAGCGTGCTCGGGCTGGAGTAGTGTGAGGATGGGTGACCTTCTGGAAGTTTGACCACGGAGTGCGTTTTGACTTGAGATTAAGCATATTGACCCGAGATTAAGCCATAGTGACCCGAGATTAAGAAAAAAACGAAAAAAAATTGAAAAAAAATTCCTGAAAAAAATGTTAGTAATGGTGCACTTCTATGTGGTGCGCCATTACTAAGTCAGATAGTAATGGCGCACCAGATAGGCATAGTAATGGCGCACTATAGGTGCGCCATTACTATCTGGGATACTAATGGCGCACCAGAGGTGCGCCAGTACTATTTCTTACTAATGGCGTGATAATAGTGGCGCACCTATAGTACGCCATTAATGGCAAAAATAGGTGCGCCACTAACAGGCCTTTTCTCTAGTAGTGTCATGTCCAACTCAAATGTCACACGCAGCATAATGTGTACTCCCATTTAGATATGTACACAAGCGATGTATCAAGATTCAAATACCGAGTCAATCAACCAAGAATGTACAGAACTAACAGACATATAAACACTTATAGAGTATATGGATCAATAATATCAATTAACATACATAAGCCAGGCCGCTGTACTTTTCTTTGCTACAACGGCATCCTTTTTTTAGCCAAGCTACTACAGCATCTTGGCCCTTTCCGATGCGTGCCACTTATGGTCCATCTATACTACTATTATTGCTGAATGCACATTCAGCCCGATTGGCATATTTGTAGGTCTGGCACAGCAATCAAAATGAAATGTCTCCGAGTCTTATCAATTAATACAGACTTGTGCTCAAATAAAATTACAAACCAAAAAACAAAAAACATTATTACATGATCTCTAAAACAAATGGTTTTTTTATTACATGAACAAACAACACAAAGGTTATTCAATGATGGAAAGAACATTTCACCTATGATTTACCAAGTGGGAATTTAATTTCCTTTTTTCCTTCAGGACCTTAACAATTTGGTTAGTCTCAGCTTGCTTCGTTTTGAAATCCACCAAATATTTAATGGTTGTCTTGAGTACTGCTACTGATTGTGCTGTTTGCTTCCTCAACATGTCAACTTCATCTCTAAGTGCAGAAGTAGAATCTCTTTCTACCACTAGTTTAGCCTCTAGAGCATCAGCAGTTGGCAATTCATAATGCACGATTGGGCCGGTGCCACTGCTGTGGGATGATACAACGTCCATGGGGACCTCGCTCTTTGATCTTGGGCTAACCTATTTTGCCATTAAAGTTTCGATTGGATTCAGAAAAGTTGAAGTTAGCAAAACATCTCAACTGGGAGTTATAACAGCAAACCAGTTAAACAAACAAGGAATTAAAGAGTTTCAATTTGATGCTGAAAAGTAGTTATTAACATCATTGTAACCCGTTGTTGCAGCAGCAAAGCAGTTAAACAAACAAGTAGGTATTTAAGTTCAGGCAAACAGGTAATTCTTAACAGTAAGTATCAAACACATAGATAGGCGCAGTCTATAATAGGATTAACAGGCTGTGGCATTATGTAATCAGTAGCAAACTAAATTAAGCCAAACAACGTAATTGAGCAATTTTGTGATAAGTGGCTAACTAAAATTCCGAGAAGCAGGTAACTGAACTTACGCTAGTTCTTTGTACAGGCACACTGCAACTTCTTTTTCACTTACAAGGTTGTACGAAGGAGTCCATGGCATCAATTGCTTGGATACGTAGTCCCAATACTTCTTTCTTCCCACACTGCATTGGTAAGTCGAATGGTTAATCTGGTAAGATGGTGCGTCCTTGATATGTTATATGAGGACGTGTAGTCAAACTAGTTGTAGCCACACACATCACACTGGCTTTTACTGTATATTTCATGCAATTACTTTTGGCATATCGAGATCTAAGCAATCTACAATAGGATGACAAGACTGGCATCCTTCACATTATTGGCGAACTCAGTTCATAGAAATAAGCAATTCAACCATTCTATGGGTAAATCAAAAGCGCCACTGGAATATTTTTCACTACCCCTATCATACACACAAAAAGGGGCGATGCCACCATAGGGGATGGTATGGGCAGCCGCCTTGGGTGGCTCGAAAGTGTGCACCTAGTTTGAGTCGTCCAAGTCGGCCCAGGCTAGTTTTGTTCATCCCAACGCACGAGCAGGCAATGTAAGAAATGAAGAAAAATGTTTCAATTTGGATAGGCCAATAACATAAGTGCAAGGCAGGCCCTATAGCAGGCTCGCGGCCCAAACGAGCGCCTCCCATATCGATCGACAGCAGGAAAAATCCCAATTCATCCGCTCCAGCCTCCAGTCTAGTTCGCTCCTAACCTAGCCGCCGCTGGACAGACCTACACAGCACTTCCTCGCGCCCTCGTTGGAGGGAGGTCGCCGGGCTTCAAGCGAATGGAAGGACAAGAAGATGAAGATCCAACCCTGGGTGTAGCCTGCGTGGGAGGCAGCGGCGGCAACACGGGCATGGCATCGAGCTTGCGCAAACAGACAGTCGCAACTTGCAAGAGTAGCATGCGCAACGAGCAGGTACATCACATCCCTGATTATATATAATTCAACTCTTCAATTTCTGGCCAATAGTTAAACCTGACGGTGTTGTAAAACTGCTTGTATGTAGGGAATCTATGAGAAAATGAAACCAATTTCTACTTATTTTATAACTCCCCGAATCAATACTGAACTGACTGAATCTGATGTATCTAATCAAGTTTCCGGTGCAAACATCCAAGCTCATGTTGTTCTTGAGCCTGAAGTGTCTAATGAACAGACTGCTAATGAAGGATTTCATGCAAACATTTTACATGCTCCTGGTGATGAACATATAGTGTCTAATGAGGCATCTAATGCAAGCATTTTGCAAGCTCCCATTAAAGGATTTAGTGTATAATGATGATCTGCTATGTTGAGAGAGACGTAGAGATTTCCAGGCATTGATGACAAGCAAATTATAGTGCATTTTCATGGCTTGAGGAAACGTCGAGGCCATCTACCAGAAAGTCCCCATATCATACTTTTCTAATCTGTTGTTTGAAACTATTGGCATACTTGTGCAGGATAGATATATTGATATGCAGTTTGCGCACTGGTTATGGGTGCAATTACACTTCGATATTTTCAGCCAGAGAACGAATAATTCAAGCAGGTACAGACCATGTTTGTAGTCCTTGTACACCATGTTGCATTTTGTGTTTTTTGGTGCTTGCATCATTTAGTGTTTATAATCTGAACTACTTTGGATCATTAGCTGGTTTTCAAAGTGCATGTAGCTTCACATTTCTCAAGTTATGTTGATTTCCGGAGTGCAAGTGCCTTCGTATTTTTTAAGTTAAATGTTAGCCCCTGGTAACTTGAATTCGTGGATCCGCCACTGCACACAAATCATACACGAATGCCAGTACGAATTAAATGAAATGCAGGGACTTATGGTAGCTCGTTGTACAGGCTCACTGCAGCTCTGCTTGCGCTTGGGATGTTCCATGTACAAGTCCATGTTACCACTTGCTTGGATGTGCAGGCATTGTGCTCCTTGCATCCCCCTCTGCATTTTTGACATGGCGAATGGCTGATCAAATAAGAGGAATCGACCTTGCTGTTGTACCGGAGGACAGATACTTACAAGGTTATACGGGTGTGCAGGATGTGTACCAGATCCCGTAGCGCCGTCATGCTTCGCTAAAAAATGGATTTGCTTGTTTCAGATGATATCTCCAGAAGAAATAAGAGTTAAAGTCAGAGTAGGATAGGCGTGTAAGATAAGAGAGCAGTGAAAGGATATCCAAACATCGTCGGAATAGTGCACAAGGGAGTGATGTGTGGATACCTAGTTTGGGCCAGCGTTTGGGCATGCTCGCCTAGCTAGAGTGCGGGTCACTTCAGAGCCGTTGAGGGTGATGCGCTGGCGTTGGCTGGCCGCGCACGGATGCAGATCTTGAGTGGCAGCGGAGCGCTACGATGCGGTGGACGAGACCGTTGGTGAAGCCCCAGCGGCCTCGGGGGGCGGAGGCGCGACGATGTGCTCGGTGAAGTAGCCCCGGTGAGCTGGGAGACGGCGTCGGTGAAGCGCACCTGATGCGGTGGAAGTCGGTGTCTATGAGGCACGTCGGTTGCGGCGGCCGACGTTGTCGGTGGACCACCCGGTGCGGTGGACGAGGGCGTAGATGAGGTAGCTCCGGTGCGGTGGTGAAGTGCGACCGTCGTCTGGCACAGAGGTGGGGAAAGAGACGAGACGAGGGGCAATTCGAACTTTGCTTGGGTTGGCGGCGAATTAGGGATTTGAGCAATCTGGGCGCGGAAGGGGACGGTGGAAAAGGGAGATTTTGCAGGGCTGGAATTGGGGCCGCCAGATATTTCAATCCGAAACGTGGAAGCGCGAACTTATTTTGTCATCGTCATTTTGGGGGGGGAGGGGGGAGCGAGGGAGGGGATGGGTGGCTGGGTGCTAAGCGTCCGTCCGACACACGCGACCACCACGACACGACCCTGTTCTGCCTGGTGCGCCTACATTTGAGAACGCAAACGAATCTTCTTTCAGTTGCAAACGAATCTAGATGTATTACCATGCCCGTGTTTTCCTTGCAATAATTAGTCATTCGAAATGAGATACTATAAAATAATTAATGAGGAGTTATTTGAAAAAAATCAAAACGGTATCCACGCTAACGTGGATTAGAGTGTGTGTCACATAATTAGTTATTTGAATTAGAGTGTGTGTCACATAGCGATCTCCAATTCTAACGTGGATTTCGCATTTCACTGTATCCACGCTACTTTTTTAATACAAATTCATATGTATATGATGAACACCATGGTAGTGAGAAAACTTTTGGATGGATTCAAACATATGACCTACAAACTTAGTATGGCAAGAATTCGAAATAATTACCCATATGCATGGTCCTCATTTCAAATCTTACAATGTACACCGACTTGAAACATCGATATTAAGTCTCGTACTATCTACATTCAAATGTTGCTTTTAGCCCCCCCCCCCCCCCCCCGCACACACGCTACATACTTCCTGTATCGGTCAATCTTCCTCTCCTAACCACCTTAGGAAGCTATCGGTTTCCAACACACATCCATTCTTTCTCTCCATGTTTCGATCTCTAACTCTCTCAACTACACAACCCCCTTTTTCCACTCTGTTACGAAATGTATTTACCTCACACACCCGCCATTGCACCCCATGCCGAGCTCTCTCTCTCTCCCTCTCCCTCTCACCCTCTCGCGCTAAATACATGCATTGCCTATCTAGCCCCCAACCTCTCATGCGCACGCACGCACGTTGTCTATCTAGTTCACTCCCTTGAGACTGTCTCACTCTTTCTTCCGCATGGCGGGCCACACTCGCTGAATATCGCTCTCTTTATCTGAGTCTCGTTTAACCTCATTTTCTTTCACACACAAATGATATATCTCCCTGTCCGGGCCTCGATCGACACACTCTATACTCTCTCACACAGAATGTCTATCTAGGTCAGTCCATTGAAGCCGCCCCCACTCTTTCGACCTCATGGCGGGCCACGCTCGTTCTCTCTCTCTCTCCCTCTCTCTCTCTCTCTGTCTCTTTGTATGTCTCAATTGACCTCGCTCTTTCTCGGACAAAAACGATATATCACCATGTTTGAGCCCACTTCGACTTATTCACATTGTATACTCTCTCATGCACATTGTCTATCTAGGTCACTCTCTCCAACCCGTCTCACTCTTTCGATCACACGACGACCCTATGTGATCGATTGACCTTGCTTCCTCCCACGCACAAAATATATCTACACGTCTGTGACTGGATCATCTCTCGAGCTCTATCTTACAGCCCTCACCCTTGCCAAAAGCTCAATCGGACAATATCTCTCCAGAGCATATATATTTGTTCAATGAATGTCGGACCACACTCACTTTGTCTCTCTATCTATATGTCTCTCGATTGACCTCGCTTTCTCACGCCGTATCTTCCACACATTGAAGCTACCTCTCCATCCCTCGCAAAGCCGGAGCTATTTACATAGCGAGGGGCACTCCAAGCTTGGATTAATTTGTGTAGGCATTTATTCCGGTCGGTTTAGATTATAGTCTCGTAGCATTCGGCCCACAACTACTCGAAACACCGTTGCAACCCCCGCAACTCCCCTAATTGATTTCCCTCTGCCTCGGTCATCGCTCTCTCGCACGTCCTTTCTCACCTTCAACGTCGCACCATGGTATTATTGCAAAAAAACTCTGTTGTTCTCTTTAATTATTATAAATAAGCTACAAAACTACACACCGATAGTCCACTTGGAATGGAACAAATTTCGACCCACAAATTAAAGTGCTACAAACTACACACCGAGGGGCCCACATGTCATGAAACAAATTTGGACCCATATACAAATTAAAAAATAAAGGACAAGGATCGAACATGCGACCAGGGCCTTCAAGCCGCACGTCAATAGGCAACATACGTAGAATAGTAATGTTTGTTGTACGTCCCTTTGTTCACATAATGTTTTTATATTACCATAGCCTATTTAATTGATAACATGTAATATTATTTTTAGTACTATTCGCCTTCACTTACTGGTGGGTTCCATGTGTGCTCTCTCTCTCCTCCCCTTCTGCGTTTAGATGCACGGGCAAACACGAAGAACTCGCGGGCGATGTTGCCGTTGACCATATCTGGACGCGTTCACAAGTTACGGCACCAGTTTCACGTGCTAGCAGCACTAGTCAGGGTGTACGTGCAATGCACGTTAATTTGGAAGTATATTAAGTGCATGCGGATATTAAGTAGGATATTATTGGCGTGTTATTATGTGATTAGCACTACTTTTGGCATGAAATTAACTGCACGCTAAACATGTTGAGCGCTCGACATTGAAGCAGTCTAGGTCGTTGGATGACAAGGAATACATGTGGCTTGATGACGTTTTATATTTAATTTGATACGGCTCTAGAAGAACATTCAATCGATCAAACCATAGATTTCGTTCAGTCTGACTCCGACTATAAATTATACGATGATCGATCTAAAATAAACGGAAATGATAAACATTCGGATTTTAAGCATGGCAATCCAAACGTTTTTCATGGCAAATTTAGATTACGCGGCGGCGGCGGCGGCGTCTTGTGGTGGGAAGCGACCCCTCTGCCGTGCTCTGTGTGTCGTCGGGCCACTGACCAATGGCGACGGCGGCGCCTTGCGCCATTGTTGGCATACTCCTGGACGTTGGCCTAGCTTCAAGGAAGGCCAAAATGTTCTGGACTTTGGAGCGAGTCAACTGGCGGGAGGAGGCGACTGGCGTTGGTGCAAGGAAGCGGTCGACGGCAGCCATCCATGCCGCTGAGGGGGGCACTAGCACCCGCGCAGGGACAGGCGCTGTCAACGGTGCGGCGGAGACATTCGTGTGCAAGGGCACCGGCACGGGCGCACACGTTAGTGCACGCGCAGGTGCATGCGCTGGCAGGTGCACGGGCACCGGCACGGGCGTGCGTGTTAGTGCACACGAAGGCGCATGTGCTGGCAGGTGCACGGGCGCGTGAAAGTCGGCGGGGACCTCGTGGAACCCCGTGGCATCAAGCTCGGCGACAATGTGCGGCTCCCAGCCCATCAATGCCACAGGGATGGGCGCTGGCGCAATCGGGGCGACGGGGGCCGGAACGGGAGCCGGGACAGGCGTGGCGTCTTCCCGCAAGGCCAGTTCAAGCTCGTCCCAAAGCGCCTTATGTTCTTGAGACTCTGGCTGGGTGTCTTCCTCAGGAAACTGGAAGACTAAGGGCAGACCATCGTGATGCGGCATGGCGTACGTTTAGGTCAGGCTGGTTGGAGGTAGACGACAGGAGAATCGGAGAGGAAGAGAGAAGATTGTAGCGATACCGGGTAGTGCGGGGTTGATTTTAAACTGCGGCGCCGGCGACATTAAAAGTGGGAGCAGTTGGGACGAAGGTGGGCGGCGGAGCCTGGTCAAAGGGCTCGCCTCCCGGTGAGCCTGCACAGCGGTCTGCTCGCACGCCTCCCTGTCAGCCGGCGCAGCGGTCTGCTCGCACGCCTCCCGTCGACTCACATGCTTGCTCAGACGGCACCTGCCGATGAGAAGCGGGACTCGTGGCGGCACGTAAACGCCCACGGTTTCAATAGTGAAAGCGTTCGCCTTAACGTGACAGGTCTTTGTTCCAAAATACCTTGGCTCTTCATTTGTGCAACTTGTCATAAGCAGCTTGTCTCAAATTGAAGAAAAAAATTACGAAGTAATATTTGTGCCATATCACGTGACCATGCTCAGTTTCAAGAATTTATGGTCACTTTTGGATTTCCTGAAATTTAAGATCCAGGATTCGAAACAATATCATAACCTGCATCATGCAATAAATTTTCAAGCCATACATTTGTCCTGTTGTATTTCTTAAAAAAGGATTTGGTCAAACATTTTGCTTAGTAAGACTTTAGACAAGTTATATATGCAGAGCAAAAGGATAATCCCTCTGTACCAATGCATTGCCTAATATATTAACTTAAGTACTAGGCACGAACAAACGGGCTCAATTCTGTGCTCATCCTAGTGTAGTAGTAGTACTAGGCAATGCAATTGACGGGTGACCTTGGCGAGCGGCGACCGAGGGAATTTAACCGTGCTCGACACGGTAGGTAACATTGTCTAGTTACTAAAGCATCCCTCTGTTGTTCATCGGTAGTCATTATGGACCGGGGACATGAGGAGAATTTCCTAGGGCTGGAATTCTGGTCGCCAGATATTTCGACTCGAAACGCGGAGGCTCGACTGGTTGGGGTTGCCTAATGTGCGTACCACGCACGCCACCAGAAGGACATGAGCCCAGTTTTTTTTAGGATCAATACGAGCCAAGGTCTGGCTGGTACGCCGTTGGGTCCTACCATTCGAGAATACGAAAGGAACCTTCTAAACTGTTGAACGAATCTATGTGTATTACAATGTCCGTATTTTCCTTGCAATTACTAATCTCAACGTGGTAATTGATTTATGATGAGTTGTTGAATTAGAGTGAATTTGTGATATAGTGATCTCAACGTGGATTTCACATTTCATGGTATCCCTGGTAAGTTTTTCAATGCAAATTCAAATTTAAAAGATGAACAATATGGAGGTGAGAAAACTTTGTATGTATCAAGCATATGACCACACACACACACACAGAGAGAGAGAGAGAGAGAGAGACCCACACACGAACACAACAACAATCCAATAAGTATAGTGCATCTATTTTTCCAAACCATGCATGTATGACACGAATTCAAAAATACTCCTTCTGTTCCTAAATATTAGTCTTTTAGAGATTTCAACAAGCGACTACATACGGAGCAAAATGAGTGAATCTACACTCTAAATTATGTCTATATACATCCGTATGTGCCAGTCCACTTGAAATCTCTAAAAAGACTAATATTTAGGAACGAAGGGAGTAAAATGTAAGACATGCATGGTCCTCAATTCAAAATTTAAAACGAACATGAAACTGAAACATGAATATTAAGTCTAGTACTACAGTACATGCAAATGTTGTGTTTAATTAGGCGGAGCTATGATTGTCGGGGGTCACCCCCTCGACCTTAGGTAAAATTGTGAAGCTCTGTTTAGGGTTGTTTAGATTATATTTTTCCCCACCCACCCAACCACCGATTGGTTGTGCACCCCCCACCCCTCCTCCTCGGGAGAATAACATGTGCCCCCATACCTTAGATGCTATATGCCGATACGAGTTGCTTGGAGCTTGTAGATCTGAGATATAGCAGCTCACATAATGTCTTAATATTTTTTACAGGAAACCTTGATGAGTTTGAGAATTGCACACAATTTGTACAAAAACTACTCAGATGCCCTTGGATCCCATATCCAACGACCTCGAAGCTCGTATCACCGTAACATCTAAGATGAAGGAGGACATCATATTCTCCTGTATGTAAGAATATCATGTGCTACCACACCTTAGATGCTTTGGTGATACAAGCTCTTCGGAGCCGTTGGATTTGTGACCCAACACCTCCTCGGTGGTTCGAATGGTTTTTTGCAGAAAAGCCCCCAAAGAGTTCGGCCACTGCTTACAAGCACAAAGACTGCTCAGATGCCATTGGATCTCAGATCAAACGACCTCGAAGCTCGTATCACCGTAGCATCCAAGCTGCGAGAGCACCTTATGTTTTCTCGCACGGGAGAATATGAGGTGCTCCCGCACCGTAGATTCTATGGTGATACGAGTTCACGGAGATCTAATGGCCCACAGTAGGAGGTTTGAATGTTTTTGCAATATACGACTGAGAGAGTTTGGGAATTGCGCAGAAAGTACAAGTACTACGCATGTGCCATCTGATCACTGATCATACGACCTAGATGCTCATATCACCGTAGCGGGTAATTAAGCTACGGGAAGCACCTAATATGAGCAACGGGGAGCCGTTGGATCCAAGATGGAGCGGCACACACGGGGCCTGAATGTTTTGTTTGCAAAAAAACTTTGGAGAGTTTGGAAATTGCGCATAATTACAAAGACTACTCCCAAGCCATTGGATCTCACTTCCAACGGTGTAAAAACTCGTATCACCATAGCATCTAAGCTGCGGGGTGGATGTGATATTCTATGCCGCTGTCATTTTTGTTCGTAAACTTGCAAAATACATGTAACTTGTGCCGTTACTTGTCTAACCGCGCAAAGTGTTTGTTCAAAAACACCATCCTACATTGAAATATCGGAACAACACACGGGGGTCCCACTTGTCATTAATCAAATTTGGACCTAAAACTAACAAATCTGAAAGACGAGATTCGAACTGGCAACCTGGACTACAAAGCGTAAGTCGATAGCCTGAAACAACAACGGTTGTTGGCTTTGTCCCATAACTCGATTTTATACAGTATTACGTTGAGTAGAGTAGAGGGAGTGCCTCGCCAACACGTGTATGACCGTTGACTCACTTACTGGTGGGTCCCAGGTCTGCGATCTCTCTCTTCTCTCCATTGTCTAACCTTTGCACGGGTGAGGGAGTCCTGGATTAGGGGGTCCTCGGACAGCCGGACTATATCCTTTGGCCGGACTGTTGGACTATGAAGATACAAGATTGAAGACTTCGTCCCGTGTCCGGATGGGACTCTCCTTGGCGTGGAAGGCAAGCTTGGCGATACGGATATGTAGATCTCCTCCCTTGTAACCGACTCTGTGTAACCCTAGCCCCCTCCGGTGTCTATATAAACCGGAGGGTTTAGTCCATAGGACAACAACAATCATACCATAGGCTAGCTTCTTGGGTTTAGCCTCTACGATCTCGTGGTAGATCAACTCTTGTAATACTCATATCATCAAGATCAATCAAGCAGGAAGTAGGGTATTACCTCCATCGAGAGGGCCCGAACCTGGGTAAACATTGTGTCCCCCGCCTCCTGTTACCATCCGCCTTAGACACACAGTTCGGGACCCCCTACCCGAGATCCGCCGGTTTTGACACCGACATTGGTGCTTTCATTGAGAGTTCCACTGTGCCGTCACCATAAGGCTTGATGGCTCCTTCAATCATCGGCAACGATGCGATCCAGGGTGAGGTTTTCCTCCCCGGACAGATCTTCGTGTTCGGCGGCTTCGTACTGCGGGCTAACTCGCTTGGCCATCTAGAGCAGATCGATAGCTACGCCCCTGGCCATCAGGTCAGGTTTGGAAACTCGAACTATACTGCCGACATCCGCGGAGACTGGATCTTCGACGGATACGCGCCCATGTCAGGTGCGCCGCACAATCACGACGAGCATGATTTAGCTCTGCCATCGGACTGTGTTCGGGAGATCACACCTGCAGCTACTCCGGCCCTCAATCCGGAACAAATCACGCCATCTGTAGACGGGTGGATGGACCCCGCCACGGAGGTCGCACACTCAGTGGCGATAGCGCCGAATACTGACTTCACCTCCTACGAGACCCGTGTTGCTGAACTGTTGGATTTGTCCCCGGCCACAGACTCCGAGCCTCTTGTGTCCGTGACCATCGAATCTGATTGGGCGCCGATCATGGAGTTTACCTCCGCGGATATCTTTCAGCACTCGCCTTTTGGCGATGTGCTAAATTCATTAAGGTCTCTCTTCCTGTCAGGAGACCCTTGGCCGAACTATGTCCGGCTAGAATGGGATGCGGACGACAAAGAAATTTGCGACCCACCCACCACCCACTTAGTAGCCACTGTCGACGATTTAACCGACATGCTCGATTTCGACTCCAAAGACATCGACAGCATGGACGACGATGCAGGAGAGGAACAGGAACCATCGCCCACAGGGCGCTGGACAGCCGCTTCATCACATGACATATACATGGTGGATACACCCAAAGAAAACAATGACGAGGAACGGAAGGATGCAGCGAAGGATAGCTCGCTCGAGAAGCAACCAAAGCATCGGCGTAGGCGCCGCTCCAAATCCCGCCTCGGCAAAAACAACGATAACAGCGCAAGAGAAAATAACACCCCAGTCGACTCCAGAGGAAACGACGACCACATTGACCCAGCGGCAGAGCAGGATGAACCAGCAAACGGCGAACATAGTACGGATCCGCTGTCCGAACACGGCGACGCCGAGGATAAAGCTCATCAACCTCCCTCCGGAGAGGAAAACAGTCCGGACGAGGATGCACACATCATCCCGGAAAGGAACTTGGAACAAGAGAACCTCCACAGAAGGCTTATTGCCACCGCGAGGAGTCTGAGAAGCAGAAGCAAAGGCTTAAGGCCGCGCAGATTACTCTCAACAGTAGATGGAACAAAGTGCTCAACAATGAAGAAAAGTATGGTGGTAGTTACCACACAAAGAGCTATCCAAAGCGCAAGATGTTGCCTGAATTTGATGATGAGGCCTTAGAGCCCACACAGCCGAAAAATAAAATGGCCGACCGGTCGGATGAACCACCTTGTGGCCGCGATAGAGCGGCTAACAAGGCCGCACATAAGTCAGCACACGATTCACGTGAGGACTTGCATCAGAAGACCGGCGTGACCAGATCCATCTACGAATCAAGGAAACGTGCTCCAGCGCACAACGAAAATCGAACACTACAACCGTCAGAACGCCATGACACATCCAAATACAGGGGTGCCGCACACCCCCTATGTTTCACCGATGAGGTGCTGGACCATGAATTTCCAGAAGGATTCAAACCATTGAAGATAGAGGCATACGACGGAACCACAGACCCTGGGGTCTGGATTGAGGACTTTATCCTCCATATTCATATGGCTCGCGGAGACGATCTCCAGGCCATCAAGTACTTGCCCCTCAAGCTGAAAGGACCAGCTCGACACTGGCTGAAGAGCCTCCCCGAAAACTCAATTGGAAGCTGGGAGGAGCTTGAGGATGCCTTTAGGGATAATTTTCAAGGGACCTATGTCCGAACTCCGGATGCAGACGATTTAAGTCACATAATACAACAGCCCGGAGAGTCAGCCCGAAAGCTTTGGAACTGATTTCTCACTAAGAAGAACCAAATCGTTGACTGCCCGGATGCCGAAGCCTTAGCAGCTTTCAAACACAGCGTCCGAGACGAATGGCTCGCCAGACATCTCAGCCAAGAAAAACCGAGAACAATGGCAGCTCTGACAAGCCTAATGACCCGCTTTTGCGCGGACGAAGATAGCTGGCTAGCCCATAGTAGCACCAGCGACCCAGGCACATCCGAAGTCAGGGACTGCAATGGAAAACCACGACGTAGTAAAAACAAGCGTCAAAATAACGAAGACAGCCCAGACAACACGGCGGTAAACGCCGGATTCAGGGGCTCTCGACCAGGTCAGCGGAAAAAGCCTTTCAAAGGCAGCAGAGATGGACCGTCAAGCCTAAACAAGATTCTAGACAAATTATGTCAGATTCATGGCACCCCCGATAAACCCGCAAATCACACCCATAGAGAATGTTGGGTCTTCAAGCAGGTCGGTAAGCTAAACGCCGAACACAAGGGGAGGGAGACACCAAGTGAAGACGAGGAAGAGCCTCGACATCAAAGCACTGGGGGACAGAAAAAATTCCCACCAGAGGTCAAAACAGTGAACATGATTCACGTGAGAAGAGGAGAAGCAAACATGCACTCCGAGACACACGTGCCGTAGAGACCGTCACCCCTAATTTCAACCCCTGGTCGGCCTACCCGATCACTTTTGATCGCAGGGATCACCTGACAAGTATCCGGCACGGAGGATTGGCTGCCTTGATGTTACACCCAATAATAAACGGATACCATCTCACACGATTCCTTATGGACGGCGGCAGTAGTCTTAATCTGATATATCAGGACACAGTCCGCAAAATGGGGATAGACCCGACAAGAATCAGCCACAGTAATACTACCTTTAAGGGAGGAATACCAGGCCCAGTAGCCCGCTGCACGGGCTCTCTAGTACTAGAGGTTGTATTCGGTTCTCCTGACAACTTCCAAAGCGAAAAGTTAATGTTCGACATCGCTCCATTCCGAAGTGGCTATCAAGCACTACTCGGAAGAGCAGCTTTTGCTCGTTTTAATGCAGTACCGCATTACGCTTCCCTTAAGCTTAAGATGCCCGGTCCACGTGGCATCATCACAATTAGCGGAAATAAAGAGCGTTCCTTCTGCGCGGAAGAACGTGTGGTGGCTTTAGCAGCCGAAAACTAAACGGCCTCTCCAACCAGAATAAATGATCGGTCGTCAAGACCGCGGACACTGGTAGACGAGTCCGGCACATCACTAGCTGTAACAGCTTAGATATACCTAAGATTGGTTTGATGGATTTACCCTCATAGGCGGTACCAGGGGCTTCCCGCGTGTAAACAGGGCTAGTTCGGCTCAACTTTACTTATCTTGAATTTTCATGGTTTATTGAGAATAACCAATTTTTCGCACGACAACTTTCACCTAAGTTCTTCTCTTTTACAGACAACAATTGTGCTACACCCTTCCAGGATACGGCACAACGGAGACACAGGCGCAGACGTGCAGTAGGGACCCGCTCAAAGGTTTCTTTTCAGATTAAGACCCTATGTAAACCTGTTTTACTGTCTCTTGTTGTTCACATCCTCCGGATACTCAGTATAACCGAGAGCGATGCTGACGTTATTGGCATTTCGCCACGTCAGAACGATGCACGTACCTGGACACTCAGGGATCATTATCAAGGGCGTTATTCAGCCCGGTATATGTTGTAAAGACCGAATACCTTAGGGAGTGTTCGGCGTCACGAGTTTGGCCTTATATGCATCAGCTCCGAATCATGTCTTTGGTCAAATGTTGGGTTTGCCCGGCTCCCGTGTTTTGCTACCTTACGTTCCGCTCTATCGGCTAAGGTGGCACCGGGAGAACTACTGCGATTGTGCCCTGGTTCATCCGGGTGAGCACCTTAGTAGAGAAAGCCGAAAATTGACTGTCATGATAAAGCGCGAGACTGGTCAACCACTCGATGACTTAGCGGAATCTTCGGGATTCCTCCGCCTTAACGAAGGGCCATTTCCCGGTCATGTACGTATGCGCCCCGTATTCGGATGAGCGCGGAGGTACCAGGGGCTATATAGTAGTCCCACCATCAAACTCCTATGGCTAAGTGAAAGTGTTAAAGCACTATAGTCCGATTGCCTCGTTCGCTGCGCTATCACCTCCTTAATGGACCAAGACGTTGCATCAAGTGTGAACACGCGTTTTTTGCGAACACCCCCGCATTATATGCGTGGGGGATGAAGCCGACGACTGCAAACTTTCAGGTTATATACATATATACATAAACGGCCGCACAGGAGGCATCATAATACTTTCAGGCAAAAGTATAAACACAGCCTTTATAATTTAATAAACATTGTTCTTACAATGGGAATACATGTCACTAGAACATAATATTCTTCGAGCACTGAGCCTCTATTAAACGAGCGCCTTCAAGGACTTCTTCAAAGTAGTGCTCGGCCGATACTCGGCCCACGGCCGAACTCTGGGTTGCAATAGCGGTGGCCTCCATCTCTGCCCAGTATGTCTTGACACGGGCAAGTGCCATCCGCGCACCCTCTATGCACGCCAACCTCTTCATAGCGTCGATGCGCGGCACAACACCAAGGAACTGTTGCACTAAACTAAAATAACTATTCGTCCTTGGCCCTTCCGGCCAAAGATGATCCACAACAGACCTCATGGCAAGCCCGGACAACCTATGGAGCTCGGCCCACTCGGCCATTCGCTCATTCAACAATAGCGGACGCACTGGAACATTGAACTGTGACCAGAACAGTTTTTCCACTTCACGATCTTTTTGATCTTTGAAAAACTCGGCCGCATCAGCAGCACTCGCTGCCAAATCCACGTATGCGTCTGCAGAACTCCATAGTTGATCAAGAGGGGCATACTTAGGATCTCCGAACTTCATCCGCAACAAAAAGGGCTTCCCAGCCGCGATATCCCCGGCTTGACATAGCCCCTCCTTCGGCGCTCTGATTTTAGAGCGGGCGTCCTTGGCCGCTACCATGGCCTTCTCCATGTCCGTCATCTTCGTTCGGTTTTCCTTTTCAAGAAGCTCGTAACGGTCGGCGGCATCTTTCAACTCAATAGCGATCTTGGCTATTTTATCCTTGCTTTCGCAATGCGCAGCCTGTTCGGCTCTCAGCTCTTCGACCGCCTTTAGAGCGGCCGCATCACTCTTCCTGGCTTGTTCCTTGGCTCGGGCAAGTTCCGCCCAAAGGGTCTCCACGGCGGCAGCCCCATCTACAGTCACAACATATTAAAGATACTAGCATTATGCTCCTCTTAATATGTGTTGATCACCGGAGAAAACGCATACCCAGTGCCTCGTCAAGCCGCTTGTTTACAAGCACGATGTCGGCATCTGCCGCATCAAGTTGCCGCTTCAGTTCGGCAAACTCACCAGTCCGGCTAGCCACCGGACCCCCAGCCACCTGCACATGAAAGGCGGCTTGATTATTACCTGGGACTATGATCCTCCGTTTGCCGCCGTTCTCGACAGCAACCAGAGTCTCAGGGGCTACTATCTACATAGGGCACACCTAGCGTGTGCGGTACCGTCAAAAACATATACTATTTCACGTACCTCAAAGCCTTTCAGCAGACTCATAAAAGCTTCATGCAACCCGCTTTCGGCGGATGAAATCCTCTCAATCACCGTGCCCATTAGAGCACGATGCGTTTTCGAGACAGCCGCTTGCTCCAGAAGATTCATCAGTGCGTCCGATCGCATACCGGACGGTTCCGGACTCTTTCTGTGGCTCTCCTTAGGAGACGAATACTCCGGACTTCGGGGGGCTGAAGGGTTACCCCCTGGCCTTGGCAGATCAGGAGAAATCCTCCGTGACGACACCTGAGGGTCGCCCACTTCACGAGGCGAGGAGGCACGGGAAGGTGTTTCGCTCTCCATCATCTCCGGAAGAAGATCCCCCGAAGACGAACTCTGTCGAGAAGGGCTACGATCCGAACTACAAGATGCACGCTTCGGTTATCGTTCTCGGAAACGAAGCATGATATATTTACTATAAAGTACTTTCGTTCACTTACAGCTCGGTAGAGGGCTGGTCCCCTTGCGGGTACTGTGCGGTAAGGATGCCCTCCGGGGTAGGACCCTCCGACAAAGGATTCTTCCTTCGCTTGGAGACCATTACTTCCAAGTCTTCAGAGGCGGTCCTCTTCCTCCCCTGGGGAGAGGGAATTTTAGATTCTCTCCCCCCCCCCCGGTTATCCTTCCTCGAGGAGGCACTAATTCCCCCGGTTTGGATGAATAGTGAGTGAGGCTCACTCTCGGCCTCTTTGTTCCTCCTGTTACCTTCCCCTGATGGCGCTTGATAAGGCGCAAGCTCAATCATCCTGGGTAGTACAGGATCCGGTGAGCCCTCGGGAAGGGGGGCCGGACACATGATCATCTTCGCCTTTTTTATCGAGTCTTGGTCAAAAGGCGACTTTTCAGAATGATGTTGTGATAAATTAAAAGACAACGTGTTCGGCCACTGAATTACTTACTTGAGTGTCTGGACGATTGCAGTTCAGACCCGCATCCTCGGAGGTGTCCGGACACTCTATTTGTGATCCAAAGAACGATCTGTACATCTCTTCGAGCGTCACGCCGAAGAAGTGCTGAATAGTTCGCGGTCCTTCCGGGTTGAACTCCCACATACGGAGAGGTCGACATTTGCAAGGCAGGCTCGACGAACTAGCATAACTTGCATTACTTAACAAGGCTGACATCTCTCTCGTGGAGATCTTGGATGCGACTCTGCAATGTCGGCACATCATTTGCTGCCCCCCAGTCCAGCCCCTTGTTGACCCATGACGCCAGTTGTGGCGGGGGGCCGAGCGGAAGGCAGGGGCAGCTACCCACTTGGTACCCCGGGGAGCTGTGATATAAAACCACTCCCGTTGCCATAAACTGGACACCTCCATGAAGGAACCCTTTGGCCATGGAACATTGGCGCCTTTGCTTATTACGGCACCTCCGCACTCCGCATGTCGCCCCTCAATCATCTTCGGCTTCACATTAAAGGTCTTGAGCCATAAGCCGAAGTGTGGGGTAATGCGGAGGAAGGCTTCGCACACGACGATGAACGACGAGATGTGAAGGATGGAATCCGGAGCCAGATCGTGGAAATCGAGCCTGTAGTAGAACATGAGCCCTCTGACAAAGGGATCTAGACTGAAACCTAGCCCTCAGAGGAAGTGGGAGACGAATATGACACTTTCGCCAGGTTCGGGAGTGAGAATGACCTGCCCTCGAGCAGGCAGCCTGTGCGAGATTTCGCCGGTCAAATACCTAGCCTCTCTTAGCTTCTTGATGTCCTCCTCTGTGACGGAGGAGGGCACCCACCGACCTTGAAGGTTGGATCCGGGCATGATTGTAGGTCTGAAGCGCCTAGCCTGAGCCTTGGGTGTTGGAACTCGAGGTGCGGGGAGGATTCAATTGAGCGCGAGAGGAAGGAGACAGGCCTAGGCCTCTTTATAAAGGGGATAAATATCAAGCGTCCTCCGCGTGGCCGTTTGGGACTTGCCTAAATCGAGGAGTCATACCAACGGGCACGATTGGGTTACCTATACCCGTATAGATGAGAATCCCGTGAAAAAAGGGACACGATCTCTGCTTCGACAGGACGTGCCAATAAAAACCGCCTCGCAACACGTGTAGTGGCAGGCTCGGAAAAATGGTTCATCATGACCAGACCACGGCAATACGTCACATTATGAAAAGCGGTCGGCAGATTGGATTTGTGGAAATATTATTCTCTCTACGGTGGTATGTGGAATTTGTTTTGAAGAGCCGGACACTATCCTTGTGTTCAAAATCTTCTATGGAGTATTCGGAGGAGGAACCCGCCTTGCAATGTCGAAGACAATCTGCGCGCCGGACTCATCGTCATTGAAGCCTGGTTTAGGGGCTACTGAGGGAGTCCTAGATTAGGGGGTCATCGGACAGCCGGACTATATCCTTTGGCCCGACTGTTGGACTATGAAGATACAAGATTGAAGACTTCGTCCCGTGTCCGGATGGGACTCTCCTTGGCGTGGAAGGCAAGCTTGGCGATACGGATATGTAGATCTCCTCCCTTGTAACCGACTCTGTGTAACCCTAGCCCCCTCCGGTGTCTATATAAACCGGAGGGTTTAGTCCATAGGACAACAACAATCATACCATAGGCTAGCTTCTAGTGTTTAGCCTCTACGATCTCGTGGTAGATCAACTCTTGTAATACTCATATCATCAAGATCAATCAAGCAGGAAGTAGGGTATTACCTCCATCGAGAGGGCCCGAACCTGGGTAAACATTGTGTCCCCCGCCTCCTGTTACCATCCGCCTTAGACGCACAGTTCGGGACCCCCTACCCGAGATCCGCCGGTTTTGACATAGACAACGGGCACACACGAAGAGCAGCGCTAGCTTGCCGTGGTGTTATTACAACTAAAAAAAGCTTGGAAAATAGAAGAATTGCCTAGAACAAGAGACGTTGTGGCTGGTCGAGACGGAGCTAACCACACCTATCCTCTATGCCATGTTAGCATGATGAAGCTGTGTGGCTAGTGGGGTGTTTTCGACCGACTGGCTGGGTCCCGAGGTCGAACCATAGGTACTACGTCTGATACAGTAAATTTTTACACGCACAATTTTCCTCCTTGCCGAGACATGGCACACCCTACCGCGCGGTTTCGGGGTCCTCCCGGGTGGTGCACGCATATATTCTTCCTGACGTGGGACGCCCTACCGCGCGTTTTTGCCGAAGCAAGTAAATGAGTCGTCAAATCACGAAAGACCACTTTTCGCGCCGAGTACATCAGTGAACCACGGTGGCTAGCTAGTTGGGCTAGTTCGACCGATTAGCTAGGCCGCCGCCACATTTGTTTTTTCACCCCTTTTTTATCTACTTGCCAGCAGGTAAATTTAAATATCCACCACGGCGTTGCTCTGGTGTTTGAGTGCGGCAGGATTTTTAATTTTTTGATTGACGGGAGCAGGCGCGGCAGGATTTTTAATTTTTTGATTGACGGGAGCAGGCGCGGCAGAAATTAATCACGATGACTCCGCCTGTAAAACCCACTGCTCCCTGATGTGAGAAGTCGTCGACTGGTGTTTTACCATGGTGAAAACCAAAAGATTCCCCGCTCCTCGGCTGGCTCCCTCCGCCTTCCCGTAGATTGCATTGCCTTTCAGCCATTTCGCCCCCTACATCACCAACGTCGTGCGCCTCGAGAAGCAGAGGGACTTCGGTGGTGTTTAGGCGCCCTCTGCATGGGCATGTCCATTTCTCGGCGCAACATGACCGTTGGATCAAACTCAGACGATGCAGATCAGTCACTGTAGCACAAAGCGTGTGGGTCTGTTTGGTTGCATTCTCATCTCAATATAGTTGTTTCCTCTTCGTGTATTTGTGTTAACCTACTAGTGTGGACTCATGCACCCTTCATGCACTCTGCCAAACACCCAAAAGTGGGTTAAGAAGGGAACTTTTGCTCCCATCCCGTGCACCCTTCATACACCCTGCCTAACACTATTCGTGCTTCATATGGTTCATGTTTCATGGAGTACTGTACCACCGTACTCTCCGTGCGCTGTAGACCTAGTTCTGTTAACATTGATCTCACCGTTCATTCTCGACCGGACAGTCGAGAAAGCGGTACTATGTTACTACATTACTGTTCATATAGTTGACATGCGCACATCATTCGTTGTCGTCATATCTTACTACACTAGCAACAAGATTATATAGTACTGACGTATGAACCACTGCACATGCCTAGTAGTAGGAGCACTGTGTATGTTCATGTGGCTGCCGTGTTTCGCACTCCTCCATCGTAAGAGTGGAAACGCTTGCTGTAATCATTATTTTCTTCAGAAAAACAGTGGACACGCTCTACCGTGTGGATCCTCCTCCAGCCATGCACTAAATTACTCACTTTCACCGACGTGTGGGACAGCCAGCATCGGGGTCCACCAGCCATGCACTAAATTACTCCGTAGTACAGTGACGGTAGACTACCCCGATCGAAGCGCCGCAATAATGCCCAATGAGCCGTCAAATCACAAAACCCCCTCCTTTCCAGCCGTAAGTTGGACAGACGAAGCAACCATCATTTCACTCTTCTCTCTCAGCTTCCTCTCTACCCAACTCGCTTCTCCCTCATCTTGTTCCTCATTTCTTCAAGAAAACCCTGACCTGCTTCTGCCATTGTTCTTCTCTCCCAAAGAAGGAAAGGTGAGCGCATCGATGGTGTTGATTCTGGCCAAGGCCCGGTCTTGCAACTCCGAGACTGATCCTATAACTCCCTCTCTTTTCTTCTTTTGGGTTTGTGATTATGGTTTCTTTTCTTTTATTTCTATTTGACAGTTTCTTGATGGATGCTGGAGCACCGCCCGAAGTCATGTCTATGGCTCTGGCCAAAACCGTCAAGGCTCACAAGCACCCCGCTGAGACTACCGCTGACAAGCTCAAAGCCATCGCCCTGTCCAAGCCCCCCTCTCCGGGATCCCTCATTAAGCAAGTCCAGGTAATATCTCTTCTTGACGATCTTTTTCTCGATCTTGATCGTGTTTTTTCATCTCACGCAGTACTAGTACTAGTAGTACAACTTTCTGGGTGATCTTGCATGTGATTTTTGTGTGCCAAATGACGGTTCTAAATTCCTCTTTTGACCAAAACATGCGAGAGGTTGACACTGATTTCTTATAGATTACTTTCAACTACTCCCTCTGTCCCAAATTTCTTGTCTTAGATTTGTCTAGATACGGATGTAAGTATTAGATACATCCGTATCTAGACAAATCTAAGACAAGAATTTTGGGACGGAGGGAGTACTTTATGAACATCAATGCTACCTTTGAAGAGGGTATATTTGCCTCAGTAACTTGTGTTATGGATATTGCAAGTAATCCCTCTGCTCTCATGCCTTTGAAGACATGTTCTAGTGTCTTTGTTCACTCATTTCTGTGCGTATATGTAGTCGTATATGGAGTATAATATCGAAAATCATCTTATATTTCTGAACGGGGGTAGTAATAAAATATGGTTTCTGTTTGAATGAGAACCAGGTCCGCGGTGGAGATGAAGTTCTCAAAGTCATGCCGTGTGAACTGGAAGACCTGAGGATGAGTTCTACTACTAAACTATCCAGCTGTTGTGTCCTTGTCGCCACGTGTCCTGAACTAGTGTTTTCCTGTAGCATTGTTGTCAGGCGTGTTCTCGAGGTTGTACTTGACCACAGCAATTGCCTGGTTGTGCCTTCGATTACGAAGGGTGTGGTTCTTGTAAAGCTTCCCAACAAATCTGATGCGGCCTATCTTCATGATCATGTTTATGAGTGGAAAGACCACTCTGTTAGGTTCTCCAAGGTTGACGAGATGGTGATGGTGCATGTAGACATCTCTCACGAAGTCCATGACCTAGTCAGTTATGCGGGGTTCATCCCGTAGGTCGGTGGCAAGAAATAGTCTGCAGAGTTTAATTAGTGCAACTTTGCTTGTCTGTAGTAAGTACTATTGTTCAGTACTTGATTTGTGTTTGTGAACCCTGTATTGTTTATTAGTACTGCCGCTTTTGGTGTGTGGTCAGTCCTGAGAACGGTCTATGTTAATGTCTGTCCACTCAATTCAGTCTATATATTTTGAAGTATCAGGTCATCTTTTTTGTGAGGACGGTTTATCGATTATGGTTACACTCCAATATCTGTATGGATAGCAGGGTTTATCGCACCCACCAGGATTTCCAGTCCCATGGATGTTCGGTCCATACGATTTGTCACGACCTTTTGACTGTTCTGCTTGTGGGAGTAGGCGGGGCCCCTGCATGCCACCCGTAGTTGGACGATCAAGATTCTGTTTAGTACTTCAACATAGTGATTTCCTGGTAAGAATTCACTCGTGTCACATCAAGTAAATCTTATTGATTTACTGTCTAAATCTTATTGATTTAATGTCATGTTTTCTTTCTTTTCCTGCAATTTTACGATGCAGGTTTTGCCATGTGACATTCATCATAGAATAAACCGTTTGGTTTGCTCTACGATGCCTATTTTTGCAGGTTTCACTTCTTATGTCGTGTCAGTAACGAAGGCACTGTCCATCACTTATATTACTGAAAAAAATTGGATCAGTCTGTTGCCTGAGTACAAGCTGAATCCCTATGATGAACTGCAGTTTGGTTTAACAAAAACGCCACAATTAGTCCTTCTCGTGTTTAAAAGAAATGAAGAAAAAAACTGGTTCACGGTCACGAAGCCTAGTCAAGTTAGAAAGCTGACCATAGCAGACCAGACACGATCGCCACTGTCTCGCACATCGGTACCACCTTCAGCAATGGATCGAGCACTGGCAGTTGCTCTAGCACTGACAGCGGCAGCAGCTCAGTCTGATCCAGCTGAGGATTGGGCACCGACCGCGTCAGCGGATCAGGCTGATCTACCGGAGGATCGGGCATCAACACCGGCACCTGCTCCGACACCGGCACCAGCTCTACAAGGAGCACCATCTCCGGCAGCAGCGGCGGCTTCGGCACCTGCACCAACACTTGCACTTGCATCTGCTCCGGCCCGTGCAGCGGCAACCAAACAAGCAGTTGCACCGGCAACAGACTGGGCTGCAGTTCGCACTTCATATACCAAAGTCCTTACAAAAACCGACATGTCCACCTTCTTGGTAAGCATTGGCCGCCCAAGTGTTTCGTTCTTTTTTCTTTCCATGTTGTTTCGCATGATTCACTGTGTTGATCTAACTGTTTGGGTATGTCTTCTTGTTTGCAAACAGAGAATTCCTAGAGCAACGAGGGAGTCATTTAACAATCCGGGCGACAGCGGTCAAGTTTCTCTTACCATGCGCAGCCTTGGTGTGAATGAACCTGCTCAATATACCGTAAGTACAAAGGATGGTCGCATGATGATTGATGCTAAAGGATGGTCAAGGTTCAAATCTAAATCATATCTTGCGGTAGGGGATGATCTCAAAATCGAACTTTCTCGGCAAGGAGAGCTGGTCCAAATCAACTTTGAAATTTTTCAATAGCAGCACGCAACTGCCAAACTGATCTATCCTCCGAGAGATTTTGATGTAATAATCTGGCATGGTGAAACAAGAGTCCTATGTGTATAAGTAATACGACAGTATTATTTATCACATGGTATATCATTGATAGAATTGCAACTCTCATTGCTGGTTAGGAACTGTCGTTCGATTTCATTCCAACAGCTGTCGTGCTTTATTCAATTCTGTGTATTCGCCTTGCGACAACATCAAAAACCAGCACCGTACCGATCGCTTGCAATATGAAAAGCGCTGAGGTAGAACACATGGGCCCCCAAACATGCAGGGTGGGCCTGCGGCCCAAAGTCCAAAACCGTGAGCCTGTCTGAGTATTATATTCTCAGCTGAACCCCCATAATGCACGTGCGTTGCACGTAACATCAAGATGCATTTGTATGAGTATTTTATCTTGTGAGAGAAAAGGATGAACGAGGGAAGGCCTTATTTGCAAATGTGGAGAGGTGTGTGGGTACCTTTTTGCAAAATTGCCATAGTTTCCTTCCTATCCGTCAGATATAAATCGGACGACCTATATTGCAGGATGGAAGGCACACCATCATCACCAACTCGTCTATACTTTGTTAAAAACAACTCTGTTTTTATAATTATATATGTTATATATATTCCCCTTGATTTTCCTTATGTATAAAGTTGTGATATAAAACATTTGTATATTTCTTTACAGAGGGACTATCTCTCTGTCAAAAATATATTTTTGTGTAACTAGTTACTCCTGTCTTTCTACTTCCTTTCACTAATATGTGGGGCATCCGGCAACGGGGTCCACGTGCCATATGCACAAATTAAAGTGCACAACTGCACGGTAGACACACCCCGGTCGTAGCGCCGCAGTAATGCCCAATGAGCCGTCAAATCACAACCCCCCCCCCTTTCCAGCTTTAGCAGTAAGCTGGACGGACGAAGCGGCAATATTTCACTGGGCCTGAATCCCCTTCTCCCTTGTCTGCTTGTTCAGAGAAAACCCCCTCTCGGCGATTGCATAGGGTTTTCTCATGGAGAACCAGGTACGAATTCTTCATCCATCCCCGATAAATCCAAGTCCCTTGGTCGCGGGTAATCCTAGGAGGGCAGCCGCCGCGGTTGATGCATTTTTCTTCCTACTGAATCTAGTGTGTTTCATTTGCAGTGCCAGGACCCTATAGGTTTCTGCGCCCTCGGCGAGACGCCACACTTGTTCCTTCTCATCCTAACACAGGATTTTAAAACACGCACAGTATGTTCCTAGAATCCTCTTTTCTATCCAGGAGGGTGGGGTATTTTTGAACATGTTGTCGACTAATTTGGAAATTTGGATTGCTATATTTGGATAAAAGGTACTACCAGTACGATGGTCAACACTGACGTGAAGGAGGAAGTTATTTCTAGATTTGGATAGGGAATACATTTTGCTCTCATATTATTTTTGCTGCAGTGCATTATTTGCTCTGCCAGAACACATGTACTCAAGATGCTCGGCCTTGCCATAACTGAATACACCAGTTTAATGGTCACAGTGAAGACAAGCCATGGATATAAGTTCCGAGTTGGGTTCATGAACCAAGAAGATCGCTGTTTTTTTATGGCCGAACTTGGATAAACTTTCTCAAGTGTTACGGACTGAAATTTGGCGCACGAATGTTGATGGAAATAGCAGAACCTGGTCTCATCTTCACTGCGATCTTCCACCCCGACGTCGTTCCAATTGTTCATCCATGTTAGTTTTGTATCTGGTTCTTGCTTGTTGCCTCGATTACTTCTTAATCCACCTATTCTGTCTAACTAATCACAATTTAACTTTAGAAGTAGCAACGAATCTCTCACGAAGATGCTACTTCTAACTAATATTTTCTTATAATTGGTGGCACGTGTAGGTTTTTTCAGAGTTAAGCAGGCTGCTCGTTTGTTATTCTGTAACAACTCGGCTGTTACTGATGGCACTGAAGTTGACTGGGACGACATCCACAAGTTCCTACACTTTATTGATCGTCTTGAGGTCCTTGTGGGGCGTTTCAATGGTGGAAGCCCACGTGGGATATGTGTGCCACTGCTGCACTTGTTGAACAGATCCAACTGTGTCGAGAAACTTATGGTACGAGCTGTTTTCTGTTATATATGTTGTTCATAAACTATTGCTTATACACAGTTTTACAGATGTGATCTTCTTGAAACAGAAACTGCCCAGTTCTATTGTTCCTATACAGATGCCTGACCATGGTCGGGTCAGACTTGCGCTTGGTCACAACATGGTGTTTATGTCGACCTACTCCATTCCCCTTGGAGGTGAAAAGATACTTATTCATGGGTGGTCTCAAATAATGAAGGCCCGTCAATCTTGGAGAATAGGACAGAAGATTATGTTCCTGCTTTTCCATGGCTCTAAAGCGAATACCCTGTTTATTGACCATATTGTGAGATGAAGCCGCTTTCAGAAGGTTGTGGATGTGCGGGGTGGCGCCTGGGCCTTGTCCTGGGGCTTGGCGGCCTCACCCTTGGTTAACTGTAGGCAAAGTAGCACTGTTCGAGGCGTGCTTTGTACGGTTGAACCTGTATAAATACTCACTAGCAAAAATGCCCGTGCGTTGCAACGGGAGGAAAAAACGTTGTGTATACCAAAACATCCACCGGTGTGACTCGATAGACCCAGGCGATGCCGCCTGGTGGCAACGGCAAGGACGCGCACGCCAAGGCATGAAAGAAATGCATATCAGTCAGGATTGCAATGTTGCACTTGCCGCATCGGGGACCCTGGATCGAAGATGCTAGATCGATATTTTAAAGAGAAAAAATGAATCCTAACAAATACACCGTGAAATAAAAACAATATGTATGCACCACTATAAATATTGCCAACTGATTCATCCAATGTTGCATGTAGAATCCCGTTTAATTAGATCCACTGAAATTTGGGTATCTTTATTTTTTTATTTTCATCTACAGCCCATTACAGCAATGTTCAAAGGTGGTGAGGTACGAAACTTTTTTTTAAATCTAGACAAAGCTCATGCATGCAGGCTGCTAGCCGATCGATCAAACTAATGCCCACCCAAAGGACACACCGGCGCGCACTCCACTCCACATCTGCTCACAACACCACCACATGATTTCAATTCCCTGAGGCACCTAGCCGCCAGCTAGACCTCATTGGACCGGCCGCATCACACATCAGCCGACCCACCGATGTATTTGCCCTGCGAGCTCTTTCTCGCCTGGACCATTGCTCTGCCGGATCATAGCCCCGTACGGCCTTGGCACCACCGCCGCACCTCCTCGATACAATCACCATGTCATCTTCGGTCATCACCCACATGCACGTCCATCCTTCCATTGATTTAAATATCAAAGAAAGCTCAGCTCTTGTCTGCCCTCACAAGTTCTTTTCTTGGGCGACTTGCTATATGAGGCCAGCTAATGTATATAACATGGTACAAATTGGTTTAAAGAAACGATGTGGTACTATTTAAAATAATAGTCAATTTCTAGTTGGTTGCTGCCTATCAATGTGTCGCTTGGCTCACATCAAGTCACAATTTACATTTTTTTGTGGGGAAAGTCACAAGTTACATACTTGAGCGAATTAGTTTTAATATAGAAGCATGAGCTAGCTCAGCTGGACCAACGCTGGGGATTGTACAATGGGGCCATGGCATGAAACATTTTTATTAATGTATTGCAGGTTTATTTCTAGAAAAAGAAGGGGTCTTTAAAAAAATCATGACGGACTAAGAATACCTATTTCCTTTATTAGTAGGTATAGAGTATAGATATAGATATAGATGTAGATATAGATATAGATATAGATATAGATACGTCTGTGACCAAATATAAAGTTTAAATTGAACTATAAAAATGTCTTATATTTGGTTATAGATAGGACAACACCTAATGATTTTCCAAAATATATCTACTTATCAAAAAAATCATTCTTGAATTCCTTCTACATGTTTGAGTCAGAAACTGTAACCACCATAATAATCCAATTCAATGGCCAAGTAGCACAATTTAGCTCGACACAAGTCTGTATGAAAAGAATAATCATAGTTACTCGTTAAAGTGCGACATTGTACAAAAATTGCACAACAAGAGAAAAATGATAATGAATGTATGCAAGATAAGAACGGATGAGAACCCAAACATCAAAAGTGACATTGGTATATAGTCTATGTTATACTGTTAAATAACAAGCCTTCTATTATCTATAAGCTTCTTTGTGCTACACGAAACAGCAAATAAGATACTTGTAGGGGCTCATTATAGCAAACATACTTGCCTACAGATTGTTTGTTCTACCTGTGCGCGTAACCATCGAGTGCATAAATATTCCGGTGGTTCAACACTGATTGAGTTAAGCATATTCCTTGAGAATCCTCATGCCGCTGGCACATAGTACACTGCCTCCATTCTATATCTGCCGCCCTACAGTCAAGACATCATATAAATTCCGATCGGTCCCTCAGCTACGTCGTGGGTGTGCTATTGCTCCAATATATTGCCTCTCTAATCCACCTTGCCGTTATATTCATCTCAGTAAGTATTGTCCGGCAATTTTTGTAGTTGATTTAATTCGTTAGTAATATATTCCTACAAAGACAGTTCTGAATCTAGGAACAAAACTACCTACAAATTACTTTGATATGCTTCCAGTTCTATATGATTACAATATTTAGGAACTTAGATTGTCGTTGCATGGTGAATTGTTGTCTTTTGGTGCTTGACTGGGTCTGGTTGTTCTGGGGTGTAGCCTGAGCTCCCCAGTGTAAGATCTACGATTCTTTTGAACTCCCCTACTTGCGATGTTGGCCATATGCATGCTGGCATATTGACATGCTTTTTGAGAATGGATGTTTAAATACATATATTTTTTGTACGGATGTGCAAATAAGATTCTAAGTTTCTAACCCACTGACCTAACTCAACTTAGACAGGACAACATCAGAGAGGAGGAATGTCAATAATACTGAAGCAACAAAGTAATCATATTATGTTCTGCAACCATCAGTAGACAAAATCTCTGCCCTCCCCGTTCTTAAACACAATTACATGAAGAAAAGAACATGCTTTAGTTCTACGCACGTGGGTTTGTGGATAAACTAACCAAATCTAAATATGTATTTCTACAAAATAAAACGTTTATTGCTGAATCACAAATCCTTCCATCCAAGTGTGAATTTCATTTGTTCAATAAGAAGATTGAACCTGAAATAAAAGAAATTCAAAAGGACAAGAACACACATCACTTGCATTGAATCAGTGTAAAGAACATCACAAATATCACACGACCACGATTGTAATCCTGTGGACTGGCTAGGACATAAACAGTTAGGGGACCCTCAATACCCGACAAAATTTACAGTTAATTGCATAAACAAAGTGGTATAGCTGGAACTGAACAAATTGGAAACAAAATTTCAGTGGTAAAGACGACAAAAACATGTGAAAGAAGATTAGCCTTTGCATCACCTGCACGTGTGAACTCGATCTTAGTATTTAGATAGAGATAAATCATGTCCATTAGTACATCTATCAGGAAGAACACCATAGAGTGCATCCTTTCCACATGCTCGTACTGCAACCTCTGAAACTGGTGAAGGCTGTATGAGAAAAGTTATATGAACTAATCTGGTCTTAACATTGATCGGACAAAAGATTCAGAAGATTTGTTTTGAGTGTCGTAAAAGAATAATCGATTTCACCTTCCCCATAAAGTCTAGAGAAGCAAACGTTAGAAGCATAGAGGATTCAGTTTAGTAAAGCACTGCAGCCCGTGCGTTATACCTCTGAAATTTGAAAAACCGTCATACATGCGCGTCAGTGAACTCCTCGATCTGCTTCATGATTCACCGAGTCCTCCATGAGCACCTGGTCATCCAGTAGTTAGTAGTTACCTCATCATCCAGTCAACCCCGGTGCATGTCTCGCCCACCGCCTCCCATGTCTCGCCCGTCAGCTTTCCAGAGACAACTACAGTGCCGCACCGCTGGCTGCCGTCGCATCGCACGCGCCATCAGGTCGTCGTGCCCACAGCGATCCGTAGTGCTGCGCAGATGCATCAGCCACGCCGGATGCACGAGCTCCACCCTGTCCAGAGAGAGACATCGTGAACTTCGCTCTGCCGACTGCCGAGGGCCCGAGCCGCCAATCCGCCATCGCGTCAGATGGGCAAGCGCCGCCACGAGTGCTGGTCGACCGCTGCCGCGTCGTCACCCACACTGGGCGGTGGAGAAGTACGTTATGATGGACAAGGAGGATGTCATGCCACCAAGACCTGGCGGCCGCTAGTCATTGTTGTCGCCGTTCTCGTAGCCCCACTGCGGCTCCTGGGGCTTGTGCTGGCCGCCGCCTCCTCACCTCAATGTTACTCTGTGACTCGGCAGGAACTACAGGCTACCCTGTATTCATAGGCGTCAGTGACCTCACATAGTCACATGTGTACATCAGGCAGAATTGACTTCTTGAGGCATGTAATCATCACCGTTCATGGTAGATGTATAAACTGATGAGATACTATAGTATGTACCTTAGACCGGGAGAAATTCCGGCGGGCGGTGGAGCACGTGCAGACGGATCTCCGGCGAAATCGACGGCGTACAGGAATGGCGATGTCAAAAACTTGTAACACGGCGATGTCGGGCAAGAAACTTTCGATGCGATCTAATCCTGGTCGAGGGGTTCCTTCTTATATCATCAATTTCGGTGTACCGGACGGCTCCGTGCTCCTGAACATCTCCTCCTCGGACACAACTCCAAGACGCACGCAACATGTGTCAGGCCACAGCAAGCTGCAGTTCAGCGCGGGCATCTTCAGTTAACGCACGGCCAGGATTGAAGATGGAAGAAGGATCGGACAGCTCGCTGCGCTCGCCCTCCGAATGAACCGTTTCCTGTTACTGTTTAGTTTCCGTTGCCGTACTGTTCCGTCACCTGTTGTCGCTGGCTATATAAAGCCACTCCTCTCTCTTTGTAAGGTATGCCATTTTCTGTAATGAACAACTACCACTTTACAGCTAATACAGATAAGCATATTCGCCTCCGATACTCTCACGCGTTCTCGGTGACGAACCCTAGCGCTCCGATCCCCAATTCTCCTAGCTTGATCTAGGTTCGGGCATGACAATTGGTATCATGAGCCAGGCTGATCTTCGGCGAGTAGTGTAGCGGCGCTGAAAATTTTCTCCCTCCCTTCCCTCCCACTTTCTGGCGGCGATTTTGGGCGGCGGTGTTGGGCGGCGATGGAGGCGGTGTGGTGGCGCTGGCGGCGGTAGACTTATTCGGCGACAGCTCAGGATCAAGAACTGGTTTGCGGGAACTCTCTGTTTCCGTGGTAAAATTCCGAGTCCTTTTCTGGGTGGTGTTGCAGGGAAGCAGATCTCGTTGGGCAGCTCAAGTCTCAGATCTGTTCGGGTTCCCAGCGCTGCGGGCTGTAAAATTCCTCTCAGGCTGAGATTGAGATGGGGCGTTCGAAGCCGAGCTTGGATGAGAATGATATCGCGGAACTGTTGGCTCTTAAGGGCGAGGTGGTTCAGACTCGTGAAGATACGGCAGAGATGCGGGGAGAACTTGATGACCTGCGCAAAGACGTCCACGCCATGAACCTCAAGCAGGATACCATGGCCAAGGCGATGTCGGGGGTGCAGGAGGTGGTCTCAGCTCTGAATACGCAGCTGTCGACTATGGCGGATATTCTCAAAAATTTCAGCAACAATCGTGCTCCAAGCCCGGGGCAACCAATCACAACCCAAACAGTGTCGGACGTGGACATACCCCAAACTTCTCGGGAGGCTGCAGAACCTGATCCCACGAGACCGTTGACTAAAGAACTGTGCAAGCGTTTGGCGTTGGAACAAGAGAAAACCAAACAGTGTGCACTCCAACTACCGGCCAGTTTACCTCCTGTCCGAGTATCCACTAGATCAGCTCCTCCGGGCTTTGCAGACGCACCTCGGCGTGACACACATTCGGGCAATGCAACTCCTACAGCAACTTATCGCACTGCCCATACTGCTGTATTCAATAACTTTCAGCCACCAGCAGTTCGAACACACTGGCAGGATTTCTACCGACAGTATGAACAGGAAATGCGTACCCAGTTTCTGAAATCTATCACTAAAGGACCACGATTGGATTTCCCTTCATTTGATGGGGATAATCCAGGAGGATGGATCAGACAGTGTGAGAAGTTTTTCCAAATGTCAGGTACACCTACTGAGTACAAAGTCAACCTTGCACAAATGCATGTGGTGGGCAAAGCAGATGTTTGGCTCAGACGCTCGGGTATCTTGGCAAAGAAACCTACATGGTCTCAATTCTGCACTGAAATTCTACACAAGTTTTCGTCCTCTAGTTCCTATGATCTAACAGAAAAGTTCCACTCTTTGAAACAGAACACTCTAACTGTAGCAGAATACACTGAACAGTTTGAGGAGCTCATGGCCGAAGTTCAGCAGGAAAACCCTGATATTTCAGAAAGTTGGTTTGTGAGATGCTATGTTAATGGGCTCAGATCACAGTTGAAGTTCCAGCTGAGGCCTCTCAGACCTGTTACCTTGACTGATGCTTACTGGTTGGCAGTAGATATTGAGCAAGGAGCACCTCTTAAGAAGCAATTCCCACAGTATTCTTCTAATGCAAAAACATCTTCTCTGTTTCCTAAACAGCACACTTCTCAGTCTGACAAACCCAATGAATTTAAACCTCCTGTCACAACTCAGAGGGCCAGAGAACCAGGCAAATGTTGGAGGTGTGGGGATCAGTGGTTCCATGGGCATAAGTGCAAGCAAGCACCTGTGATTAATGTTCTTACTGGTGAAACACCTACTAACAATTCAGGAGAACAAGAAGAAATGGAAGAACAGGAACAGGAAGAGCAGCCTATGGCAGAAGAACAATGCATGAGGATTTCTTTACAAGCTATGCAGGCAGACAGTGTTAATACCATTTCCATTGCTATTTCTGTGGGAGGGAAACAAGGAATTGCCTTAGTGGATTCTGGCAGCAATTCCACCTTCATGAGCTTAAAATTTGCACTCCAAACTTCCTGTACAATCATCAAAGATCAATCCAGAGCAGTAACTGTTGCTGGAGGGGGAAAGTTGTGGTCAGGTTCTTACATTCCTACCACTACTTTTACTGCTGGTAACACTCAGTTTCAGCATCACTTCAGAGTGTTAGACCTACCAGGACATGATGTTGTATTGGGTTCAGATTGGATGGCACAGCACAGCCCTGTAGCATTTTCTTATGATCCCAGACAGCTTATTATCTGTCATAATCAGAGTAATTCTATCACTATTCCAGCTTGTGAAACCCTGACTGCAACCAACCAGATTGATGCTTTGGAACTTAACAGGATGCTCCTCAGTGGTGCCCCTGCTTTTGTGCTCCAATTAGCAGAAGATACCACTCTTGTACCTGCTACTAAGGACAGTGCCCCCCTGCAGTTATGGAAGTCTTGCAAGAATTTCAAGAGGTTTTCAAGGAGCCACAAGGACTGCCCCCAGTGAGGGAATTAGATCATGAGATTCCTCTCAAACCTGATGCTGTACCACCTAATTCTAGGCCCTATAAAGTTCCACACATGCAGAAAAATGAGATGGAGAAACAAATTCACCACTTGTTGCAATCTAAGATGATCAGAGAAAGTCAAAGTCCTTACTCATCTCCAGCCATTTTTGATTATGAAGAAAGATGGGTCTTGGAGAATGTGCATTGACTACAGAAAATTAAATGCAGCAACTGTAAAAAAACAAATTTCCCATTCCGGTTATTGAGGATTTGTTGGATGAGCTCCATGGAGCAAAATTCTTCACCAAACTGGACTTGAGATCCGGATATCATCAGATCAGAACATGACAAGGATATTCCCAAAACTGCATTTAGAACTTACTTTGGGCATTATGAGTTTTTAGTGATGCCCTTTGGGCTTACCAATGCACCAGGAAATTTTCAGGCCTTGATGAACAAGATCTTTGGTCCTTATCTCAGGAAGTTTGTGCTAGTATTCTTTGATGATATACTAATCTTCAGTCAAACTCTTGAAGAGCACCAGGAACACATCAGAATAGTCCTGCAACTCCTCAAGGAACACCAACTATTTGTGAACAGGTCCAAATGTGTGTTTGCAGTTCCTCAGGTGTCCTACTTGGGTCACATTATCTCGGGTGAGGGAGTATCAACTGACCCAGCAAAAATTTCTGCGGTTGCTGACTAGCCAACTCCAACAACACCAACTCAGTTGAGAGGTTTTCTGGGATTATGTGGCTATTACAGGAGGTTTGTCAAGAACTTTGGTAGCATAGCTCGACCCTTACACAATATTCTCAAGAAAGATAGCTTTGTGTGGTCCTCTGCACAGACACAAGCTTTTCAGGAATTGAAACAAGCACTGATATCTGCTCCACTTCTAGCTCTTCCTGATTTTTCTGTTCCATTTGTGCTTGAGACTGATGCTTCAGGCACTGGGTTGGGAGCTGTTATGATGCAACAAGGTCAACCAATTGCTTATTACAGCTCAGTGTTGTGTCCTAAAAATGCTGCATTGTCTACTTATGAGAAGGAGGCACTAGCAATCATGGAAGCTTTGAAACAATGGAGACATTATTTCCTGGGCAATGATTTAATTATCAGAACTGATCACCAGAGCTTGCAGTTTATGACAGATCAGAAGATTTCCACTAGTATTCAACACAAGTTAATGCTCAAATTATTGGAGTTTAACTTTCAGCTGGAATACAAAAAGGGGAAAGAGAATATAGTGGCTGATGCACTATCCAGAAAATATTCTTGCATGGCAATTTCTGTAGCTACTCCTCAGTGGATTTCTCAAGTTGAAAATTCTTATATCAATGACCCCCACTGTCAGAAACTATTGGAGAAGCTGTTGGTCACTGCAACTCACACTGTCAACAATAATTCTCTTCAGCATGGCATAATCAGACACAAAGGGAAAATTTATGTGGGCAGAGACACTGAACTGAGACACAGGATTATGCAGGCACTACATTCTTCTGCTATTGGGGGCCACTCTGGCATGAAAGCATCCTACAAGAGATTGAAACAAGTGTTTTATTGGCCTGGGATGAAGAAGGACATGGATAACTTTGTTCTGTTGTGCCCTGTCTGTCAGAAAAACAAGGGGGAAACCTGCCCATATCCAGGGTTTTTAGACCCACTCCACATTCCTGACATGGTTTGGACACACATCAGCATGGATTTCATTGAGGGTCTGCCCAAATCCAATGGGAAAGAAGTGATATTTGTGGTAGTGGATAGATTGTCTAAATTTGCTCATTTCATTCCCTTGTCACACCCTTACACTGTTCAAACAGTAGCTCGAGCATTCATTGATAATGTTATGAAGTTACATGGTCCCCCTCTTGCTATTGTTTCTGACAGAGACTGCATCTTCACAAGTAGACTGTGGCAAGACATTTTTGCTGCCATGGGGATTGAACTGCGTTACAGTTCATCATACCACCCACAGTCTGATGGGCAGACGGAACATGTTAATCAGTGCATTGAGAATTATTTGCGTTCTATGACATCTCTAGATCCAAAGAAATGGGCACTGCATTTATCCATGGCAGAGTATTGGTACAACACGTCTTTTCATTCATCCCTGCAGAAAACCCCCTTTCAGGCGTTGTATGGTTATCCTCCTCCGGACCTCCAACTCCCAGCAGCACTTGCTACTACTAACCAAGAAGCAACAGAGTTTCTGGGGGACAGAAATGCAATGTGGCAGCAGTTAAAAACCAATCTGGCCAATGCTCAAGCTCGAATGAAGAAGTATGCAGACCTTAAACGTTCTGAGCGACAGTTTTCAGAGGGAGACATGGTGTATCTCAAAATGCAGTCGTATCGTTTGAATGCTTTTGGCGCTCGTTCTCATATCAAGCTTCAGAGCAAGTTTTATGGCCCGTTCCGCGTAATAGCAAAGGTGGGAAATGTGGCCTACAAATTGCTGTTGCCGGATAACGCTGCCATACATCCGGTTTTTCACGTCAGCCAACTCAAGAAACATCTGGGACCTCAGGCAGTTCCTTGTGCTGGCCTGCCTTTGATCGGTCCGAATGGGCGTGTGTGCACGGAACCGTCATGGGTGCTGGAGACGCGGCAGATACCCCGCAACAATGTGGCTGTGGTTCAGTGGTTGGTACAGTGGGAGAACCTGCCTCCTGAAGATGCGTCCTGGGAAGATGCAGATTTCATGAAGAAGGTGTTCCCAGCTTTCTTCAAACAAACGGTGGATCGTTGGTTCAATCGCCAAGCTCCTTGAGGACAAGTTCGCTCTCAGCGGGGAGTATTGTCAGGCCACAGCAAGCTGCAGTTCAGCGCGGGCATCTTCAGTTAACGCACGGCCAGGATTGAAGATGGAAGAAGGATCGGACGGCTCGCTGCGCTCGCCCTCCGAATGAACCGTTTCCTGTTACTATTTAGTTTCCGTTGCCGTACTATTCTATCACCTGTTGTCGCTGGCTATATAAAGCCACTCCTCTCTCTTTGTAAGGTATGCCATTTTCTGTAATGAACAACTACCACTTTACAGCTAATACAGATAAGCATATTCGCCTTCGATACTCTCACGCGTTCTCGGTGACTAACCCTAGCGCTCCGATCCCCAATTCTCCTAGCTTGATCTAGGTTCGGGCATGACAACATGGACTCTTCTCCGAGTCTGAGTTCGAGATGTGTGGGGAGCTCGATGACGTTGGGAGGGGCGAGGTTGGGGAGAGACGACGTTGGTCTGCATCCCTGCGACGGAGGTGGCTATGGCGGGCTAGGAAGGCTGCGGCGGCGGCGACACACGCAGAGAAGAAGAAAGAGCAGACCGAGCCAGAGAAGAAGAAAGAGATCGAGCCGGCTGTGCTTTCTTTTTTTAAGGCCCAACAATGGTTAGTTCACGGGAGGCACAAAAACGTACTAAACATGGCCTGGCCCAATAGATATTCCAGGAGCCCAATAACGAACATAGCGCAGCCGAATAATATTTCCAAGGAAAAATTTAGTACCACCTCGGTTATAACATCAACAATAATAATATGGGTGAACGGATTAAAAATTGGGCAGTGATCTGCGCCGGTGCACCGGCCGAACGATTCGGCCGGTCAGCTGCCCACCGTCAGATCGCTTTGCCCAGGGCCGTTAGATCACGCCCTTCTATTGCTTCCTTCCTCGACAATAAAATCACATTGTGCACGATGACGCTTCGAGGCCGCCGGTCACCGTCCTCGCCGCCGGTCTCCGTCCTCGTCGCCGGCTCGCGGCCCTCGCCCCCGGTCGCCGGTCGTCGTCCTTGTTGCCGCCAGGTCGCCGTCCTTGCCCCCGCTTGCCGATTTCCGTCCTTGTTGCCGCCCGGTCGCCGTCGTGGTCCCCGGTCGCCGTCCTCATCGCCCCCGGTCGCCGGTCGCCGTCCTCGTCGCCACCGGTCGTTCGCCTGGCTCCCCCGGTTGAAGCTTTTTTGTCATTACCGCTTGAAGCTTTTTCTCCTGGCGGTTGAATCTATTTCATTGCCGTTTGAAGCTTTTTCCACCATTGAAACTTTTTCCCGCGGTGGAAGATTTTTCCTCATGCCACTCTTGAAACTTTTCCTCTAGCTAGATGACGCTGTTCCACAAACGGTTGAAGCATTTTCTTCCTGGGTGGAAGCTAGACATGGCTGGACGGCGACGGTATTTTGAATGGATGTAGCAAAAAACTTCACCGATAGTAGCAACAAAAACTACGGGTGCAGCAAAAATCAAATACAGTCGCCGTCTTCGCGAGGTCGCAACTCCGCCTTACATGGATGTAGCAAAAACTTTAGCGGTAGTAGCAAAAATCTATTACGGTTGCAGCAAAAATCGACGTTTGTCATCATTCGCGAGGTCACAGCTCCGCTTGATGGATGTAGCAAAAAACTTCACCGATTGCAGCAAAAAAATGACGTGGGTGTAGCAAACACAAAAAAACAAAAAGAAAAAAGTTTCCGTCATTTTTAGAAAAGCTTCGACTATAGGTTGAAGCATTTCACACATACGATTGAAGCTTTCTCTACAACGGATGCAACTTTTTCTGGTTATGCAGTGTATGGTTGTAGCTTTCTTTTTAAAATGGTTGTAGCTTTTTTCATCTATGGGCGAAGCTTTCCTATCAACGGTTGCAGCTTTTTTCTTTGTAGCAGCCTTGGTTAATGCTTTCTCTATCGTTTCGGGTTGAAGCTTTTTCATCAAGGGTTGTAGCATTTTATGTCGACGGTTGTCGCACTCCGCCATGGCAATGACTGCTTGCAGCTTTTGATGTATCTGGTTGAAGCTTTTTTCATCTGTCGACGGTTGTAGCACTCCGCCATGGCAATGACTACTTGCAGCTTTTGATGTATCTGGTTGAAGCTTTTTTCATCTTGGTTTGAAGCATTTTGGTTAACGGTTGTAGCATGAGGGCCTGCGGCAGGTTCTGCAATGCCTTCTGCCATGTCTGCAGCGCGAGCGCCGCCGTCCTCGCAGCTCGCCATCACCATGCTCGCCATCCATGATGGCAGCTCTCCTGGGCACCGGTTGCAGCAGGCCACGACGCGGTCCCAGCTTCCGCCGGGGCCGGCGAGCGAGGACGGCGAACGGCGACGGGGACGGCCGGCGCGGGTGACCACCGGCGATGAGGACGGCCGGCGGGGACGGCGAACGGCGACGAGGACGGCCAACTGAGGTAGGGACCGGCGAGATGAGAGAGAGAGAGGAAGCAGCGCAGCCCACCCATGAGTCGCGAGATGAGATCCGCGAGATCCGCAGCGCCACCTGTGCTCCAACCGGCGAACGGCGAGGGCGAGCGGCAACGGCGACGGCGAGATCTGCGCGGAGTTGGGGCTAGCCGGCGGCAGGATCTGAAGGAGGAAGAAGGGGATCGGGAGGAGCGCGAGCGTACGATGCGCTTCGCCTCGCTTCGATCGAGTGGCCCGCGTGGGACCGGCGGAACGGTTCGGCCAGCGCACCGTTTCTAAACACTATCCTTAAAAATTTGGTGAAACGCACCTTACTTTATTAGTAGGTATAGATACTGCTTTCAGGTATGGTTGTTAAGTGCCCCTGCTGGTTTCAGTTAAGGTTGTTAAGTACTCCTGCTGCTTTTATAGTCTGCCGTGTTTCTTCAGTCCTGTCTTCCTCCAGCCGCCAAAACCAAACCAGCGCCGACGGGGCCGCCTGCTTCCGCCTCCCACGGCTGGCTGCGCCTCAGCGCACGCATCGCCGGCCCACCATCTCCTAAATCGTTAACGCCGACGTCCGAGGCCTCGCCGTCGTCCTCCGCGCGCTTTGGTGCGCTCGCCGCGGCGCCGCCCTCTCGCGTTGTCAACATGGTCAACAAACAACAGGAATCAGCAGAAGTACGTGGAGAGGATGACAGTATGGGCCCACCATGTCAGCCTATTGAAAAATAAAATGCTTCCTCCTAGTGTTTTCCTGACATCTGGGACCCACGACATTGTGAGCGTATATAGTCAATAGATAAGAGAACAGCACAAGATCGGCTGACACCTGGGACGTAGCTGCTTGGGCAGTATTTTTTTTGTTATTATTGAGGCGGAGCAGGGTTTGAACTGGGATGTGGCCCGTCTAGCCCAGGCTTATATTTTATGTTCACCATGTGACCAGCCCAGCTATTTTTTCTTTGTGAAAATGAGCCCAGTTTATTTTTTCTGAAGAATACCCAATCCAGGCCTACTTATTTTTCTACGCCCTCATGCGCTGCAACTCTTTCAAGACGCCTGCAAATCTGGGAAGTAATATGAAATGGGTTGTAAATATGAAAATAGATGACAAATTGGCAATTACTTTATAACTTCTGAATTTTTTCATATTTTCAGATTCCTATTTCACTGGGCATTAACCTAATTTAAATATATCTTCAAAGTAATTTAAATCTGGCTCGACATTTCGGTATTAAAAATAGTTTGGAACCCACAGAAATATGCGAAATTGACCCTGGCCAAGCAAAAAAATGGACTGCAATAAATTGCATAAGAAGTCGCAATGAGCTATATATAAATTATTAAAAAAGAGGGAATGGTCTGACTTATGGGCCTATTAAGTTGACGCGTATGCAAGATTTTTTTTAGTTATTATATACGTCAACAAACGATTCTAGGAGACGTAACCGTTGGATGTCAATCCAACGGCCGTCGTGTTTCTTCAATCTCTGATCTTCTTGCTCCAGCCGCCAAATCCAGCGCCGGCGGGACCACCTGCTCCCGCCTCCCGTGCAGGCCTCACCGCCCCCTACTACTCCCACCGCTGGCCAGGGCATCCCTCTACTCACCCACACCCCATGTTATTCTGCGGTGACGGCAGCCTCACACCGCAGCCGAACCAGTGAACCCTTGTACTCCTCTCCGCGTGGGCATCCACTGCCGCGTCTTCCCCGGCTCCGCGTCGTCCCCTTCCTAGGCCTCGCCGTCGTCCACCGCCCTGGTGCTCTCGGCGCGGCGTGGTCAACGTGGTCAAGGAACGACTTCCATCGGAAGAGTACTGTCGTGGAGAGGCTGACAGCTGGGTCCACGGCAGCCGTAAGGAAGTGCCTCCTTATTACGCGGAAAATAATTATTCCTCCACCTGACAGCAAGGACCCACTGGACGGGCCACTGTATTTGGCAAAAAAACGTTTCCCCCCTGACTGCTGGGACCCACCGGACGGGTCACCGTATTTCGTGAAAAAAACGTTCCCCCTGCTGTCAGCTCGGACCCACCGGAAGTGCCTCCTTATTACGCACAAAAAATGAATACTCCCCCTGCTAGATGGGACCCACCTTGGTGGGAGGCTGACTTGTGGGCCTACTAAGTTGACGGGGACGGAGTGGTTTGTCAACTTAGTCAATATGAACGATTCTAGCTCTAGTGACCGTACGATGTCTATCCAACGGCCGTAGTGCTTCTTCAACCTCTGGTCTCCTTGCTCCAGCCGCCCAAAGCAGCGCCCGTCGTGCCGCATGCTCCTGCCTCCCGTGGCCGGCTGTGATGCCGCGGAGGCCTCACCGCCCCCTACTACTCCCACCGCTGGCGACGGCGACGGCAGCCTCACACCGCAGCCGAACCAGTGAACCCTCGTACTCCTCTCCGCGTGCGCATCCACTATCGCGTCTTCCCTGGCTCCGCGTCGTCCCCTTCCTAGGCCTCGCTGTCGTCCACCGCCTTGGTGCTCTCGGTGCGGCGTGGTCAATGTGGTCAACGACCGACTTCCATCGGAAGAGTACTGTACGTGGAGAGGCTGATAGCTGGGTCCACGGCAGCCGCAAGGAAGTGCCTCCTTATTACATGGAAAATAATTATTCCTGCACCTGATAGCGGGGACCCACCGGACGGGCCACCGTATTTCGCGAAAAAAACGTTTCCCCCATGACTGCTGGGACCTACCAACTACATGTTCGCACGCAAGGAAGTGCGTCCGGGCAAATAAATGATTCGCCCCCGTGACTGCTGGGACCCACCAGCTACATCTTCGCACGCAAGGAAGTGCCTCACAGTCGGGACCCACCTGGTCGAAGCGTACGTAGCGTTGTTATTCTGGTCGCGAACGTGTACGTACATACTGGTCGATGTAGAGGCGCGCACGTGTCGTAGTAGAGGCGCACACGTAGCATGTACACGTACGTACAGCGGCCAGGGTGCAAGAAAGTAAATACGGCCACGTACGTACATACGGGCGGGGTCTCGAACGCCTACTCGCCCGTACGTACGGCCAGGGCTCGTGTACATGGCTGGGTCGGAACGGAGAAACTGCATCGTCGTCGTGTTCATGGGGAGGCAACGGAATGCGCCGTGTTCATCGGGAGGCAAGGGAATGCGTGGGAGCCAACTGGCTTGGACGGAACAGCCGATGGAAACGAGGCCTGGCATACCGCAGAACGGAGGAAACGGCCTTGTGTTCGACCGACCACGTTTGAAACGGGATCCTGTTCATCGGGAGGGGTCTGGCGTACCGCTAAATGGAGGAAACGGACCTCCTACGGTCGAAACGGGGGTCCTATTGATCGGGAGGGGTGTGGTGTACCGCAAAACGGAGGAAACGGACTTGTGTTGGAGCGCTATGGTCGAAACGGGGGTCCTGTTCATCGGGAGGGGTGTGGCGTACCGCAAAACGGGACTCCACGGGATACTGTTCATCTCCACCGTCGACCCCCTCCAGCCTTCACGGGCTACTGTTCATCCACCGTCGACCTCCTCCAGCCTCCACCTGCGACTGTTCATCCACGGGCTCCTGTTCATCCAGCCTCCACCGCGCGCTACTCCACTGGCTACTGTTCAACCAGCCCTCTCCACGGGCTCCTGTTCAACCACCCCTCCACGGGCTACTATTCATCCTGCCCTCCACCGTCTACTGTTCATCCAGCCCTCCACAGGGTGGTCCTGTTCATCCAGCCCCAACCGGCTCGATTGATCGGGGTCCTGTTCATCTAGAGGCAACACCATGGGGTCCTGTTCATCCACCCCCACCGGGAACTGTTCATCCAAACCCCCCCAGCAACACTCATTGTTCATCCAGAGGCAGCATCGATCGGCTTCAGTTAGCAGCAGTAGCGAAGGAATCGCTCGATCGAGTTCAGTTAACAGCCATCGATCGATCACTCGGGTTCAGTAACGCGTAGCCTGCAATGCAATCGCTCGGGTTCAGTTATAGCCCAACGCCTCGCTCGGGTTCAGTTAGAGCCCAATGCCTCGCACCCACGCGCGTGCATGTACGAGAGAAACGCGCATCGCTCAGCCCCGACCACCCACCGTAACCGAGAACACCCCGATATTTTTTTCGCCCTCGCTTCTACCATGGTTTTTTCCGTCATGGACGGCCCAAAGAATGTCATGCAGCTGCGTCTCCGGCCCGCCCAGGACGAAAAGCCCATTTTCTGTCATGATTTTTTGTCATAGAAGTAGGACCCCACCACATCTATGATGATACCGGGTTTTGTCACAATTATCGTCATAGAAGTGTCATAAGTATGACAGAAAAAAATTGTTCGGCCCAAAATGTCACGGATGTGTCTTTTTTTGTATTGATGTGTGTTGTTCTGAACAATTATATTGTGTAGAGTGACATTTTTTACATAAGAACTAGACAATGTACGCCCGCCTACTCCTCCCTAGGGATCTATTGGCTCCACCAGATTCATCATCGACACGAGCTTGTTGTGCTGAGTGTTGTCTTTCTTCGGTTTGATCTCTTGCACGGGGAAAGAATATCACATCTGATCAATGTACACCAAGCCAGCATTCTGAAAACAAAATGAAATGTGTTTTGACAAAAAGAACTTAGACAATAACTCCAGTGCATGTTGGCATACATACCCTGAGCTCTTGAAGTTATGCTTCTATGAAGCATCCTCCCTCCTCTGTCTCTAATTTTGCCATGAGGCCGATGATCCATTGATACGTCTCCAACATATCTATAATTTTTGATTGTTCCATGCTATTATATTATCTGTTTTGGATGTTTTATATGCATTTATATGCTACTTTATATGATTTTTGGGACTAACATATTAACCTAGAGCCCAGTGCCAGTTCATGTTTTTTCCTTGTTTTTTAGTTTCGCAGAAAAGGAATACCAAACGGAGTCCAAACGGAATGAAACTTTCACGATGATTTTTCTTGGACCAGAAGACATCTAGAGGGCTTGGAATGCACGCCAGGAAAGCCACGAGGCGGCCACAAGGTCGGGAGGCGCGCCCAGGGGGTAGGGCGCGCCCCCACCCTTGTGGGCCCCTCGTGACTCCACCGACCTATTTCTTCCGCCTATATATTCTCATATACCCCAAAACCTACCAGGGGATCCACGAAACAACTTTTCCACTGCCGCAACCTTCTGTACCCGTGAGATCCCATCTAGGGGCCTTTTCCGGCGTCCTGCCGGAGGGGGATTCGATCACGGAGGGCTTCTACATCAACACCATTGCCTCTCCAATGAAGCGTGATTAATTTACCACAGACCTACGGGTCCATAGCTAGTAGCTAGATGGCTTCTTCTCTCTCTTTGATTCTCAATACAAAGTTCTCCTCGATGTTCATGGGGATCTATTCGATGTAATCCTTTTTTGCGGTGTGTTTGCCGAGATCCGATGAATTGTGGATTTATGATCAGCTTATCTATGAATATTATTTGAATATCTCCTCTGAATTCTTATATGCATGATTTGATATCTTTGCAAGTCTCTTTGAACTATCGATTTGGTTTGGCCAACCATATTGGTTTTTCTTGCAATGGGAGAAGTGCTTAGCTTTAGGTTCAATCTTGCGGTGTCCTTTCCCAGTGACAGTAGGGGCAGCAAGGCACGTATTGTATTGTTGCCATCGAGGATAACAAGATGGGGTTTTCATCATATTGCTTGAGTTTATCCCGCTACATCATGTCATCTTAATGTGTTACTCTGTTCTTCATGAACTTAATACTCTAGATGCAGGCAGGAGTCTGTCAATGTGTGGAGTAATAGTAGTGGATGCAGAATCGTTTTGTTCTACTTGACACGGACGTGATGCCTATATTCATGATCATTGCCTTAGATATCGTCATAATTTTGCGCTTTTCTATCAATTGCTCGGCAGTAATTTGTTCACCCACCGTAATATTTTCTATCTTGAGAGAAGCCTCTAGTAAAACCTATGGCCCCCGGGTCTACTTTCCATCATATAATCTTCTACTTTCCATCATATAATCTTCTATTTTCCATCGTATAAGTTTCTGATCTACAATCTTAGTTTCCTATTTCCTTTCTTTGCAATCTTTTACTTTCTGTTCCATAAACCAAAAATACCAAAAATATCATTTTACCGTTTATCCATCTCTATCAGATCTCACTTTGCAAATAACTGTGAAGGGATTGACAACCCCTTTATCATGTTGGGTGCAAGTTGGTGTTTGTTTGTGTAGGTATTCGGTGGCTTGCGCGTTGTCTCCTACTAGATTGATACCTTCGTTCTCAAAAGCTGAGGGAAATACTTACTCTACTTTGCTGCATCACCCTTTCCTCTTCAAGGGAAAAACCAACGCAAACTCAAGAGGTAGCAGGAAGAATGTCTGGCACCGTTGCCGGGGAGATCTACGCCAAGACGAGACATACCAAGTACCCATCATAAACTCTCATCCCTCGCATTATATTATTCACCATTCGCCTCTCGTTTTCCTCTCCCCCACTTCTAAAATGATTTTCGAAAAGATTTTCCTTTTCTTTGCCGCTCTTCCGTTCGTCTTCTTTGTTTGCTTTTTGTGTGCCCGTGTGTTGGATTTCTTGCTTTGTCACGATGGCTCAAGAAAATACCAAATTGTGTGATTTTTCCAACACCGACAATAACGATTTTATTAGTACTCCGATTGCTCCTGCTACTAATGCGGAATCTTGTGGAATTAATGCCGCTTTGCTGAATCTTGTTATGAAAGATCAATTTTCCGGCCTTCCCAATGAAGATGTCGCATCCCATCTTTATAATTTCGTTGATTTGTGTGATATGCAAAGAAAAAAGATGTGGATAATGATATTGGTAAATTGAAGCTATTTCTGTTCTCGCTTAGAGATCATGCTAAAACTTGGTTTTCATCTTTGCCTAAAAATAGTACTGATTCATGGAATAAGTGCAAAGATGCCTTTATTTCCAAGTATTTTCCTCCCGCTAAGATCATCTCCCTTAGGAACGATATTATGAATTTTACGCAACTTGATCATGAACATGTTGCACAATCTTGGGAGAGGATGAAATTGATGATACGAAATTGCCCTACTCATGGTTTGAATTTGTGGATGATTATACAAAAAAATTATGCCAGATTGAAATTTGCTTCTAGAAATCTTTTAGATTCGGCCACGGAAGGCACTTTTATGGAAATTACTTTAGGAGAGGCTACTAAACACCTAGATAATATTATGGTTAATTATTCTCAATGGCATACTGAAAGATCTTCCACTAGTAAAAAAGTGCATGCAATTGAAGAGATTAATGTTTTGAGTGGAAAGATGGATGAGCTTATGAAATTTTTTGCTAGCAAGAGTGCTCCTATTGATCCTAATGATATGCCTTTGTCCACTTCGATTGAAAACAATAATGAATCTATGGATGTGAATTTTCTTGGTAGGAACAATTCTGGTAATAACGCGTATAGAGGTAATTTTATTCCTAGGTCGTTTCCTAGTAATTCCTCTAATAGTTATGGTAATTCCAACAACAATTCTTATGGAAATTATAATAAGATGCCCTCTGATTTTGAGAATAGTGTTAAAGAATTTATAAGTTCGCAAAAGAATTTCAATGCTTTGATTGAAGAAAAATTGCTTAAGATTGATAATTTGGCTAGAAACATGGATAGAATTTCTCTTGATGTTGATTCTTTGAAACTTAGATCTATTCCACCTAAGCATGGTATCAATGAGTCTCTCAAAGCCATGAGAATTTCCATTGATGAGTGCAAGGAAAGAACCGCTAAGATGCGTGCTAAAAAAGATTGGTTTATAAAAGCATGTTCTTCTAGCTTCCGTGAGAATAATGATGAAGATCTTAAAGTGATTGATGTGACTCCTATTGAATCTTTGTTTTCCAATGTAAATCTTGATAAAGATGGGACCGGAGATGAGTCAACTTTAGTTAGAAGGTGTCCCAATGATTCGGAGTTTTTAGATCTTAATGCAAAAATTGACAAAAGTGGGATTGGAGAGGTCAAAACTTTAAGTAGAAATGAACCCACTCTTTTGGATCTCAAGGAATTTAATTATGATAATTGTTCTTTAATAGATTTTATTTACTTTTTGCAATCCATGTTGAATTCTCCTCATTCTTATAGTCAAAACAAAGCTTTCACTAAACATATCGTTGATGCTATGATGCAATCTTTTCAAGAAAAACTTGAATTGGAAGTTTCTATCCCTAGAAAGCTTTATGATGAGTGGGAACCTACTATTAAAATTAAGATTACAGATTATGAATGTCATGCTTTGTTTGATTTTGGTGCTAGTGTTTCCACGATTCCAAAAACTTTGTGTGATGTGTTAGGTTTCCGTGAATTTGATGATTGTTCTTTAAATTTCCATCTTGTGGATTCCACTATTAAGAAACCTATGGGAAGAATTAATGATGTTCCTATTGTTGCAAATAGGAATTATGTGCCCGTAGATTTCATTGTTCTTGATATAGATTGCTATCCTACATGTCCTATTATTCTTGGTAGACCTTTCCTTAAAACGATTGGTGCAATTATTGATATGAAAGAAGGAAACATTAGATTTCAATTTCCGTTAATGAAAGCCATGGAACACTTCCCAAGAAAGAAAATTAAATTGCCTTATGAATCTATTATGAGAGCCACTTATGGATTGCATACCAAATATGATAATACTTCGATCTATTCGTGTTTTATGCCTAGCTAAGCACATTAAACAATAGCGCTTGTTGGGAGGCAAACCAATTTTATTTTTATTTTTGCTTTTTAGGTTCTGTTTTGCTTTGAATAAATCCATCTAGCCTCTGGTTAGATGTGGTTTTGTGTTTTAATTAGTGTTTGTGCCAAGTAAGACCTTTGGGATAACTTACGGTGATAGTTGTTTTGATCCTGCTGAGAACCAGAAACTTTTGCGCCCAGGAAAATAATTTTCATAATTCAATGAAGTGTGCTTTTGATATGATTCTTTTTGCACTAGATTGGTACACAAATTGCCCAGGTTTTCTTAATGTTTCAGGATTTTTGGAGTTACATAAGTATTCGAGAGTTACAGATTGCTACAGACTGTTCTGTTTTTGACAGATTCTGTTTTTCGCGTGTTGTTTGCTTATTTTGATGCATCTATGGCTAGTATATTGATGAGGATATGACTACCTTGGATACGACCAAAAATATTGCATACATGTATATTTGTGAGGTGATTTCTAATGCAAACTATGCAATAATTTATTTATGGCATCCAGGACAAATATACTTCACAAACTTTTGTGTCATGTCTAATTGCAGGTGTATGGGACATTTGTACAATCCACATATGAAGATAAGGGGAAAAGAGATGTTTAGGTGCTGTTCAAAAAGTCCTCTCACGTCACTTTTGGGCCAAGAGAAGATAGAGTCCAAGTCTCTCACGTTTTGGATTCAGATTCAAACTACACAGACATACCGGACTCAAAACGCCAAGAACTCTTTCATACGGACTCCGAATTGGGTGATTCTTTTCTTGTTGGAAATTAGATTTCGTGCTCTTTCCAACCCAACTGGATTCACCTTAAAATTCGTATGGAGCGTTGAGTTATCGACGAAACAACCTGACGCTGCAGCAGAATCCAAGTCAAACTACAAGTCCAAAGGTGTTGCATCACCTCCACTTGGGTCCATGAGCCTTGTACGACCTAGGGTTAGTTTTAGGCTGCCTTGGGATGTCCTCCCACCTCCTTGGCTGCCACCCCTTGCTCCTATATAAGTAGATCCATCCAGTAGCTTTTTCCTTGGGATTTGTTTAGTTAAAAGTTAGCCATTGCAACTTCGTGTACTTCGTTTGTGTCCAACGACCAGACCAAGACCGCTTACGGATCCTCACTTTTATCAACACTTCATATATATTCGCAATATTCAGATTGCTTTATCATATTCTTGCTTGTACTTTGATTGCATGCAGGAATAGACCTTCGTGGTCAGGCTGGTCTTGCTTATGGCATCATCAGTAACCTCAGGAGATTGGTTTAGCAATTGCTAAGGTGTAACGTTGTGCACGTTTGTAGTCGGATCGTCAAAGTCGACTCCAGCAAATCGAGAGTTATCATCTCATCGAAAGATCGGGACACCCCCGCCTCTATCAAGTGGGGCAACTTCGTGTACTTCGTTTGTGTCCAACGACAGACCAAGACCGCTTTCGGATCCCCACTTTTATCAACATTTCATATATATTCACAATATTCAGATTGCTTCATCATATTCTTGCTTGTTCTTCGATTGCATGCAGGAATAGACCTTCGTGGTCAGGCTGATCATGCTTCTGGCATCGTCAGTAACCTTAGGAGATTGGTTTAGCGATTCCTAAGGCGCAATGTCGTGCATGTTTATAGTCGGATAGTCAAAGTCGACTCCACCAAATCGATAGTTATCATCTCATCGAAAGATCGGGACACCCCGCCTCTATCAAGTGGTATCAGTTTTCAGGTTGCTCGGTGAGAATTTCCAGTTTTCCCTAGGTTAGATTTATTTTCTTACCTATTGTCCAAGAAAAAGCCACAAAAAAAGTTAGATCTGTTCATCCTTTGTCCGAGCCAGTCTGAGCCTTTGCAATTTTCTTTTCATTGTTTGCATTATTGAATTATCGGTTGCATCGTCGTGTCGAGTTGCTGGTCTTAGTATCTAGTTCCTTTAGATTTTCGAGTTCTGTTCACATTAGTCACGCCGCCGCTGCATCATTGTCCCTTCCGCTGTCCACCACCCCATTCATCAATTTCCACCACGTGCTACCCACTGTTCATTGTCATAATCATAGTTGAGGTCATTCACATCTTCGCTTGATCCAATCTGCATCTTATCTAGTTTGTTTTGGAAAGAGGGAGAGAGAAAAAAAGACAAAGAAAAAAAGAGAGAAAAAAGTTTAAAAAAGTCAAAGAAAAAATAAGAGAGAAAGAAAAAGGAAAAAAAGTGTGAGAAAAAAAAGAGAAGAAAAAAACTAAATTCGAATCTGTCTAGAGTCAATCTCGTAGCTGAATTCAGATTGGAATCTGTTTTGTGCACTGTTCAATAAAACAGGCTTATCCTCCTCATACGAAGTCCGTTTAGCGACGACCCGCATCTAAATAGTTGCAGAAGCTAGTTCAATATTTGACACCTCAAAATCAGCTTCTAAATAGGTCTTTTTGCCCTCCGAAGTTCACGAACACAACTTGTTCCAGTTTTCCACGCCAGTTTTAGAAGTTTTTGAATCCTCATATCAACTCGGAATTGAGTGATTCTTTTTGCGTCTGAAAGCTTGAGTCAGTGCCATTCTTGAGAAAAATTATCAGGCATAAACTTTTCCAGAGGAAAGTTGGAGAGAAATTTGTTGGTATATCCTGCTTGGCAGGTGTTTTACATCATTACTGCTATTGTGATCTTCACTTTTATCTTGTTGTCCAGAGCTACTTCATATCCTTTATTGATTCTAGTTGTGCTACGCTGTGACCTCATTAGTGTTCTAGGCTCACGTCTCTAGTTCGGTCTAGCCTAGGACAAGCACAATACCGTCGTTGAGCGTTTATTCAACATTGCATCTCTGAATTGATTATTTCTAATCTTTTGCTACCAAATATTTAAGCCTTCCAAACTCCACATATTTTTACACCGTGACCCTGGCAATCGCTTTACTCAATCTTCGAAGTTATTTGACACCGCTGGTTGCCTATCACCACCTGCTGCATGGTAAGAACTTGTAAGATATTGGTATTTGCTATACTTTGAGCGTTTTACCACCACATCCTAGTAGTTCATAGGAACATTATTCTCGGATTTTGTTTCTTATTTTCTACTAACTATGGCAGGTTCCGGAGTTGTTAGTTCACGGGCTTCATCGATCGTGGGAGATTTTCCATCACCTAAGACAATACAACAACCGTCACAAGAGGAGCAACAACATCAGAATGCACATAATCAGGTTAATGTTTCCATGCCACCATTTACTGGTCGTTTTAGGTCTGATTTATATATTGAATGGGAGTACGAAATAAATATTTGCTTCCCATAATTTTGATGAGCATGGAAAATTTCAAGCTGCGGTTAGTACTTTCAGTAGCCTTGCTTTAGTTTGGTGGAGTGAATATTGTCGGTTAAACCCTGATTTTTTTACCTACTACTCTGGATGATTTAAAACTTGTCATGAGAGATAGATTCGTCGATGTTTATTATACTCGTGGCATGATTATAAAATTACAACAATTAAAACAAGGCACTAACACGGTAACAAAATATTATGATGATTTACAAACTACATTGTTGCACTCATTTTTAGAAGAAAGTGAAGAAGATATTATGGATACCTTTTGGGGAGGATTAAACCATGATATTCAAGAGATACTAATTCAGGAAGAGTGTTATCCTATCGATCATTTGTTTCATTTTGCTTGCAAAGCTGAATAGGAAATAAAAAGACGTGTTGCCCACAAGGAGAACAAGCGCACGGTGCAGATTCCAAGTGTTGATACAGATGTTTCTTCAACTACTAGGCGTACTATGACAACCACATCCGTTGTTGCGAGGACTACATCATCTCCACCATGTGACACATCACCACCGAGAGTGCCTACATCATCTGAGTTGATCATAAGAGGTAATGACAAAGGTACAGATTTTCCACTTTCACATGAGAATGATGCATGCCTAGTTAACTTGAATACATCATGTGTTGAGCTACCTATTGATTTGGGAACACCACCTATTTTAGAGAACTGGGTTACTGTCATGAATGCGTCATGTGATTAAACAACAGAAATGCCAACAATTTTGAGTGCACCCATTGAATTAATTGTTAATGAAAAAGAACCAATGTTTAATTCTTTTGATATGACCTCTAATCTTGGTGATGATTCTATGACCAATCACTTATTGCATGTTTGCTTAGTTAAGCATGTTGTAGCATGTAAATTTGATGCAAGTAAGGTTTATTCACAAATGTTAAGATGGTTTAATGATGAACATTGTTAACCTTTTGAAATGAATAAGAGCTTCACTTATATGTGCAAACTGAGTTGCAATATTTTCATGCCTTCTACTTCTTATGATAATATTTTGGGTTTAGATTTTATGAACTATGAAGGTTACTCATGCATACATGTGTCATATGTGCAAAACCCAAGGGAAGTAAAAATGGATGACATATACATATACAACATGTACACCTTGTCTCTTTTGTTAGCCACATTTCAGATTAAGCAACGCCGAGGACGGCTTTGTTTTAAAGAAGGGGAGGATGATGAGGACATACATGTATATTTGTGAGGTGATTTCTAATGCAAACTATGCAATAATTTACTTAGGTCATCCAGGACAAAAATATTTCACAAACTTTTGTGTCATGTCTAATTGCAGGTGTATGGGACATTTGTACAATCCACATATGAAGATAAGGGGAAAAGAGATGTTTAGGTGCTGTTCAAAAAGTCCTCTCACGTCACTTTTGGGCCAAGAGCAGATAGAGTCCAAATCTCTCACGTTTTGGATTCAGATTCAGACTGCACAGACATATCTGACTCAAAACGCCAAGAACTCTTTCATATGGACTCCGAATTGGGTGATTCTTTTCTTGTTGGAAATTAGATTTCGTGCTCTTTCCAACCCAACTGGATTCACCTTAAAATTCGTACGGAGCGTTGAGTTATCGACGAAACAACCTGACGCTGCAGCAGAATCCAAGTCAAACTACAAGTCCAAAGGTGTTGCATCACCTCCACTTGGGGCCATGAGCCTTGTACGACCTAGGGTTAGTTTTAGGCTGCCTTGGGATGTCCTCCCACCTCCCTGGCTGCCACCCCTTGCTCCTATATAAGTAGATCCATCTAGTAGCTTTTTCTTTGGGATTTGTTTAGTTAAAAGTTAGCCATTGCAACTTCGTGTACTTCGTTTGTGTCCAACGACAAGACCAAGACCGCTTCTGGATCCCCACTTTTATCAACACTTCATATATTTTCGCAATATTCAGATTCCTTTATCATATTCTTTCTTGTTCTTCGATTGCATGCAGGAATAGACCTTCGCGGTCCGGCTGATCGTGCTTCTAGCATCGTCAGTAACCTCAGGAGATTGGTTTAGCGATTTGCTAAGGCGCAGCGTCGTGCACGTTTGTAGTCGGATCGTCAAAGTCGACTCCATCAAATTGATAGTTATCATCTCATCGAAAGATCGGGACACCCCGCCTCTATCATAATGGGGGGTACGAACCATGGAAAAGTTGGAATACCATAGATATTACACCAATATAAATAAAGAATGAGTTCGCAATAGTACCAAAAGTGGTGATTTATTTTCTTATACTAACGAAGCTTATGAGATTTTCTGTTGAGTTTTGTGTTGTGAAGTTTTCAAAATTTTGGTAAGGATTTGATGGACTATGGAATAAGGAGTGGCAAGAGACTAAGCTTGGTGATGCCCAAAGCACCCCAAGGTAATATTCAAGGATACCAAGAGCCTAAGCTTGGGGATGCCCCGGGAAGTCATCCCCTCTTTCCTCTTCGTCTATCGGTAACTTTACTTGAGGCTATATTTTTATTCACCACATGATATGTGTTTTGCTTGGAGCGTCTTGTATGATTTGAGTCTTTGCTTTTTAGTTTGCCACAATCATCCTTACTGTACACACCTTTTTAGAGAGAGACGCATGAATCGTGATTTATTAGAATACTCTATGCGCTTCACTTATACTTTTGAGCTAGGCAATTTTGCTCTAGTGCTTCACTTATATCTTTTTAGAGCACAGCGGTGGTTTTATTTTATAGAAATTAATGAACTCTCGTGCTTCACTTATGTTATTTTGAGTGTCTTTAAAACAGCATGGTAATTTTCTTGGGTTATAAAATTAGTCCTAATATGATAGGCATCCAAGAGGGATATAATAAAAAAATTCATATTAAGTGCATTGAATACTATGAGAAGTTTGATTCCTTATGATTGTTTTGAGATATGAAGATGGTGATATTAGATTCATGCTAGTAAGTAGTTGTGAATTTGAGAAATACTTGTGTTAAGGTTTGTGAGTCCCGTAGCATGCACGTATGGTGAACAGTTGTGTAACAAAGTCGGAGCATGAGATATTTTTTGATTGTCTTCCTTATGAGTGGCGGTCGGGGACGAGCGATGGTCTTTTGCTACCAATCTATCCCCTAGGAGCATTCGTGTAGTACTTTGTTTCGATGACTAATAGATTTTTGCAATAAGTATGTGAGTTCTTTATGACTAATGTTGAGTCCATGTCTTATATGCACTCTCACCTTTCCACCATTGCTAGCCTCTCTTGTACCGCGCAACTTTCGCCGGTTCCATACACCCACCTTATACCTTCCTCAAAACAGCCACCATACCTACCTATTATTGCATTTCCATAGCCATTCTGAGATATATTGCCATGCAACTTTCCACCATTCCGTTTATTATGACACGCATCATCATTGTCATATTGTTTTTCATGATCATGTAGTTGACATCGTATTTTGTGGCAAAGCCACCGTTCATCATTTTTTATACATGTCGCTCTTGATTCATTGCACATCCCGGTACACCACCGGAGGAATTCACATAGAGTCATATTTTTTTCTAGTATTGAGTTGTAAGTAAATAAAAGTGTGATGATCTTCATTATTAGAGCATTGTCCCATGTGAGGAAATAAAAAAAAAGGAGAAAAGGCCAAATAAAAGAAAGAGAAGGCCTAAAAAACGAGAGAAAAAGAGAGAAGGGACAATGTTACTATCCTTTTACCACACTTGTGCTTCAAAGTAGCACCATGATCTTCATGATAGAGAGTCTCCTATGATATCACTTTCATATACTAGTGGGAATTTTCATTATAGAACTTGGCTTGTATATTCCAACGATGGGCTTCCTCAAAACGCCCTAGGTCTTCATGAGCAAGCAAGTTGGATGCACACCCACTTAGTTTTCTTTTTGAGCTTTCATACACTTATAGCTCTAGTGCATCTGTTGCATGGCAATCCCTACTCACTCACATTGATATCTATTGATGGGCATCTCCATAGCCCGTTGATACGCCTAGTTGGTGTGAGACTATCTCCTTCTTTTTGTCTTCTCCACAACCACCTTCTATTCCACCCATAAAGTGCTATGTCCATGGCTCACGCTCATGTATTGCGTGAAAGTTGAAAAGGTTTGAGAACATCAAAAGTATGAAACAATTGCTTGGCTTGTCATCAGGGTTGTGCATGATTTGAATATTTTATGTGATGAAGATGGAGCATAGCCAGACTATATGATTTTGTAGGGATAAGCTTTCTTTGGCCATGTTATTTTGAGAAGACATGATTATTTTGTTAGTATGCTTGAAGTATTATTGTTTTTATGTCAATATTAAACTTTTTTTTGAATCATACAGATCTGAACATTCATGCCACAATAAATAAAATTACATGGATAAATATGTTAGGTAGCATTCCACATCAAAAATTCTGTTTTTATCATTTACCTACTCGAGGACGAGCAGAAATTAAGCTTAGGGATGCTTGATATGTCTCCAATGTATCTATAATTTTTTATTGTTCCATGCTATTATATTATCTGTTTTGGATGTTTTATATGCATTAATATGCTATTTTATATGATTTTTGGGACTAACCTATTAACCTAGAGCCTAGTGCCAGTTCCTGTTTTTTCCTTGTTTTTGAGTTTCGCAGAAAAGGAATACCAAACGGAGTCCAAACGGAATGAAACTTTTGCGATGACTTTTCTTGGACCAGAAGACATCCAGAGGGCTTGGAGTGCACGTCAGGAAAGCCACGAGGCAGCCACAAGGTCGGGAGGCGCGCCCAGGGGGTAGGGCGCGCCCCCCACCCTTGTGGGCCCCTCGTGACTCCACCGACCTATTTCTTTCGCATATATATATTCTCATATACCCCAAAACCTACCAGGGGAGCCATGAAACCACTTTTCCACCGCCGCAACCTTTTGTACCCATGAGATCCCATCTAGGGGCCTTTTCCGGCGTCCTGCCGGAGGGGGATTCGATCACGGAGGGCTTCTACATCAACACCATTGCCTCTCCGATGAAGCGTGAGTAGTTTACCATAGACCGACGGGTCCATAGCTAGTAGCTAGATGGCTTCTTCTCTCTCTTTGATTCTCAATACAAAGTTCTCCTCGATGTTCTTGGATATCTATTCGATGTAGTACTTATTTGCGGTGTGTTTGCTGAGATCCAATGAATTTTGGATTTATGATTAGCTTATCTATGAATATTATTTGAATCTCCTCTGAATTCTTATATGCGTGATTTGATATCTTTGCAAGTCTCTTCGAACTATCGATTTGGTTTGGCCAACTAGATTGGTTTTCCTTGCAATGGAGAAGTGCTTAGCTTTGGGTTCAATCTTGCGGTGTCCTTTCCTAGTGATAGTAGGGGCAGCAAGGCACGTATTGTATTGTTGCCATCGAGAATAACAAGATGGGGTTTTCATCATATTGCTTGAGTTTATCCCACTAAATCATGTCATCTTACTTAATGCGTTACTCTGTTCTTCATGAACTTAATACTCTAGATGCAGGCAGGAGTCTGTCGATGTGTGGAGTAATAGTACTAGATGCAGAATCGTTTCGGTCTACTTGACACGGACATGATGCCTATATTCATGATCATTGCCTTAGATATCGTCATAACTTTGCGCTTTTCTATCAATTGCTCGGCAGTAATTTGTTCACCCACCGTAATATTTTCTATCTTGAGAGAAGCCTCTAGTGAAACCTATGGCCCTCGGGTCTACTTTCCATCATCTAATCTTCTACTTTCCATCATATAATCTTCTACTTTCCATCATATAAGTTTCTGAACTACAATCTTAGTTTCCTATTTACTTTCTTTGCAATCTTTTACTTTCCGTTCCATAAACCAAAAATACCAAAAATATTACTTTACCGTTTATCCATCTCTATCAGTTCTCACTTTGCAAATAACCGTGAAGGGATTGACAACCCCTTTATCGCATTGGGTGCAAGTTGGTGTTTGTTCGTGCAGGTATTCGGTGGCTTGCGCGTTGTCTCCTACTGGATTGATACCTTGGTTCTCAAAAGCTGAGGGAAATACTTACTCTACTTTGCTGCATCACCCTTTCCTCTTCAAGGGAAAAACCAACGCAAGCTCAAGAGGTAGTAGGAAGAATGTCTAGCGCCGTTGCCGGGGAGATCTACGCCAAGCCGAGACACCAAGTACCCATCATAAACTCTCATCCCTCGCATTACATTTTTCTCCATTCGCCTCTCATTTTCCTCTCCCCCACTTCTAAAAAAATTCGAAAAGATTTGCCTTTTCTTCGCCCCTCTTCCGTTCGTCTTCTTCGTTTACTTTTTGTGTGCCCATGTGTTGGATTGCTTGCCTTGTCACGATGGCTCAGTGATTTTTCCAACACCAACAATAATGATTTTATTAGTACTCCGATTGCTCACACTACTAATGTGGAATCTTGTGAAATTAATGCTGCTTTGCTGAATCTTGTTATGAAAGATCAATTTTCTGGCCTTCCCAATGAAGATGTCGCATCCCATCTTAATAATTTCGTTGATTTGTGTGATATGCAAAAGAAAAAAGATGTGGATAATGATATTGTTAAATTGAAGCTATTTCTGTTCTCGCTTAGAGATCGTGCTAAAACTTGGTTTTCATCTTTGCCTAAAAATAGTATTGATTCATGGAATAAGTGCAAAGATGCCTTTATTTCCAAGTATTTTCCTCCCGCTAAGATCATCTCCCTTAGGAATGATATTATGAATTTTATGCAACTTGATCATGAACATGTTGCACAATCTTGGGAGAGGATGAAATTGATGATACGAAATTGCCATACTCATGGTTTGAATTTGTGGATGATTATACAAAAGTTTTATGCCAGATTGAAATTTGCTTCTAGAAATCTTTTAGATTCGGACATGGGAGGCACTTTTATGGAAATTACTTTAGGAGAGGCTACTAAACACCTATATAATATTATCGTTAATTATTCTCGATGGCATACTGAAAGATCTTCCACTTGTAAAAAAGTGCATGCAATTGAAGAGGTTAATGTTTTGAGTGGACAGATGGATGAGCCTAAGAAATTATTTGCTAGCAAGAGTGCTCCTATTGATCCTAATGATATGCTTTTGTCCACTTTGATTGAAAACAATAATGAATCTATGGATGTGAAATATATTGTAGGAACAATTTTGGTAATAACGCGTATAGAGGTAATTTTAATCCTAGGTCGTTTCCTAGTAATTCCTCTAATAATTATGGTAATTCCTACAACAATTCTTATGGAAATTATATTAAGATGCCCTCTGATTTTGAGAATAGTATTAAATAATTTATAAGTTCGCAAAAGAATTTCAATGTATCTACAACACAGGGATTATGGAAGAAATTGAACTTTATCAAAACAATAACAAGAAAGGAAACAAACAAAAGATATAGTTAGGGCATCTACAATGGGGGCGCTTAGCCCAGGCACCAGGGATTAATTCCTTGTCGTTTTGGTCATATCCCATCAAATCTCGTCGGATCCAGGATTTTTGGTTGGCGTCGATGCCTAGCTAGGCGCTGGACGCCTCATTCGTTTTCTTCTCATGCGGAAGGCCCTACAAATATTCTTTACATAGAAAATTAATTTTGTTAGCGCTCAAACAATCGCTCCTGTGTTGGAGGAGTGGACTCCTGCATGGGCACCACTTCCTTGGTTTTTTATTTTTTATTTTCTAAGCGCCTCTCCATTGGAGATGCCCTTAAAAGCCAAATATGTCAAGTAGGCAGCTATGTCCTCTATGGAGAAACAAGTCAGACCTGTTTCCGGCCATCCGCCCTTATCGGTTCCTCACATCAAGAATAGAATCTTTGACCATACCTTCGCTATTAATATCAGTTGTTCATAATTTAATGTTGCTTTGGCGACAAACATCAACAGATGTTGTAGCTAGAGATTGATGCTTTATGACTAACCATGGTAGCAGCTTAAACTGAAGAACAAAAATATCAAAGAAAGGAAACATGTTAATTATAAGGAAAAAAAAGTAGATCAGATGAGCATTGAAAGTATTTCTACTTGTTCTTGTGTGAGTATCGCCTAATCTACACATTCACTGCAGTAAATTATCTAGGTACCAAAGACCAAAATTTTGCCTCCCAAAAATCTAACCAGAGACCAATCAAATACACACAGAGGATCCCAGAGTTGATAAAATTATGACATATAATCTTGTCCATCATTTTTATATGTTAGTAGAGAAGTTTCAAAATTGTGGTATTAAAATTATTATTTTCATGAAAAAACGATGATGCAGTTTTATCTAACAAATTTGAACAATCCCTTTCGAAAGAAAACAATCGGAATGCTCTTTTGTATGTCAACTTGCCAGGCTATTGTTTCGAGGTCTTAAACTACAATGTTGCATGTGTGTATGGTCATTCCAGCTGCAGTTACACTTCAATGGATTGATCAACTCTGAAATCTGAATGCATTTTCTAAAGCTCGCATGCAACACCTTACACTTCAATGGATTGATCAACTCTGAAATCTGAATGCTTTTTCTAAAGCTCGCATGCAACACCTTTGAGAGTTTCGGCAAGAGCAAAACTTCAAATATTAGTCGCAGTACAAATATTAAGACACTTGATGTACTATCATCTATTCGTTTGCATATATACCAATAAAAGAACATCACTCTAGTTCAAAGTAGCAAGGCAAACATAATAAAGACTATATGCAGACAAGAGTGAAATTTATGTAAATAAGCTACAGTGTGGCTTGAATGGGAGAATACATATTGCACACTGTTAGAGTTATATTTATTATGGCCTTTGGCCTTTCGCATTCTGGCTTTTGGCCTCCCCTTGTACATGTATATATGATGGCTTTCGCCTCCTAATAATATCAAGTTGCATATTTCCAATATGGTATCAGAGCTTTAGGTGACCGCTCCACATCGACTCCTCAAGTGGCCTCCACATGCGGCTCTTCGACAGCTCGCTACTCTCAGTCGACTCTACACGCGGTTTCCAAGGGTGGTGGTGACTGCTCATCGTCGGCAGGTGTTTCTACCTCGACTTCTTCCGTTGTGTCCTTGTCTGCGCGTGAGATTGCGCACATGCGATGCCTACTTGCCGCTTGGGAGTCTTCACCGATAGGTTTTGCAGTTTCTGTGACTGACTCTTCTGGCACTGTGAAACCACTTTCGACTCATTCAGGTACATCCCCATGGATTCTCGATACCGGAGCGTCATTTCATATGACTTATGATTCTTCTGCTTTCACCTTTGTTCAACCTATCGAGTCTCCTGTTCGTGTTCTTACGGCTGATGGCACTCCCCTCCCTATAGCTAGTCGAGGCACTCTTGGCACTTCTTCATTTCATGTTCCCTCTGTCGCTCATGTTCCTCAACTTACTATGCAGCTCATATCTGGTGGTCAGATTGTTTACTCTAGTTGTAGAGTCATTCTCGATTTTGATTCTTGTTCTGTTCAGGATCGTCGCACAGGCATTCCGCTTGGTGCTGGACCTCGATGCTCTGATGGTCTTTGGGATCTTCACTGGCTTCGACTTGCCTCCGCTGCCACCGCCGCCAGTATTGTAGCTCCTGTTGCTGCATCTACTAGCTCTTTTCAGTAGTGGCATCATCGTCTTGGCCATTTATGTGGTTCTCGTCTCTCATCCTTGGTTCATTGCGGTGTTCTGGGGTTGTCGGTGTACAAAAGTAGGGGCACACCTTTGTACCCCTTTACTTGTGCACGGGCAGTCGGAGCCGCGCACCACGGCCACACTAGGCAGGGCAGAGGAGGGGTGCCGGAGAGAAGCCAAGACAACCAAGACAACACCAAGGTCAGAAACACCAAAGAGCAAGAGGGCGAGGTGGACTCCCCCGGCAAGGCCCTTACCGGGGCGGCCTCCGCGGCCCCGGCAAGAGCCTTGGCGGGGCAACTTGCCCGATGCCAACAAAGTGAGCCACCCTTGAGCCCAAGGGTTCCAAGCGTCGCCAACGGCTGTATTGGAACCAAGGCTCGGGAGGCACCTCTGTGGTGGCATGCAGATCTTCGTCAAGATCATAAATACATGAGATCAGATGAGGACCAGAAGACGGCGACCCTCGGCGGGATCCGTGCCGAGGTGATCCACAAGACCCCCGGGAAGCGCCTTTCCGGGGACGACTGCAACACCACAGCAAGACCCTTGCCAAGGGCGTCAGCGGGGCCACAGCCAGGCCCGCGTCGACCAAGACTCCACCACCGTCCCCAAGCAGTTGCTAGCTCAACCAGCTGGGCAGGCACCTGCGTGGCAACGGGCGGCCTCTACGCCAACTCAGCAAGCACCTGCGTGGTGGCATGCAGATCTTCATGAAGACCCTACCACCGCGCCACGACTGCTCCTCGACTTCCCTCCTACTGCGGAGAAGCTCGACGAGTGGAGAGCCACCATCCGGAACCTCGTCGCCATCGCCAATAAAGATGATCCGCGACCGGCGGGGCCCTCGGGCCGGCGCTCCATCGAACCACCGCATGCCAGCGGTGGAGGGCCCGGGGGTTCTGCGGCCACGGTGCACTCTCCTCCTCCACGCCAGCCACCGCAGGTGTCGATCCGTCACGATGACGCTTGTGATAATATTTCCATAGCGTCGTCCGACCCACGGACCCACCGTGATCAACGCCAAGTTCTTCGAGAACGAGCCCATGAAGATGCTCGAACCACTATCGAGCGCCGGCGCGATCACGCCACCAGTCGGACAAACGGGCGGGACCCGCTATTGACCACCCAGCACCGGGGGGCTCCGGTGGCCTACCTTCCGAGGTGGGTTGCTCGGCCTTTACCTGTGAGCTGCGGCAGTTCCAGTGGCCGTCCCACCGCACGTTCAAGCCTGACGTCGGCGAGAAGTACAATGGCAAGACCCATCTGTCAGAGTTCCTCAGCATCTACACCATCGTGATGCAAGCTGCCGGAGCTCGCCACGACAAGGTGCTTGCCAATTACTTCCCGTTGGCACTGAAGCCCAATGTCATGTCTTGGTTGATGCACTTGCCGGCGGATTCCATTTCTTCTTGGTCGGATATGTGCCATGAGTTCGTTGGTGCCTTCACCGGGGGCCACCAAGCTCATGTTCAGGCAAGTGATTTGCATATCATTCCCTAGAAGGAAGGGGAAACCCTGCACAAGTACATCCAGAGGTTCAGCCGGGTGCAGTACAACATCCCTGATGTTCATCCCGCCGCCGTGATCAGTGCGTTCCATTAGAACATGCGCAACCGTAAGATGCACGAAGAGCTGGCGATGAACAAGGTTAAGGATGTGGCCAAACTTTATGTTCTGGCCGATAGGTGCGCCCGGGCTGAAGAGGGCAGGAAGTACCCCGGCGAGGACGCCGGCGTGGAAACCGACTCTACTGATGAAGACACCGCTGCCCTGACGAAGAAGGTCCGGCGTCGCAACAGGAAACGCAAGGGCAAGACCGTGCTTGCCGTCGAGGGATCCGACAGCACCGGCGCCGCCAAGAAGGCCAAGGCAGACGACCCCGACAAGGAGATTGCCGGGTGCGCCGCCTGCCGGGCCTTGGCGGCTGCCGACAAGCCAGGAGGCTCCGACAAGCAGTACTGCAAGATCCACCGCACCAAGGGCCACGACCTCCAGAACTGCCGGCAAGTCGAGCTGCTTGCTGAGAAGCAAAAGGCTGAGTACGAGAGGCGGGACAAGGAGGAGGGCTAGGATGGTGCCGAGGGATCCGGCAAGAAGCGTGGCGGCCAAGGAGGTCGCCGCGGCAAGGATAACCAACAAGAGAGGCCCGCTCGGGGCCGCGACAAGAAGCAAGAAGATGATGATCATGACGAGGATGACGAGTCCGGTGAGCAAGAGTTCCAGAAGGCTACAGACGCCATGTGCGTCCACGGTGGCGCCTCGCTGCATACTTCTCACCGCCAGCTCAAATAGTGGGCGCGTGAGATTACAGCAGTGGAGCCCTCGTTCGACGCTCAGAAGCCGCTGAAGTGGTCCAGCACGCCCCTCATCTTTGACGCCGAAGACCACCCTGACCGCACAACTGCGGTCGGGTCTTTGCCGTTGTTGGTCTCACCAACGATACGCAACCTCAAGGTGAACAAGATGCTGGTTGACGGCGGGGCCGGTCTGAACTTGATCTCACCCGTTGTGATCAAAAGGCTGCAAATTCCTGATGGAGACCTTGAGGAAACAGGCACGTTTCAAGGGGTCAACCCGGGAAGGAGCCAGCCGAAGGGGAAGGTCACGTTGCCTGTGTCGTTTGGAGGCGAACTGAACTACAGGACGGAGAGGATTGTCTTCGACGTAGCCGAGATCCCCTTGCCCTACAATGGGATCCTCGGCCGCCCGGCACTAGCCAAGTTCATGGCGGCGGCGCACTACGCCTACAACACGCTGAAGATGCCTGGGCCGATGAACATCATCATCGTTCCCTCCGACAAGAAGGACGCGCTGATCTGCACCGACCTACTCTACCAAGAAGCAGTTGCAGCAGCTGTCGCCAAGGCACTTGCTCCTGCCGCTGAAGCCCCGAGAGGGAAGAAGAAGACCGGCAAGACCTCTCGCACCCAGTCCGGCAAGCGCACCTCTTCGGAGTGTTGTGCTACCATCGAGGACGTGCTAGAGAGCTCCACCGGCAAGAGCAAGAAATCCAGAGCTGCGCCACCAGAGACCAAGAAGGTGTCCGTCAGGGAGAATGGCACGGGAGGGGCTTTTACCATAAGCTCCACCCTTGACAGCAAATAGGAAAGCGCGCTCGTCACTTTCCTGCGGGCGAATGTCGATGTGTTTGCGTGGCAAGCATCTGACATCCCCGGCGTTCCCAGGGAAGTGATTGAGCACCATCTTGCTGTCTGTCCCCATGCGCGACCCGTCAAGAAGAAGGTCAGGAAGCAAGCTTTGGAACGGCAGGAATTCATCACAGAGGAGATCAGGAAGTTGGAAGCAGCAGGCTTGGTGAGGGGGGTGCTCCATCCGACGTGGTTGGACAATCCGGTGGTGGTGCGCAAGGCAAACGGGAAGTGGAGGCTGTGTATTGATTACACAGATATCAATAAGGCTTGTCCTAAGTTCCCCTTCCCGTTGCTGCGCATCGACCAGATTGTTGACTCCACGGCCGGGTGTGATCTGTTATCATTCCTCGACGCCTACTCGGGCTACCACCAGATCTTCATGACAAGAGAAGACGAAGAGAAGACAACATTCATCACCCCATGTGGTACGTACTGCTTTTTACGGATGCCTTTCGGGTTGAAGAGTGTTGGCTCAACATTTGCAAGGGCAGTCCAAATTGGTTTTGAACCCCAGCTACATAGAAATATGGAAGCCTATATGGATGGCATAGTGGTCAAAACCAAGGACAGGGCAACTCTTGTACAACACTTAGAAGAGACGTTTGCCAACCTCCGCAAGATCAACCTCAAGTTGAACCCTGAGAAGTGTGTCTCTGGTGTTCCGTCCGGCAAACTTCTCGGGTTCTTTGTGTCGCAACGTGGGATCGAGGCAAACCCAGACAAGATCAAGGCTATCGAGCAGATTGAGGCACCCAAGCGGATCAAGGATGTGCGTCGGCTCACTGGCTGCGTTGCCGCCATGAGCCGATTCATCTCCAAGTCTGCCGAGCGCGCCCTTCCCTTTTTCAAGATCCTAAAGAAGGCGGGCCCAATGGAGTGGACCCCGGAGGCCAAAGCGGCGTTGCAAGACCTGAAGAGATACCTTTCCTCTACGCCGATACTAGTTGCGCCTAAACCACAAGAGCCGTTGCTGCTGTACTTGGCGGCGACGAATCAAGTGGTCAGTGCCACACTAGTGGCACAGAGGGAGGTTGACGAAGAAGCAGTGGCGACGGCGGGGCCGGCGGACACCAAGTCAGAGTCTCCCCCGGCAAGGCCTGGCACCGGCAAGGCAAGGCTCCCGGCAGGGTCTGACGCCATCGGGGCAGGGCCACGCGGCCAAATGAGGTGGTGCAGGAGAAGAAGATGATGCAGCACCCGGTTTACTTTGTCAGCTCCCTCTTGCAGGGGGCTAGGTCAAGGTACTCCTGTGCAGAAATTGCTCTTCGGCCTCCTTATGGCCTCGAGGAAGCTGCGTCATTACTTCCAAGACCACGAGATCACTGTCGTCACCCGCCTCCCATTGCAACGAATACTGCACAACCCAGACGCAACCGGAAGGATTGTGGAGTGGGCCTTGGAATTGTCAAGCTTTGGGTTGAAGTTTGAAAGTACTTCAACAATGCAGAGCAGAGTCCTGGCGGAGTTCATTGCAGAATGGACCTCAACGCCTGATGAAGAGATCCAGGAGACCACTCTCCCCGGCAAGGAAACAGCTCGCAACTGGATTATGTACTTTGACGGAGCTTTCTCGCTGCAAGGCGTCGGTGCTGGTGTGCTGCTCGTCGCACCCACCGGAGAGCAGCTCAAGTATGTAATCCAGATGCACTTTCCTAGGGAGATGTCCACCAACAACACTGCTGAATATGAGGGGTTGCTTGCCGGTCTTAGGATCGCGGCAGACCTCGGAGTTAAAAAACTCATCGTCCGGGGTGATTCACAGCTTGTCGTCAGACAAGTCAACAAGGATTATCAAAGCCCGTTGATGGAGGCCTACGTAGATGAGGTGAGGAAGCTGGAGGGGCGCTTTGACGGTATACAAGCGGAGCACGTTCCCCGAGCGAAGTACGACATCGCTGACTACCTGTCAAAGCGCGTTGCATTCAAGCTACCTGTCGAACCAGGTACATTTTTGCTTCGGTTGACTCAACCATCCGTCGAACCATCAACGGAGCAGAACAAGTGGAGGAAATGAGGCCCCGACAAGTACTTTCCCGCCGAGCCCCCAGGGGCCGCCGGCAAAGGTGTTGCCGTGGACCCTAAGCCTGCCGAGGAGCGCTCGACTCCGGCAGGCCGTCAAGCCCTGGCCGTAGAGACGGCCGCTCCCATGGCAGAAGAAATGCCTTTGGTCCTTGCCGTCGAGCCCCAGGCTCCAGCATGGGCACAGCATACGGTCTGATTCCTCCAAACAGGGGAGCTTCCTGAGGAGCAGGAAGAAGCGGAGAAAGTAGCCCGTCGGTCTGCTATGTATCAGTTCGTCGATGACGTCCTGTATAGGAAGAGACCGAACGGTGTGAAATTGAAGTGTATTCCCCGGGAGGAAGGACTGGAGCTGTTGGCGGAGATACACGGAGGCATGTGTGGCTCCCACATAGGGTCGAGGGCCCTTGCCGGCAAGGCATTCCGGCAGGGTTTCTTCTGGCCCACTGCCCTCCAGGATGCAACGACACTAGTAACCAAGTGTGAAGCATGTCAGTTCCATTCAAAGAAGCTTCATCAACCAGCTCAAGCCCTTCAAACAATCCCTCTCTCCTGGCCATTTTCGGTCTGGGGGCTCAACATACTGGCCCCTTCCCCCGTGCTGTCGGGGGCTTTGAGTACTTGTATGTTGCAATCGACAAGTTCACAAAGTGGCCGGAGGTGGAAGCAGTCAGGAAGGTGACAGCACAGTCAGCTATCAAGTTCTTCAAGGGACTAGTCTGTCGTTTTGGTGTGCCAAACAGAGTCATCACCGACAACGGCACGCAGTTCACGAGCCACACCTTCATGCAATACATCCAAGACCTCGGCAGCAAGGTCTGTTTTGCCTCTGTGGCACACCCATGGAGCAACGGCCAAGCGGAGAGGGAAAATGCTGAAGTGTTGCGAGGCCTGAGGACAAAGACTTTTGACAAGCTGCACAAGAGCGGAAGGCGCTGGATCGATGAGTTGCCGGCGGTTCTTTGGTCGATCAGGATGACGCCAAATTGAGCCACCGGCCAGACACCCTTTGCCCTGGTATACGGGGCAGAGGCAGTTCTCCCCACGGAACTCACATACGGGTCACCTCGAGTGCTCGCTTACGACGAGCTTGAGCAAGAGCAATTGCGGCAAGATGATGCAACGCTCCTTGAGGAAGATCGTCTTCGGGCGGCTGTGAGAGCAGCACGCTACCAGTAAGCCTTGCACCGCTACCATAGCAGCAAGGTTCATGCCTGAAGCTTTGAGGAAGGCGACCTTGTTCTTCGGCACGTTCAGTCAGCCAAGAATACCAACAAGTTGACGCCAAAGTGGGAAGGCCCTTATCGGGTAATACGAGTCACCAGGCCCGGCGCAATCCGCCTGGTGACCGAAGATGCTGTCCCAGTGAGCAACTCCTGGAACATCGAGCATCTTCGCAAGTTTTACCCATAAGGCGCGGCTTGCCGGGCCGCCCGGCAAGCCACCTTTTGTACAAGCTTTGCCGGGAAGGCATGTAACCCTTTGTACAAAGCCAGGCGCAGACCCTGAGCATAAATAAATGAAGCGCTGGCGCCCTAAGTTATAGCATGCATGCTAGGTTAAGTCTCTCCCTCGGTTAGGGTTGATAGTGCTTAGCGGCGACTAACCCCTAGCCTAGAGGTCGAGTGTGTGTCTTTCTGTCCTCTTTGGTTCGCAGGACATGTAGACACATCTCCTGAGCTGCTTGGGAGAAAGAGGACGGGCCGGCGCTCCGGCCCCGGCAAGCCAGGATTGCCGGGGCCTGAAGACACAAGGATCCAACCACGGCAAACCAAGGTTGCCGGGGGCTGCGGATTCAGATAAGTCTTTCATCCCCTGTTATGCACTTCTGTATAGAACTGGGACATATGAAACCTCGTTTATATTCTTAAAACCACCGTGCTCCCCTTTTCCCGTACCCAAGAGCTATCCCCTAGGTCAGAACTTGGTTGTAGTCGCGGTGGCAAGAGAAATGAACGAGGGGCCTAACCCTACTTCGCCCTGCCTCCGCCAAGAGCGTGAGAATGGTCGACCAAAGTGGGGGAACGGCAAGGCCTGTTGCCGGGCGACAATGTTGATCTTAGAAATAACAAGGATTCGTCCTAGGCATGGGCCTCGCTCACGCATAGAGAACCCGGCAAACACCCTTTTTCATTAAAAACGTCCCATACAGGTACAGTTCGTACGGAATACAAAAACATGAGCAAGGGGATTACAAGTCTAAAAATTAACAAGTGCCCGCAGGCTTACAAACTAAAAAGAGATAAGGTGCCCGTAATCCCTTTCTTGTCCCTCTCCTCAGGAGGTGAAACAAGACAGCAGGAGGGCGAAAGGAGCACCTAGGCGAGGTGCGAGAAGCAGAAGGCACCAAGAGAGCATCCCGGTGCCGGCGGAGGGGCTGGAAGATGAGGCAACGGCCTGACAATACGTGACGAAGGCGTCGGTGCCCACGTACTCCGAGTTGACGGCCGCCGCCCGCCTTCTTCGCCTTCTCCGGTCCTCCTACGCCAGCCGCCCAAGGAGGCGATGGGGAACTCGCCGATGGAGAGCTTGACGAGGAAGGCCCTCAGCAGGGCGCGAGGCCGAGGGAGGGGCGACGCGATCAGTCGAAGTCGGGGTCGGCATCCTGCCACCCTACTCCCTCGTCGTCGCTGTCTCTGTCCTCCTCGTCACTCCCGCTCGAGGAGGAATCTTCATTGTCGGAGGAGCTCTCCACGCAGCACTTCACGCGAGTTTCAAGATCTCCGAAGAGCTTGACGGAGAGCAGGTGTAAGTGCATCTAGTGCCCCTTAGTGATTTTGGTGTATTGAAGACTTATAGGTTAAGGGACTAATGTGTTTATAAGTGTATGAGGAGTTTGATATTTACAGAGAAAGTCGACCCCTAAAAATGAAGTTCTTCGACTGAAGACTTTGGATTTCTGAAGACTTTTTGAAGACTTTGAAAGTGAAGAAATTGGTGTAACCTTGAAGACTTGGTATTCATTTGAGGAACATGAAGTGTGAAGACTTTTGTTTTCGTAGTTTCATTTTCTCTTTCTTGAGTCATAGGAAACACCGTAGTGTTAAAGGGGGTCGAGGAAATACTAAGGTAAAATTTCCATGTGATGCTCAACTCAAAATCCTACACCTACCAATCCCTTCGAGTGAAGCCATTGGAAATCTCATACAGTTCAGTCATATTCTTCAGTGACAGAGACGAAGTTCTTCTGGTCTCTGAGGAATTTGTTCTGACTGAGGAGTTAGGAATTCGCCAGTGCGGATTGCCTACACAGTGAGGAACATGATAGCCCTGAGGAATTAGACACTCAAAATTCCGACCGTTGCTGTGCTACGCGCCAGCTATCCCAAAATATCTTCCCACCTAACGGTCATATCATTGAAGGGCATTTATGTCTTATCATGCCGGGCTGCTCCCTAGGCTATAAATAGCCGCCCCCTACAACCACTAGCTGGTTGGCTGCTCTGAGAGAAACTGACACTTGTCATTTGAGAGCATCCCATCCTCCGAGGACTTTGAGCGAAAATCATCAAGTGAGGAAAACCCAAACCCAAACACCTACAAACCCTAAGTGATTGAGCATCACTGAAGAGATTGATCCTGCGTGGATCCGATGCTTGTTACCTTTGAAGACTGTGCTTCTTCCAGACGGTTAGGCGTCATGGTCTAGAGCATCCAAGAGGAAATTGTGGATCGCCGAGTGACCGAGTTTGTGAAGGTTTGGAAGTCACCTGAAGACTTACCACGAGTGATTGGGTGAGGTCTATGTGACCTTAGCTCAAGGAGAATACGGTGAGGACTGTGTGTCCGGGACTGTGTGTCCTCAGGTTTAAATATCTAGCTGCTCCAACTAGATGTACAACTGAGACAGCAGTTGGAACTGGTCTACCAAATCATTGTCTTCACCAAGCCAACTGGTTCTATTTCCTCAACTCTTTCATTTCCTCATTGCTGTGTTGTGCACTTGTTCATATCTGTGTTTGAAGACTTTCACTGAAGACTTTCTCAATTTCCTCAATTCAATTTCTTCAGTTTGTTTGTCTTCATCTTGTGTTATCCTGTGTTTACGCTTTTTGTACTCTGTGCGTGTCTTCATTTCATCATGATGACTATGCTTGTGTTCTGCTATGCATACTTTTGAGTACTTATTCCGCTGCAAGTAGTTCTTCGCTAAGGAATTTCCTCACCCACAAATTCCTTAGTGAAGAATTCATAAAATTTGCCTATTCACCCCCCTCTAGTCGATATAACGCACTTTCAATTGGTATCAGAGCAAGGTACTCCCTTGTTCTGTGTGATTTTGGTTTAACTGCCTGGAGTTTTAGTTATGTCGACCGCAGGTATGATCAAGGTCTCTGCTGGGTGTCCTACCTTCGATGGGACGGACTACCCCTACTGGAAGAATAAGATGCGAATACATCTTGAGGCAATTGATAACGATCTCTGGTATGTTGTGGAAAATGGTGTTCCCTCTGTCTCACCCTCACTGAACGCTATCGATGTGAAGAGATTCAAGCAACTCGATTCTCAAGCGAAGAATATCATATGTGGCCATCTGAGCAAAGGACAGTATGGAAGAGTGAGTGCTTTGCAAACTGCTAAGCTTATCTGGGATAGGCTGTCCAAAGTAAATGAAGGAGTCTCAACTCAGCGTGACTCTCGAGTTGATGTTTTTCGCAATCTCTTCAACCGCTTCAAAAGACTCGACAATGAAGATGTTCAACAAACCTTCGATCGCCTCACTGACATCTGAAATGAACTTCAAACGCTCGGTGCCACTGACATCACCGACCATGAGGTGGTGAAGAAACTGCTGAGATCGCTTGATTCCTCATTTGATACTCTGGCATTGATGATACAAGAGCGTGCTGATTACAAGTCACTTGATCCCGCTGATATCCTCGAGAGGCTAAATACTCATGAGTTCTAGCTTGCTGAAAAGAGAGATCTCTATGGTTCGAGCTATGGCAGATCACGTGCTCTGAAGGCCAAGGCAGTCTCTGAGTCTGAAGATGAAGACTCTGACAGCAGCCTTGGTGATCCTGAAGAACCGAGCCATGATCTAGCACTGCTCGTGAAGAAATTCCAAAAGTTCTCAAGACGTGGTCACTTTGGAAGACCCTCAAGGAGCAATGATTCCTCATCCAGTGACTAGAAGAAGAGGCTTTGTCACAAATGCAAGAAACCAGGACACTACATTCAAGATTGTCCTCACTGGGAAAAGGAATCAAAGAAGAAGAAATACAAGGATTACAGTTCCGATGATGCGAAGAAAAAGAAGAAATCCTCAAAATCTTCATCATCAAAATCCTCAAAGTCTTCATCTCACAAGAAGAGCAGCTCCAAGAAGGCGCGGGCATTCATTGGCAAGGAAATGGACTCTGAGGCTGAATCTGAAGAAAATGAGGAAGAGGAGGCATCTGAAGATTCTGAATCCGGTGTGGCGAGCCTAGCCCTCGCTACTGCATTCGTCAGTAAGTCTATCTTCAACGCTGAAGAAAATGACCTCACCAACAAGGCTGATGAAGGCAATGATGACTACGCTCCCACCTATTGCTTCATGGCAAAGGGTGCCAAGGTACTCAAATATACCTCCTCTGAATCAAGTGAGAATGAATCTGATGAAAACCTCAAGCCCAGCTACTCTAAACTTGCTAAGATTGTTGTGAAACAACAAAGGGCTTTTGAAAAGGTTCAAAACATGCTAGACAAAAGTGATGATATGTTGGGTGAAGAAATGGATCGCACTAAAACCTTGACTGAAAATCTTCAGAGACTTCAGACTAGGTTTGACAACCTTCAAGGTCATCATAACACTCTCTTATCTGATCATGAGAAGCTTTCTTATGAATTTCTTCAAAGAAAGCAAGATCTTGAGAAGCTAAGAGTGAGTTATGAAGATCTTCAGAAGGAGCGCGATTCATTACTTGCTCAACAAATCAGCGCTGCTCAGGAAGAATTTGTTCCTCCATGTTTGAAATGCATTGAACGTGAATCTGCTAATTCTTCACCTGAATGTTCAAATGCTTCTAGTGCTACAAATTCTTCAACTGTCTCTGCTATCACTAATTCCTCATCTGAGGACATTGCTAGTATCACTGACGATGCAGGGCTGAAGGAATTGTACATGACAGGCATGTACAAAAGCCTCAAAGGGCATCAGACTCTTTGTGATGTACTTAAAAAGCAGATCCTCAACAGGAACCCTAGGAAAGAGGGTATTGCCTTTGAGAGGAAACTCAATGCTGATGGTACTTATTGGAAGCCTGAGCAGTACCCCAAAACCTCATGGGATGCTGCAAAGGGAACTCCAGTTGATCCATGTAATTTATCTGGCTTTACATGTGAATCTTCTCATTCTTCTGATGAGTCATTTGACTCCAACTATAAACTGTTCAAAAATCAGAATGGTGAACTATTTGCTAGATATGTTGGCACTAACTACAGGAACGGCTCTCCTATGAAGAAATTCTAGGTTCCCAAAAGGTGCCTTGAAAGTCTTCAGGTGAATGTCCTCATGACACCACCTGTGAAGAATAGGAACCCCAGATCAAATTCTTCATATGGACCAAATTATTCATATGGATCCAAGTCCTCATACGGACCAAATTCCTCACATGGATCAAATTCCTCAAAAGGATCAAAGTCCTCATATGAATATCATTGTGCTAACAACTCTGTTTCGCAGGGAAGAGCTAAGGACTATGAATATGAGCATTATTCTTCTAATCATTATGTTCATAAGTCCTCGAAGAATTTCTCTGCTTATTCATATGCTTACCCTAACTCCTCTTATGTGAAACGGAATGGATTGGCTTCTATGCCACCTTTCTCATATGGAGCTCACAGAGTGATGAACTCTTTGCCACCCCTTCATATGTTGGTGGTGAAGAAAAAGAACTAATCTCTTATGCAGGGTCAGGTCTCCACACGTACATAAACGTGTGAAGAATTTGCTAGAGACCTGAAAAGTGCCTGAAAGGACGCGGGCTAATCATGAAGAAATGAACTTTCATTTCTCACGTCCTCATACTATTTTAACTGTTGCATTGCTTGATGAAATTGGTCTGATGAATTGTGATGTCATATTCTTCACTGATGAAGTATATGAAGTTCGTAAGCTGCACTAATTCATCTGCAGGATGATCATCCCAAAGCCACTGAGTGGGTCCTCGATAGTGGATGTACAAATCACATGACTGGTGACAAGAATCTATTGATGGATACTCCCTTATCACCATCGCATCTGAAGCATATCATCTTCGCTGACAAAGGCAAAAGTCAGGTATTGGGTCTAGGTAAGGTTGCGATCACAAAGGATCGACACATGGACAAAGTCATGCTTGTCGAGTCCTTAGGATACAACCTCATGTCTGTCTCAATGCTTTGTGATCTTGATATGGTAGTTGTCTTTGGCAAGTATCGTTGTGTTGTGGTTATGGAAGCTGACAATTCCAAAGTCTTCGAAGGCTTTAGGAGAGGAGACTTGTATATTGTTGATTTCTCTACAGGACCACAACCAGCCGTGTGCCTACTTGCAAAAGCTTCAGAAGGGTGGCTATGGCATCGACGACTTGGTCATGCAGGCATGAGGAATTTGCACACGCTTGCGAAGAAGAAGCATGTCATTGGCATTGAGAATGTGAAATTCCTCAAGGATCACTTGTGCGGAGCCTGTGAAGCTGGAAAAATGACCAAGGCTAAGCATCCAGCGAAGACTATCATGACCACTACTCGACCATTCGAATTGCTTCACATGGACCTCTTTGGTCCTAATCATTACTCAGCTGTCACAAATGATGCATCTCTCTATGGCTTTGTTATTGTTGATGATTACTCTCGATACACATGGGTACACATTGTTACTTACAAACATGAAGTGCAGGAAGTCTTCAAACGATTTTCCTCGAGGGCTTCAACCAACTTTGGTGTGAAGATCAAGCACATCAGAAGTGACAATGGAACTGAGTTCAAGAATTCTGGTCTTGATGACTATCTTGATGAACTTGGTATTACTCATGAGTTATCTGCTCCTTACACTCCTCAGCAGAATGGCGTCGTGGAGCGTAAGAACAGAACTCTTGTCGAGATGGCTCGCACTATGCTTGATGAGTACAAGACGCCTCGTCACTTCTGGATTGAGGCAATTTATACTGCGTGCCACATCATCAACAGGGTATATCTTCACAAATTCTTCAAGAAGACTGCCTATGAACTCCTCACTGACAAGAAACCCAATGTGAGTTATTTCAAAGTCTTCGGTGCTAAATGTTGGATTAGAGATTCTCATCACAATGCTAAATTTGCACCGAAAGCACATGAAGGTTTTATGCTTGGTTACGGAAAGGACTCGCACACCTATAGAGTCTTCAACAACGTTCTTCACAAGGTTGTTGAAACTGTAGATGTGCGGTTCGATGAAACTAATGGCTCGCAAAAAGAGCACCTACCCTCTATGATAGATGAACCAGCACCTGAGGAAACTATCAAGTTCAAGGCTACTGAGGATGTCATTCATACCGAAGAATCTGCTAAAGAATTCATTCCAGAACGTGAAGAACGTCGAGCTAATGCACCTGAAGAAAATGCTGAAGAAAATGGCGCTGAAGAAAATGCTGATCAAATTCCTCGACGACAACCTACTCATCCTCGCGTTGCAAAAGAAGTGCAAGTTGAAAAGATCATCAATGACATTAAAGCACCAGGTCCTCTCACCCGCTCAAAAGCTTCACATTTATCTAACTTTTGTGGGCACTATGCTTTTGTCTCTATCACAAAGCCCACTAAGGTAGATGAAGCATTTCTGGAGCCTGAGTGGATTCAGGCCATGCAAGAAGAATTACATCAATTCGAGCTCAACAACGTCTGGGAACTGGTTACATGTCCAGATCCTCGCAAACACAATATCATTGGCACAAAGTGGATCTACCGCAACAAGCAAGATGAAAATGGCCTTGTGGTGAGGAATAAGGCACGGCTTGTAGCTCAAGGCTACACACAGGTTGAAGGAATTGATTTCGATGAAACTTTTGCACCTGTTGCTGGACTTGAGGCTATTCACATATTACTTGCTTATGCTAACCATCATGATATCACTTTATATCAAATGGATGTGAAATGTGCATTCCTCAATGGTAAGCTTGAGGAAGAAGTATATGTTGCTCAACCCCCAGGTTTTGAAGATCCAAAGCATCCTGACAAAGTCTTCAGACTCAATAAGGCCCTCTATGGCCTCAAGCAGGCCCCTCGGGCGTGGTATGATACTTTGAAGGAATTCCTCATGAAGAAAGGCTTCAAACCCGGTTCACTTGACCCTACTCTTCACTAAATCATATGATGATGAATTGTTTGTGTGCCAAATATATGTTGATGATATCATCTTTGGTTGTACTGACCAACGTTATAGTGATGAATTTGCCTATATGATGAGTGAAGAATATCAAATGTCTATGATGGGAGAGTTGAAATTCTTATTAGGTCTTCAAATTCGTCAACAGCGCAATGGCATATTCATATCTCAGGAGAAATACCTCAAGGATGTACTGAGGAAATTCGGCATGCAAGATTGCAAAGGCGTCAAAATTCCAATGCCCACAAATGGCCATCTGTGCACTCATGAAAATGGTATTGACTTCGATCAAAAGGTATACCGCTCCATGATTGGTTCCTTTTTGTATTTATGTGCATCTAGGCCAGATATTATGCTTAGTGTTTGCATGTGTGCCCGATTTCAAGCTACACCGAAGGAATCACACCATAAGGCTGTGAAGCATATTCTTCGATATCTAGCTCACACACCAACACTTGGATTATGGTACCCCAAGGGCTCGGCTTTTGATCTCATAGGATATTCTGACTCTGACTATGCTGGTGATCGTGTGGACCGCAAGTCAACATCTGGTACATGTCATTTCCTCGGACGATCTTTGGTCTGTTGGTCCTCGAAGAAACAGAACTGCATATCACTGTCTACTGCTGAAGCTGAGTACATTGCTGCTGGTTCTTGCTATGCTCAATTGTTGTGGATGAAGCAAACTCTCAAGGACTACGGCGTCAACGTGAAGAATGTGCCTCTCTTATGTGACAATGAGAGTGCCATCAAGATTGCTCACAACCCAGTTCAGCACTCGAAGACAAAGCACATTCAGATTCGTCATCATTTTCTTCGCGATCATGTGTTGAAGGGCGACATTTCTATTGAGCATGTGAAGACTGAAGAACAACTAGCCGATATCTTCACAAAGCCCTTGGATGAGAAGAGATTTAGCAAGTTGCGGTGTGAGCTAAATATCCTAGAATCTTCGAATGTTCTTTCAAAATGACACTCATCCTAACACTTATGCAAAATTGATGACTTAGATGTGCAACACATGAAGAAACGTTTTTCTTCAATCAATAAAGAATAACACTCTAAGTGTGAAGAAATTAATGAAGAATTTGATTCTCAGAGCCCTACGACAATTGTACGCGGTGTCTGAAATCATCATTCTTATACGGTGGGTCACGCCACCACAAACGTTGAAAATCTTCAATTTGAGTTTTTCCTCCTTTTTCAAATTCTTCAGTTGTTCATATTCTTCAACTTTGCATTGTCTTCACCTTCTCCGTCATTTTTTCCATTGGTTATATATATATATGAGCTTATGTCCTCTACATCATTCACTTATGGCTAATTCTTCAAGTTGATTTTTCTGCTAAGTGAATGAGATCGGACCCTTCCCCCTCTATGCTATACTCAACCCAATCTATTCACAAATTCTTCATGTGCGTTCTATTTGAAACTCGTTCAAAATCTTCACTGTGTCCTTGTCAGCTGAAGAATTTGCGAACGGAACTTTTAGCTTATCTTATCCAAATTTTCGGCTTTGCCGCTCAAACCGTTCCGCATCCCACGAAATACTTATCTATTCACCCACGATCTAACACGATCTCCACTTCTCAGTACGTGGGTGACACATGTCAAGCGAATGAGAAGGATCAGGGGCACGTTCGTCCAATTTCTTCGGGCGAACAGTTTTTCACCGTGGCTATAAATACCCCTTCTTCCCTTCCCCACTTCCTTTACTCCGCTCGACCTCTCTCCCGCTCGAGCTTCTCAAACCCTAGCGCCGCCGCTACTTCATCGTCGCCGGTGAGGAAGAGCTTCACTGCTCGACCTCGTCGGCGGCGTACTCGCGCCGACCGCGGAAATCTTCACTCCGCCGCCGCCGTAGCTGTCTTCCTCCGCCGAGTTAGGGCGTGGAAGATCTGCACAGACGAACTTCACTTCTCCACCTCACAGTTCGTCGTGTTCTTCGTCCAGGGTAATTAAAAGTCACTTTTACTACCCTCTTTGATTCAAATGATTTCTACAAAATCTTCAAAGGTGTTTATTCTTCAAATTTTTCACACACTAAACACCTCACATCTCATCTGTTCTTGATTCGGTTCTCTAAGCATCATTTTTCTTCAAGATTCCTCAATTGTGTGGATCTTAGATCTATACAACCCTGGAACCTAAGACAAAGAACGCTTAGTGAAATTCTTCAAGACTCATCTGGTCAAATTCCTCAAACTTGTTCTTTTTGAAAAACCTTCTGAGAACGCATATGACCTCTCCAAATTCCTCGCAACTATACTCTGTTCACAGGTACTCATGTCCGCTGCTGAATCACTAGGTTCTCATCAACTTAACTCATTTGCAACATTCCTCGAAGAAAAGTTGCATACTTCTTCAGAGAGTTCAATTGTTCAAATTCCTCAACTAAAGAAAATGGCTGATGGAAAGAAGCCACAGAAAGGAGGAAAGAGGCCTGAAATCAATACTGCCTTTGAAATCCCTGAGGACATTTATGCTGGGTACTGCACACCCCCTGAGGAAGATAAGAATCAGCGCAAGGTGCGCATTCATAGGATAGAGAGGAGATGGGCAAAAGAGTGGAGGGAGTACAGGTATGTGACTCCAAAATACATGAAGAAATTCGTTGTTACTCCTCCATGCTCAAGACCACCATTGGCACCTGGCCAAGAAGCAGATCCCACTAGCATCAAGTGCGGTGAGGATTTTCCTGAAGAATGGGCCAAGCGCCAGGCCAAGTTGGCCAAACAGGAAAAAGTTGCAGTGAAGAAATTCAATGAAGACTCTACAGCTGCTGCTACTGAGGTCTCTGTAAGGCCGAAGAAATCCATGGCAAAGAAGTCTGCGCACAAGCCAAGTGCCTCTTCTTCAATGCCCTCACGGCCAATTTCCTCAGCTAAGCCCTCACGGCCAATTCCTCACGCCGCTCCTGCTCCTCCAAAGTCCTCAGCTGCTCTGACAAAATCCTCAGCACCTGTGCATCTCGCCACGTGCCAAAGGACTACAGGCATCTCTATTGCCTCAGGAGCTTCAGCTAGTTCCTCAGCTGCACCAAATTCTTCAACAGGACCCTCTCTGTTGAAGACAAAGACCACTGCTGGACGAGGCTCTCGCCCAAGTCCTCCTAAGAAGCAGTTCGCCTTCCAAGTGTCGTCTGAAGAAGACGAAGCTGATGATGAAGAACTTGCTGAGATCATCAGAGATAGGCAAGTCAGGGCCGCTAGAGCCAAGGGCACAAATGTGCCTCTGCTTTTGGATCCAAAGTTGATCCTCAACTAAATTGATCTCTGGCACAAGGACCCAAACACTCCTATGCCTGACTTCAAGCTGACTCCTGTTCAAAGTCATATGCTGACTGCCTTCATCCAAGAAGAAAAATGGAAATTTGAGAAGGCCAGGCAGCTCAAGAAAGCGCAGTACAGGAAGGAGAAATTCCTGAAGAACAACGTTGTCTCTATGATAACTGATGAACTTGTGAAGATCCAGTCTGAAATCAAAGTCCTCAACGATGATTTCAATGCTTACTATGCTGATTGGAAAGGAGCCAAGGTCAGGTTTGTTAAACTGACTAAGATGTTCACCTCAAATTGCAGCCCCATCGCAACAAGAAATTCCTCAGGCTGAAGCATCTGCTCAGCCAACTGAAGAACATGCCAGCACCGCTGATGACGATTAGGCTGCTGAAGAAAATGTAAGTTCCAGGGCCGATGACTGCATTCCAGCCTCTGATGAAATTGCCAGGGCACCCACTAGTGGCGCGCCTAAAGAAAATGAAGAGGCCAGGGCAACTGCATCAGTTGTGTCTGAAGAAAATCAACCACTTTCCTCTGCTCCTCCTGCGCCTACCCAAACTCCAATCCTTCCATCTGCATCAGATGTGAAGAAGACCAAGGCTGCAGAGCGTGCAGCTGTGAAGAAAAGGAAAGCATCAGCTCCTTCAGATTCCTCAGCACTGAAGAAGATGAAGAAATTGACAAGCTCATTTGCTAATCCAATTGATGTTGTTCCTGTTTCCTCCATGCCATCAAAGGAAATCGTCCCTTTTGATGAAGAATATGTGATCCCTAGCGGATCTGATGAAGAAACTCCTTCTTCTGCTTCGTCAGAGCAGATGGATGAAGAAATTGAAGTGGATAAAATCCCTTCAACCCCCACAGTTTCCTCGCCTATGCCTCAGTTTACTGCTGAAGAGGTTGGCGTTGAAGAAATGGAAGATGAAGATGTGGACATTGGCTGTACCACACCAGTGATGAATGATGACTTTTGGGAGAGTCAGCACCCCAATTCTGCACTTTCCTCAGTCCCCAGCAACTACTGTTCAAATGGGATCTGATGAAGCTCATGAAGACATTCCAGCCGCTAGTGCTGAAGAAAATGAAAATGAAGAATTGAAGAACCAAGCTGCCACTAAAGAGGAACCAGAAATTCCTCAGCCTGAAGAACCTGAGATTGCGATTCCTGAGGTTGTGATGCAACTCACTGACACTCCTCTGCCCAAGCCAAAGGATCCATTCTCAAGGAAGCAAAAATTCAAGGCTAATGATTTCTTCGGCGAGGACGTATTCTTCACTGATTACAACCCTTATGACTCTGCTCGCATTAGGAAGAGGCGTTTCTGGACTGCCAGCCAGGCAAATTTTTATTCCTCAGTGTTGTTTAACAAAGACAAAGTCTTCGATCATGAGCACATTCCTCACGTGGATATGGAATCCCTGCCATGCTTCGCGCCAGTCCTCAGTGTTCTTTACGATGCTGGACTGTTAAATTTCTGCACTGATATATGTGATTGGAATGAAGAGCTCATTCTTCAATTTTATGCAACTCTGCACATCATCGGAGACTCTGAAGATGTGAATTCATGGGTGCTGGACTGGATGTCTGAAAATACTCACTACAAGGCACCAGCTACTGAATTGCTTCATGCTTTGCCTCTCAGTCCTCCCCTTGAAGGTGCTTGTTGCGTCTATAATGAACCTAAGCTTACAGGTCACTATATGCAAGTGCTGATGAAGCCATTGAAGCCAGGTCAGGCCCCAAGAACAAAATTCCTTGTGAAGGAATTGTTGTATGTGCCTCGGACTGTCTATCGCATTCTGACGAAGACATTGAGTCCTATCAAGGGCCACGACTCGAATGAAGAAGAAGTCGTTGGCATCATGAAGAATCTGCTTTTCAACATCATTCATGGCGTTCCCGTCAACTTCCATGATTTCTTCATGAGGACACTGGCCAATGTCGCAATGTCACCATTTGTGTTGAAGCCTTATGCACCGTGGATTATGAGATTCATCAGAACAAGGTCTTCACTCAACTACAAGGCTGATACATTGAATCATTGCAGCTACTTGCCCCCGATTGAAGTCCTCAAACGGACATTTTCCTCAGCTGATGAAAAGGGCAAGGCTACTGCTGTAATTGATGAAGGCATTCGTCCATTGGATGGTCAATTTCGCAAGGCTGCATCCTACTCCACCAATGATGACTCTGCCACCCATGACTCTGCCACCAACGCACCCAAGCAAAATCCTCAAGGCACAGCTCCCAGGGTGATGACTGACCGTGAGCTTCTCCTCAGTCTTCATCAGAAGGTTGATCGCAATCACAAATGGGTCAAGCGTCAGTTTGGTTCAATTCTTCACAACATGACTGCTACCCACAATGCAGTGAAGAAAAACCATTACTACCTTCATGAAACCCTCAACCGCACCTGGGCTGTTCTGTCGCACATATATGGTGAAGAAGATCTGAAGAAAATGGGTCTCAAGGAAGATTTTGACTGGGCTGCACCTCCTCCGAAGAAGTACAAGAAGGTCAAGGTTCCTTCCTTGGTGGCCAGCTCCTATTCTTCATCACGTGACACTGATAAACATGAAGACTTGGACGACACTGCGGCAGGCCCTACTCCAACAAACGACCCCAACAACGCTGACGCTCCTTCATCACCTTGATATTCTTCAAGGGCGTTAGTCCTCATTTTCGATCCTTTTGGTCCTTTGATGACAAAGGGGGAGAAATTTGAGTTAGTCTTCAAGCGGGTCTATCTTATATGGGCGTTTTCTTAAAGTTACAACTCTCGTTCTTCTGATGACTTTGTTGGATCGAGTTGTAAACTTAAAACTCTATGGTGGCCTGATACTTTTGCTGTTTCTTCTGCATGCCTATTCCTCGTTAATGTTATTGCACGCATGCTGAATTACATCAGTCACCATATTTGATCATGCATTTCAAATTCTTCATATTATATGTCAAATGCGTGTATGAATTACAAGATATAGGGGGAGATCTCCATGATTCAACTCATCAAGTGTGCATTGCTTCAAAAGCAAATTCCTCACTATGCACATCTTCAGGGGGAGTTCTTCTATATCTTGCAATCAAATTCCTCAATATCAGCATTTACACTTCATATGTTCATCCCCGTTGAAAACTTAACCTATATTGTCATCAGTCACCAAAAAGGGGGAGATTGTAAGTGCATCTAGTGCCCCTTAGTGATTTTGGTGTATTGAAGACTTATAGGTTAAGGGACTAATGTGCTTATGAGTGTACACAGGTCTATAAGTCTATGAGGAGTTTGATACTTACAGAGAAAGTCGACCCCTAAAAATGAAGTTCTTCGACTGAAGACTTTGGATTTCTGAAGACTTTGAAAGTGAAGAAATTGGTGTAACCTTGAAGACTTGGTATTCATTTGAGGAACATGAAGCATGAAGACTTTTGTTTTCGTAGTTTCATTTTCTCTTTCTTGAGTCATAGGAAACACCGTACTGTTAAAGGGGGTCGAGGAAATACTAAGGAAAAATTTCCATGTGATGCTCAACTCAAAATCCTACACCTACCAATCCCTTTGAGTGAAGACATTGGAAATCTCATACAGTTCAATCGTATTCTTCAGTGACAGAGACGAAGTTCTTCTGGTCTCTGAGGAATTTGTTCTGACTGAGGAGTTAGGAATTCGCCAGTGCGGATTGCCTACACAGTGAGGAACATGATAGCCCTGAGGAATTAGACACTCAAAATTCCGACCGTTGCTGTGCTACGCGCCAGCTGTCCCAAAATATCTTCCCACCTAACGGTCATATCATTGAAGGGCATTTATGTCTTATCATGATGGGCTGCTCCCTAGGCTATAAATAGCCGCCCCCTACAACCACTAGCTGGTTGGCTGCTCCGAGAGAAACTGATACTTGTCATTTGAGAGCATCCCATCCTCTGAGGACTTTGAGCGAAAATCATCAAGTGAGGAAAACCCAAACCCAAACACCTACAAACCCCAAGTGACTGAGCATCACTGAAGAGATTGATCCTGCATGGATCCGACGCTTGTTACCTTTTAAGACTGTGCTTCTTCCAGACGGTTAGGCGTCATGGTCTAGAGCATCCAAGAGGAAATTGTGGATCGCCGAGTGACCGAGTTTGTGAAGGTTTGGAAGTCACCTGAAGACTTACCACGAGTGATTGGGCGAGGTCTATGTGACCTTAGCTCAAGGAGAATACGGTGAGGACTGTGTGTCCTCAGGTTTAAATACCTAGCCGCTCCAACCAGACGTACAACTGAGACAGCAGTTGGAACTGGTCTACCAAATCATTGTCTTCACCAAGCCAACTGGTTCTATTTCCTCAACTCTTTCATTTCCTCATTACTGTGTTGTGCACTTGTTCATATCTGTGTTTGAAGACTTTGACTGAAGACTTTCTCAATTTCCTCAGTTCAATTTCTTCAGTTTGTTTGTCTTCATCCTGTGTTATCCTGTGTTTGCGCTTTCTGTACTATGTGCTTGTCTTCATTTCATCATGATGACTATGCTTGTGTTCTGCTATGCATACTTTTGAGTACTTATTCCGCTGCAAGTAGTTCTTCGCTAAGGAATTTCCTCACCCACAAATTCCTCGGTGTAGAATTCATAAAAATCGCCTATTCACCCCCCCCCCCCCTCTAGTCGATATAACGCACTTTCAGCAGGCCGCCCTCCACTAACTTGAAGTAGAGGACGAGCCCCACCGTCAGGCTATGGATGCGAGGAAATGTCTTCCATCCGCGACGGAGATACATAACATGAGGAGCGGGGAAGTCGATGTCGACCCGCGTGCCGTCGGTCCCGCAACCCCTCATGTGCAATCTAAGGGTCTGGGGTGGATCGAGCTCCATCTCCTGAGCGATGGGGGTGGGGAGACGGAGACGACGACGCGATGGCCGGCGCAGCCTGATTAAGAACTCGAGGGGCTGGTCCCCGACGTGACCCTCCGTCGCGGGAGGCACCGCTGGCGAAGGCACGGCCATCACGCCACCTCGTCCCCCTCTCCCCCGACCGCCGCGGTGACCTCGGCCACGCCCCCTCCCCCTTCCTCTCGTGGCCGGCTCCGCCGCCGCGGGCTCGTGGGAAGGAGGGACGCGCTGATGAGCAGCAACCCTCGCCGCCACCGTCGAAGGCCCAGCACCTCCTCTCGCCATGGCGGGTGGAAGAAAGGAGCGGAGGTGGAGGAGGATGGGTACTGAAGGAATGTGGGACAACGCCCCCTCCCCCTCCTTATAAAGGGGCGGGGTCGAGGCTCAGCCGGCCCACTCAGCCAATCCAGCCGTCGGAGGCACGGGGAATCAGGACCGACCCGCTGCCCCAATCAGCGACGGCCCGGTTTCCCGCCTCCACCGCCCGCCACTTGCATGAAGGACGCGGGTCGAGCGAGCAGGGTCGAAAGGATGGGTGAGGCGATCGTTCCCCGCCCCGTGATCGGGGGCGTGGGAGCCTTGAAGACTGCGACCCGAGTCCATCCAGTAAATGAGCCGCACCTCCACGCCTCCCTCTTTTTATGGGGAAGGCGTGAGCCGCCTCTTTACCACGATGTGATGCATGCATGCGGAAACCGCATCACGCAAGACCCCCACGTCACGCACGACCCTCCACGTCGTGCGCAGGTTGTGGGGAAGCTCAGCGGACGAAGAGTTACTGCGGTAAAAATCCGCCCCACCTGCCCGCGCACCGTTCTGGGCCTGGCCCAACAACGTGTTGCGCTTATGTGTGGCCCAGGCCCGGGGGCTCCTGTCGGTGTACAAAAGTAGGGGCACACCTTTGTACCCCTTTACTTGTGCACGGGCAGTCGGAGCCGCGCGCCACGGCCACACTAGGCAGGGCAGAGGAGGGGAGCCAGAGAGAAGCCAGGACAACCAAGACAACACCAAGTTCAGAAACACCAAAGAGCAAGAGGGCGAGGTGGACTCCCCCGGCAAGGCCCTTACCGGGGCGGCCTCCGCGGCCCCGGCAAGAGCCTTGCCGGGGCAACTTGCCCGATGCCAACAGAGTGAGCCACCCTTGAGCCCAAGGGTTCCAAGCGTCGCCAACGGCTGTATTGGAACCAAGGCTCGGGAGGCACCTCTGTGGTGGCATGCAGATCTTCGTCAAGATCATAAATACATGAGACCAGATGAGGACCAGAAGACGGCGACCCTCGGCGGGATCCGTGCCGAGGAGATCCACAAGACCCCCAGCAAGCGCCTTGCCGGGGACGACTGCAACGCCATGGCAAGACCCTTGCCGGGCCCCCGGCAAGGCCCTTGCCAAGGGCGTCAGTGGGGCCACAGCCAGGCCCGCGTCGACCAAGACTCCACCGTCGTCCCCAAGCAGCTGCTAGCTCAACCAGCTGGGCAGGCACCTGCGTGGTGACGGGCGGCCTCTAAGCCAACTCAGCAAGCACCTGCATGGTGGCATGCAGATCTTTGTGAAGACCGTACCACCGCGCCACCTCAGCTGCCTGCCTGCCTACATGGCGCCGCATGCATCGCTGGCCCGGGCGCGTGTCGAAGCAAGGCGAGGCGGCGACGGACGGGACGGGCCTCATCCCTGTCCCCGATAAAGCTAAGGGACACCTAAGCTACGCATTAAATGCGTCTTGTCCAGTAATACGGGCGATAAGCTCGTAGCACTGTAGACCTTTCCACCTCCTGTGTGCCACTGTGGCAGCCCCTTTTGACTATAAAAGGAGGCCCATGGCATACTGGAGAGGGATTCGGCTCTTTTGAACTAGGCAGCCACCATAGCTAGTTCGAGAGCTCAAGAACTCTCTCAAATACACACCAAAGCAGGACTAGGGTATTACGCATCCTCGCGGCCCGAACCTGGGTAAACGATCCTTGTGTTGACTGCTAATCCTGCTCTTCTCACAACCCCGCGCCTCGGCAACCGTAGTAGGGATTCTTGTGATCCCATAGGTGTCGTTTCCCACCGACAGGGGTCTGTCTCTGGTAACGCTTCGTTGGATTGTCTAGGTTGTAGGCTTGGTAAGCAGATTCAGCTACCCTATCCTCACAGTGAGTCGGTCTCCGAGCGCCCTTTTGATCTTGCTCAATCTGATGTTTGGGGCCCGGCCCCCTTCGCTTCAAAAGGGAGTCATCGCTACTATATTATCTTCATAGACGATTTTCTCGGCACACTTGGATCTATTTCATGTCTTCTCGTAGTGAGGTCTTATCTATATACAAAAAAATTGCTGCCATGGTTCATACCCAGTTTTCCACTCATATTCGTGTTTTCCGTGCAGATTCAGCTGGTGAATATATATCCCATGCGCTACGAGGGTTTCTTGCTGAGCAGGGTACTATTCATCAGTTCTCTTGTCCTGGTGCTCATGCTCAGAATGGTGTGGCTGAGCGCAAGCATCGTCACCTTCTTGAGACGGCACGTGCGATGATGATTGCCGCCTCTCTTTCCGCCTTAGTTCTGAGCTGAGGCTATTACCACCTCCACATATCTCATCAGCATTCAGCCATCTCCTGCTCGACAGGGTGGTATTCCTCTCGAGCGTCTTTCTGGTCGTTCTCCTGATTATTCGGCACTTTGTTTGTTTGGTTGCGTTTGCTATGTTTTACTTGCCCCTCGTGAACACACCAAACTGACCGCCCAGTCTGTTGAGTGTGTCTTTCTCTGATACAGTGATGAACATAAGGGCTATCGGTGTTCGGATCCTGTCGGTCGTCGAATGTGTATTTCCCGGGATGTGACCTTTGATGAGTCTCGTCCCTTCTACCTGCGTCCATCCTCCCCGGCCCTTCCCACGGAGGACGACTCTTTTCTTACGTTTCCAAATACACCTCCCTCTGTGCCCAGTATTCCTACTCCTCGTCCTACTGTTGTAGATCCGACTCCGTCCTCTCCCACAGTTTCTTCTTCTCCCTCATCGCATGGCTCTCCACCTTCATCACCGATACATTCCCCTGCTCCACCTTCATCACCGATACATTCCCCGTCTCCGCCTTCATCACCGATACATTCCCCATATCCACCTCCAGTGATTCCACCTCTTCCCTCCTTTCCTTTCCATTATACTCGTCGTTCACGTGTTACTGATGTGCCCTCTACTTCTGGTGTGTCGTCTTCCTCCTCTCAGCCGACTTATGGTCTTTGTTCTCGGCCTCGTCTGCCCCCTGACCGATATTCTCCTTCTCGCTATGGTCTTTCGACCGTTCTGGAGCCGACTTCCTATCAGGATGTTGTTCATCCCGAATGGCAGTTTGCGATGGCAGAGGAGATTGCTGCCCTTGAGCGCACTGGCACGTGGGATCTGGTTTCTCTTCCTCCCTGTGTTTGTCCCATCACTTGTAAGTGGGTCTATAAGATTAAGATTCGCTCTGATGGTTCACTTGAGCGTTATAAAGCTCGTCTTGTCGCTCGTGGATTTCAGCAGGAGCATGGTCGTGATTACAATGAGACTTTTGCTCCTGTGGCCCATATGACCACTATTCGCACACTTCTCGTCGTGGCCTCTGTTCGTCACTGGTCCGTGTCTCAGCTTGATGTTAAGAATGCCTTTCTTAATGGTGAGTTGCGTGAGGAGGTTTATATGCAGCCACCACCTGTGTATTCAGTTCCTGATGGCATGGTTTGTCGTCTTCGTCGCTCTCTCTATGAACTTAAGCAAGCCCCCCGCGCTTGGTTTGAGCGTTTTGCCTTCGTGGTCACTGCAGCTGGTTTTTCACCCAGTGCTCATGATCCAGCGTTATTTATTCATGTTTCTACTCGTGGTCGCATTGTTCTTCTTCTATATGTTGATGACATGATCATCACTGGCGATGATCTTGAGTACATTGCCTTTGTAAAGGCCCGTCTCAGTGAGCAGTTTTCTATGTCTGATCTTGGTCCTCTTCGTTACTTTCTTGGGATTGAGATTTCCTCCACCTCTGATGGCTTTTTTATTTCCCAAGAAAAGTATATCCAGGATCTTCTTGCTCGTGCGGATCTTAGTGATGAGCGCACTGTTGAGACTCCTATGGAGCTTAATGTTCACCTTCGTGCTTCTGATGGTGAACCCTTGTCTGATCTGACTCGCTATCATCATCTTGCTGGGAGTCTTGTCTATCTCGCTGTCACTCGTGCGTATATCTCCTATCATGTCCATATCCTGAGTCAGTTTGTTTCTTCTCCCACTTCGGTTCACAATAGTCACCTTCTTCGTGTTCTACGATATCTTCATGGCACGATCTCTCACCGCCTCTTCTTTCCTCGTTACAGCTCCAGGCATATTCAGATGCTACTTGGGCTAGTGATCCTTCGGATCGCCGTTCACTTTCTTCTTACTCTGTCTTTCTTGGTGGTTCTCTCATTGCTTGGAAGACGAAGAAACAGACTGCAGTTTCTCGTTCGAGTGCAGAGGCTGAGTTGCGAGCTATGGCTCTTCTCACGGCAGAGGTGGCATGCTTGCGCTGGTTACTCGAGGATTTTGGTGTTTCTACTACTACACCAACTACACTCTTATCAGACAGTACAGGTGCTATCAGTATTGCACGGGACCCCGTGAAGCATGAGCTTACCAAGCATATTGGTGTTGATGCTTTCTATGTGCATGCTGTTGTGTAGGACCATGTTATTGCTCTTCAGTATGTGCCTTCCGAGTTACAGCTAGCGGACTTTTTCACGAAGGCCCAGACTAGAGCGCAACATAGATTTTACCTCTCCAAACTCAGTGTTGTGGATCCACCATGAGTTTGAGGCGGGGTGTTACAGTTATATTTATTATGGCCTTTCGCATTCTGGCTTTTGGCCTCCCCTTGTACATGTATATATGATGGATTTCGCCTCCTGATAATATCAAGTTGCATATTTCCAACACACACCACTTCTATCATGGAGAATTCTTGAGTTGCAACTTGTGAAATTTTCTTCCTGGTGACTGGGTGCATTGAGGTAAAATTGCAAAGATATGCTTATATCATTCATGGTGACAAAAACACCTCGAAGAAAGCAACAACGCCAAAACATAATTTACGACTTTCACCTCAAGATGATTTGTCTGTGTCACCATCATATGAAAGACCAATGAACTTAAGATCGAAGGTGCCACATGCCTAGAAGTTTCATGCTAATTAAATAGGCACAACTCTTAACCCACCTTCATTAATTCTACAGCTAGAGCAAATTAGAACATAACTTCTCATTATAAATTAATTTTCTAAGAAGAGATTTTCATCACCATGCCGTGTTTTACAAAGCACCCCTGCCCAAAGGTTAAAATTTAAGAAGAAAAATGCATTTCACCTATCATGCTCTCTGGAAACACACTTTTTGGTATGGGCGAAAGGGATTGGCAAGTCCCTTTATAGAAATTTAATGGTGAATAAATCTGAATATGATAGTGGGTCTTAACACACTTCAAGAACTTTTAAGCCTTGTCAGGAGCATTTCAAGCCAAATTCATTGCCATGTAATATAAAATGTCCAGAATATAATACAGTTTTCTAAAATATTGCAAGCAACCTTGTCATGGAACTGTTGTTATAGCTCAAGGAGATAAATGTTAAAGCAATTATGAGAGTATTTTTTTGGACCTGAGATGCCCTTCGGCATGAAAAGGGTTTGGCATGGCACCATGAGAGCATCAGGAGGGAGTGGCCCATTTTGCGGTGAAGTTTTGCTACATTGCTATCACACGAGAGAAGAGTTAACATGCTGAATGAATACGACAAATAAGCATTACACAAGCTCTTGCATTTTATTAGAAACAAGGATCGCCGGAAACAAGTGGGACCTAGCCAAGAGCTACAATTAGAAACACATAAATCATGATGTTAGCTATGAGAACTGTTGTACAGAGCTGAACCATAGCAATGGAGAAACACATGTTTGTGATAATTGGTCCTGGTTAACACACTCTAGAGCTATAACTTTCTTTTGTTATCAGAATATACGACACTTCACATTGTATTCCGTTTTCTTCTCATCCGACATTCTCCAATTCCATGATTGAACACTTCTCCTTTTAGGATCATCAGTTGGATTATGCTTTATATTTGCACTACCATCCATAGTTTTGTTTGTTAGGTCCTTAAACATGGAGTGTTCTCTAGATGAAAACAATATATAGAAGGGCATAGAGAGAGTGGTGAAGATCATTTAAAGCATCACCAATTAGTTTATTATCTATACCAATAAAAAAGACCCAAAGGGGCAGATCCAATTAATCTCGGCCATCGAACCATGTCAATCCAACGACCTAGATTGCTCCAATAGTGACCTCTCAACACGTTGAGTGTGCAATTGATAGCATACCAAATATCAACATCTATATTAGTCTCATAATTAAAACGTAATTGATATCCTACCTAATATCAACGTGCAGTTAATTTTTCTCCCTAATATCAACGTGCATTGCACGTGCTCCTTTACTAGTAAAGATAAAATAAAGGATTGAGGATTGACCTCTATATGCATGGGGGAAATGTACAGTATGTGTATATCTCACAGAATTTAAGATGCGTAGAATAAAGAAAAGAATGTAAGATGGAATGTGTATTTTGTAAGTAGGAGATATTGAGGAGATCAATTCTTAAATATTGCAAACAAAGTAAGCACAAACTCTTGTTAAAAGAAACTTACTTGAAGCAGAAGAGGACCAAGGGCGGCAGGACAGAGGCCAAGCTGAGCGACTCGGGTGGCGAAGGGCGACGGGCGGCTCCCGTGGCGAAGGGGCGGCGACTCCGGTAGCGGAAGCGGCGATGGCTCCCGTGGTGAAGGGGCGGCAGCTCCCGCAGCGGAAGGGGGCGGCGGCTCCCGCGGCGCGGCTCCCGTGGCGAGGGGGGCGGCGCTCTGGCGGCGAGGCTCCCGCATCGGCTAACGGCTGCGGGAGGCGGCGAATGGCGTGGGAGGAGGAGGAGGGGGCGAGAGGTCGTGCGGGGCTGTGGCCCTCCTTGGCAGTGGTTTTTTTAGCGCGGGGGGCGGGAGAGAGTTCGTAATGGTAGTATCATAAGACTAGCCATAATGGGTAGTAACATAGACTAGTAGCATGCCCAGGTTACTAGTCTATGTTACTACCTCTACAGTGGGGAGTGTAGGATCGAAAGTATGTCTAGAGGGGGGTGATTAGACTACTTGACCAAATAAAAATCTAGCCTTTTCCCAATTTTAGTTCTTGGCAGATTTTAGCAACTTAGCACAAGTCAAGCAAACAACCTACACATGCAATTCTAAGAGTATAGCAGCGGAATGTAAAACAATAGCATATGAAGGTAAAAGGAGGAGTTTGAGGGAGCAAACGCAATGTTGACACAGAGATTTTTTGTCCATGGTTCCGATAGGTGGTGCTATCGTACATCCACGTTGATGGAGACTTCAACCCACGAAGGGTAACGGTTGCGCGATTCCACGGAGGGCTCCACCCACGAAGGGTCCACGAAGAAGCAACCTTGTCTATCCCACCATGGCCATCGCCCACAAAGGACTTGCCTCACTAGGGTAGATCTTCACGAAGTAGGCGGTCTCCTTGCCCTTACAAACTCCTTGGTTCAACTCCACAATCTTGACGGAGGCTCCCAAGTGACACCTAGCCAATCTAGGAGACACCACTCTCCAAGAAGTAACAAATGGTGTGTTGATGATGAACTCCTTGCTCTTGTGCTTCAAATGATAGTCTCCCCAAACTCAACTCTCTCTCACAGGATTTGGATTTGGTGGAAAGAAGATTTGAGTGGAAAGCAACTTGGGGAAGGCTAGAGATCAAGATTTATGTGGTTGGAATGGAATATCCTGACCTCAACACAAGAGTAGGTGGTTCTCTCTCAGAAAATATGTGTTGGAAGTGTAGGCATGTTCTGATGGCTCTCTCCACGAATGAAGAGTGGGTGGAGGGGTATATATAGCCTCCACACAAAATCTAACCGTTACACACAAATCACCAAACTCGGTGGGACCGATTCAAAGAACTCGGTCAGACCGATTTGGTTCATAATGTGACCGTTAGGTGTTTCGATGGGACCGACACATCAACTCGGTGGGACCGATTTCATTAGGGTTAGGGCATAACGTAATCTCGGTGAGACCGATTACACAAACTCGGTGAGACCGATTTTGGTAATAGACTAACAGAGAGTTGGTCAGGCAAACTCGGTGGGACCGATTCGCTCATCTCGGTTGGACCGAAATGTTACGAAAAGGAAACAGAGTGTTTGCATTGCAATCTCGGTGGGACCGATCGCTCATCTCGGTTTGACCGAAACGTTACGAAGGGAAACAGAGAGATTACAATCCCATCTTGGTGAGACCGAGATCCCTATCGGTGAGACCGAAAAGACTAGGGTTTCTGGCAATGGCTATGTCAACTGAACTCGATGGCTCCGGATATGAAATTTCGGTGGGGCTGAGTTGGACTTTTTGGTTTGGGACATATGTGGATGTGAGAAAGTAGTGGAGGGTTTTGGAGCATATCACTAAGCATTTTGAGCAAGAACCTCATTAAGCAACACCCCATCCCTTCTTAATAGTATTGGCTTTTCCTATAGACTCAATGTGATCTTGGATCACTAAAATAGAAAATGTAGAGTCTTGTGGTTTGAGCTTGAGCCAATCTTTTGTCCTTAGCATTTTGAAGGGCCCACTTTCTAATCCATGCCATGCCAATCGTTGAGCTTTCCTGAAATATTCATCTTGGAATAGCATTAGCTCAATGAGCTATATGTTGTTAGGAATTACCAAAACCACCCAGGGATAGTTGCACTTTCAATCTCCCCTTTTTTGGTAATTGATGACAACATATAGATCAAAGCTTCAACAAATGATAAATAAGATTGAAAAACATCGTCACTTTGAGAAGTATGTGATAAGCAAGAGCTCCCCCTAAATTTGTGCATTATTTATAATTTTCTTTTGAATGCAAATGCACAATCGATTAGGATCATGGGTTACTCTTCCATGTCACATACATCTTGGTGGAGCGCTCAAAATGATAGAAGTTAAAAGCATGCACTCATCACCAAGCAAGTGAATGATCATATAAGGATATAAAAGATAATATCATCCAACAAGCATGAAGGTAGCATATGATCAAACACATGATCAAAGAAGTATCTCACAAGCACATAAAGTAGTATCTCACACAAGCACACAATAAAAAGTTTCAACCAAAATAGCAAGAGAGAATAAAAGGCAACACTCTCTCTCGAAGCCTATGATCTATACATTTTTCTCTCCCTTTGGCAAGAAGTTACCAAAAAGTTCAAAAATGCATAGTGCTAAACGACTCTCAGGCTTGATCTTCGGGGGTGGTGTTGAGAGAACTCCAAGGACAAAGGCTTCAGATGAAGTAGCTGGAGCTGGTGGAGTAGCTGCTGGAGGTGGAACTGGAGCTGTAGCTGCTGGTGCTGATGTTGTAGCTCTAGTGTCTGTCACTGGCACTGCAGCAGATCTCTGTCCTCTGGGCACTTTGGCAAAAGCATCTGTGGTAGACTTGCCCTTCTTCTCCTCTGCTTCCTCCTGGAGCTGCTCAAGTGCAGTTTGGATCTCTGTCACCTTGACATCAAGGTCATAGAATTTTGTCTCAATAATCCTCTCCAGATTCTCCTGGTTCTTGGTCAGGGTGGCCAAGCCCTTCTCAATCCTCAGGGTGGATTGGATCAGATATCCAAGCTGGTCTTGCTTGCTCTTCAAGAATACCTGAGATGCCTCCTCTGCTGTTGGCATCTTTGCAGCCTTCTCTGCCTTAGACTTCTCTCTCTTTTCCTATGCTTGAGCTGGAGATGGTTCATTCTCATTCATCACAACTGTGTTATCTTCAAATTTAGGATAGATGGGCAGGTGCTCCTTATCCAAAATGTACTTGCCTTTACCCATCTTTGAGTTGATGAGCTCCTGAATTTGTGGGGCATACCCACAGCTTCTCTTTTGGTCAGCAGCAGTCCTCTTGATTGTCTCAACAATCAGGCTCATGACTTTGAACTTCTGTGGGACATCAAATATATGCAACAAGTTGATGGCATGTCCTCTGATCATCTTGTGATCACCTGACTTGGGTAGCAGTGTGTGCCTTAAGATCCAGTTGATTGTTGGTAGACCAGACAACAAGTAGTGAACAGATCCAAACTTATGTGTATCCAAAGCAGCATCTGGGATCTCTTTGTACATGTTGGCCATTGTGTTGTGGTCTTTCTTCTTCTCTGCATAGATATCCAAGTCATCCTCATGTTCCTCAGGAGCATTGATAAGCTTGGCCCATTCCTCAACTATAGATTGGTACCTAGTACCCTCAGACATCCACACTATCCTTCCATCTGGATAGAAGTGGGCAGTGGAGTAGAACTGCATGATAAGCTCATCATTCCACTTGGTGATCTTCTGGGCAACAAAAGTGTCAACTCCACATGCCTTGAAGCTATCAAGCACACCAGGGAAGTGATCCTCATTCTCCTTGATGAACTCCCAGTCAACCCATCTCATGTCACACACAATGGGCTTCTTGTCAAGCAAAACTGTCTCATAGAAGTCATGTTGTTCCTTAGTGTGAAACCTATAGTCCACAGCAGTCCTTCTCCTGATAGCATATGGATCAGACTGTCTCCATAGTATCAATCCTGCATCCTTCCTGATTTTCATGTTCTCTGCAACTGGGTGTGCATCAGTGTGGTCAGGGATCTTGGGTTTCAGCTTCCTCAATACAACAGAGTCATCTTCTTCTTCTTCAGCAGCTTCAGGCACTAGGGCCTTGTTCTTCTCTTCAGCAGGGATGTTCCTAGTGCTCCTCTTGGGTTTAGGCTTTGGAGCTGGAGCAGCAGCCTTGGGAGCAGGTTTGGGCTTAGATGGAGCAGCCCCTGATTTGATTGCATCCCCCATAAGCTTTTGAGCTTTGGGTGCTGGTGCAGCATCCTCTTCCTCTTCAGAATCTTTCCTCATTGAGAGCTTGCCAAGAACTCTGGCAGTAGTGGTTCTGGCCCTCTTCTTCTTATAGTTTCACCTGTGGCAATTTTTCTTGGCTTAGACATGGGCTGTCTTCTTGCTGGAGCCTTTGTTTTCAGACCAGGCTTTGTTGCAGTAGCTGTGCCATACTCTTTCTTCAGCACCTTCTTCTTTGAAGTGGCTTCATCTTCAACTGCCACATAGTCTTCATCTTCTGAGTCAGAATTCCTCTTCTTCCTTGTCCTGGTGGCAGCCTTTGGCAAATTGCTGGGAGTGCTCCTGCTGCCATCATCATAACTGCTGGAGGGATCTGAGCCCTCACTCATCTCCACCTGCTGTTCAAACTTGTTCTGGCTGTCACTCTGGTCAGACATCTTTGCAAACTCTCTGACAGCAGACCATGTGAATAGATTATAGATGAGGTAGAGAAGATGAGCATCACAAAGTACATGAGTTTTGCAAAATAGATGACTTAAAAACTTAGTTTTAGTTCTTCACAGAAAGCATTTTGGAGCTACCGATTTGTAAACTCGGTGATACCGAAGCAGCTTTTGGAGCCTAAACTAGTGAACTCGGTCAGACCGAGTCACAGTTCAGTGGTACCGAGACTACTAGGGTTTCACAGAGAATTGAACTCGGTCACACCGATTTGCAATTTTCGGTCAGACCGAAAATGCATGTGCTCTGGCCTAAGCCAAATCGGTGAGACCGATTTCTACAACTCGGTCGGTCCAAGATGAATTCAGTGGAGACCTAACCCTAAATTTTCAAATCAAAACTAATCTACAGGACGTTTTTGCTAGACAGGATGATTTCAATCGTGGCAAGAATCATGGCAAAGCAATGTGCTAAGAATCAGAGTTAAGGCTTAGCACAAAGTTCAAGTTCGTACCCTAGTTACGCGGCGAACTTGCTACGGCGGCAACGGTGGGGCAGATTGCCGTTGACGGTGGCGGAGACTAGCGGCGGGAGGTCGCTGGCGACGAGAGGACGATCCGGAGACCCGAAGAGGTAGAGCAGGTTATGCGCGGGCGAGGAGGTTCGGAAAAATTTCCAAAATTTGGCCCGTCAGTATATATAACCTGACCCTGTCGGTGTGACTGAGTGGAACGACTCGGTGGCACCGAGATGCAAAACTGCAAGCAGTTACTGCAACTCGGTGTGACCGAAAGGTTCTAATTGGTCGCACCGAGATTGAAAACCCTAGATCAACTTAGTGATCTCGGTAGGACCGAAAGGGATGAATCGGTCAGACCGAGATGCACAAAGAGGTTTTGGAGGTTTAAGTCTATGACGAATCGGGAACTCCGAGTGCTCCTCACGCAGAGTGGTTCGAATCTGACTTGATCAAACTTTTTGATGTAGCATGAATAGAATTTGAGACGAGGAAAGCATAGATAGCTAGAGAGAGTTCTTAGGCATTCTTGTCCATCCATTTGGCAAAAGAGAAAAAGCCAAACAATCAAAGCAACAAATGGATGTCCTCGAATGAGTAAAATATGCATTCAACATGCTCACACAATTAAAATGGCAAATGAAATATGTGACAAAGCATGCACAATCACTCTAGCATCTATCAAGCAATTTGGCGATGACTAGGTCATCTATATATGAGTATATTGACTTAGGAGTCAAATGAGAACATTTGATCATAAGTCATACTCATCGTTTAAGCACAAGTGGGGTTACCACTTTTACATAAAGCATTGTTGTGTTCACACCATTAGTGTTGCTTTAGCTCAATTGATTAGAGTAAAGCTCCCCCTAGATGTGATATCCCCCCTAAGAGGGATGAACTAACCTTGGGTTTTGTCGATGATGACTTCATGTAGGTGTTGAAGATGTAGATGCTCGATGTTGATGTAGATCATTCGGAGCAATCCTTTGGAGTGAGTTGCACTTTCAATACCTACACGGGTTAGTCCCACAAGGAACAAACAAGGATATCCATAGACATAGAGTGATGCATACACAAGATGATGTCCATGAAAGCATTAGGTTACCTTGTCCCTTGTCTTACCAACAAGAGGGTTTGTGACTCCTTGAACTAGTGCAAGATATGGAAGTTGTTTGCACTTGTCCTTGCCAAAATGATAAGAGTGAAGTATGTTGGCGGAGTCACCCTCAAGAACATTCTAGTTCTTCTTCTTCGGGATCCACACCATCTTGATGGGAATCCTTGGAGTCGTAGTCGTACTTGATGAAGTAGAACTTGATGTAGTCTTGGGAACCCACTTGACCAAGGCCTTTAGTGCTTCTTCAAATGCATCAATTTCCTCTTGAAGCTTGTCCTTGCCTTTTTGCTTGTGGTCTTGTGGTGGAAGATCATCTTGATCTTGTGTCCCTTTGAAAGAAGTAGGATCATACTTCTCTTGTTGAGGAACAACTTCGTCTTGGGGTATTGATCTTCTTCCCACTCAACTCCATTGGCATTGAACTTTCGTTCAAAACCAACACCTTGATTCTTCCGGTGTCTTCCTTGCTTGCGTACAATTTCCTCAAATTGCTTACTTCCGGCAAGGCTCTTGTAAACACCTTTCTCTATAATTCCCTTCAATAAGCTATTTTCTTGCTCAAGTGTAACTTGGCTAAGAGAGTCATTAGTGGAATCAAGAGAACTACTAGAAGCAACAACATTGGATTTAGCATGATTGTTGTTACTACTAGATGAATCATTTTTCTTGTTCTTGTTGCTAGATTTAACTTGTGGCATCTAACTAGACAAGAGTAAACGCTTGGAAATGTAAGAAGAACTTTTCTTGCGAAGATCATCATTGATTGCCTTTAAAAACTCATGCTCTTGCTCAAGGTTGAGCTTTTCAAAGCGTAGCTTGTCATGAGTCTTTAAAAGTTCTCGATGATCTTCCAAGGTAGTTTCATGAGCTAACTTAAGAGTGTTTAGTTCTTTAGTTAGACGCTCAATCTCCTTCTTATCATCATCATTCGTTTTATCTTGATTAGCATGATTAATTGACGTTTCATCATAGTTTTCATCACTAGAGTTGTCAACAAGTAAATCATCATCACCTAGCAAATCATCTTCATCACTATTGAAATCAACATACTCGGGATGTGTTACCTTTGGACCTTTGGCCATGAAGCATCTTCCAATTCCTTCATTTGGTGAGTCAAATATGTCGTAAGAGTTGGTTGACACAAGTGCTAGACCGGCAACACCTTCATCTTGAGTATATTCGGAGTCGGAGTGATAACTTCTTTCAGAATGATTGTCGGAGTCGGAGCCAGATACCCATTCACCAACATGAGCTTGATGTCTTCTTTTTGTGTAGCTCCTTGATGACTTTTCCTTCCTTTCCGAGTCCTTGTTCCTCCGAGAGGGTTTTCATTCATAACGATCATCTCTACTCCTCCTTTCTCTTGGTGGTGACTCTTCTCTTCTACTTCTTCTTTTGGGAGAATCTTCTCTTCTTTTGTAGGGGGCCGTACACTCATTGGAGTAGTGTCCGGGTCTTCCACAATTGTAGCAATTACGCTCACGACTAGAAGATCTTTTGTCATTGTAGGACCTTGACTTGGAACTTCTTTCTTTGCTTCTACTCTTGTAGAATTTGTTGAAGTTCTTCACCATTAGACTCAATTCTTCATTTAAGGTTTGCTTCTCACTTGATGATGTGGGAGCATCACACGAGGCTTTGTAAGCACCACTTGACTTGTTGTGAAGCTCTTCCTTATCCTTGAGTGACATTTCATGAGCAACAATTCTTCCAATGACTTCCGTTGGCTTGAGATCTTTGTAATTGGGCATCATTTGGATCAAAGTGCACACGGTATAATATTTTCCATCCAAGGCTCTTAGGATCTTCTTGATGATGAATTTGTCGGTCATCTCTTCACTTCCTAAGCCGGCAATCTCATTTGTGATGAGAGCAAGCCTAGAGTACATTTCAGCGACACCTTCACCATCCTTCATTTTGAACTTGTCAAGTTGACTTTGAAGCACATCCAATTTGGATTCCTTGACGGAGTCGGTACCTTCATGCATATCAATCAAAGTATCCCAAATTTCCTTTGCATTCTCAAGACGGCTGATTTTGTTGAATTCTTCGGGGCACAATCCGTTGAAGAGAATATCACAAGCTTGAGCATTGTATTGTAGCATCTTCAAATCTTCCGTGGTAGCTTCACGGTTTGGTTCTCTCCCATCAAATAATTCACCTTGCAAGCCAATACACACAATAGCCCAAACGGCGGGGTTATGTCCAAGAATATGCATTTTCATCTTATGCTTCCAACTAGCAAAATTTGTACCAACAAAGTAAGGACCTCTACGGTGGTAATTTCCCTCGCTAGACGCCATACTCTCCTAGGTTGTGAAACCAAGGCTATGACCACCAAAAGCTATGGAAATCAAAGCAAATGGAGACCAAAGCTCTGATACCAGTTGTAGGATCGAAAGTATGTCTAGAGGGGGGTTGATTAGACTACTTGACCAAATAAAAATCTAGCCTTTCCCAATTTAGTTCTTGGCAGATTTTAGCAACTTAGCACAAGTCAAGCAAACAACCTACACATGCAATTCTAAGAGTATAGCAGCGGAATGTAAAACAATAGCATATGAAGGTAAAAGGAGGAGTTTGAGGGAGCAAACGCAATGTTGACACAGAGATTTTTTGTCCATGGTTCCGATAGGTGGTGCTATCGTACATCCACGTTGATGGAGACTTCAACCCACGAAGGGTAACGGTTGCGCGATTCCACGGAGGGCTCCACCCACGAAGGGTCCACGAAGAAGCAACCTTGTCTATCCCACCATGGCCATCGCCCACAAAGGACTTGCCTCACTAGGGTAGATCTTCACGAAGTAGGCGGTCTCCTTGCCCTTACAAACTCCTTGGTTCAACTCCACAATCTTGACGGAGGCTCCCAAGTGACACCTAGCCAATCTAGGAGACACCACTCTCCAAGAAGTAACAAATGGTGTGTTGATGATGAACTCCTTGCTCTTGTGCTTCAAATGATAGTCTCCCCAAACTCAACTCTCTCTCACAGGATTTGGATTTGGTGGAAAGAAGATTTGAGTGGAAAGCAACTTGGGGAAGGCTAGAGATCAAGATTTATGTGGTTGGAATGGAATATCCTGACCTCAACACAAGAGTAGGTGGTTCTCTCTCAGAAAATATGTGTTGGAAGTGTAGGCATGTTCTGATGGCTCTCTCCACGAATGAAGAGTGGGTGGAGGGGTATATATAGCCTCCACACAAAATCTAACCGTTACACACAAATCACCAAACTCGGTGGGACCGATTCAAAGAACTCGGTCAGACCGATTTGGTTCATAATGTGACCGTTAGGTGTTTCGGTGGGACCGACACGTCAACTCGGTGGGACCGATTTCATTAGGGTTAGGGCATAACGTAATCTCGGTGAGACCGATTACACAAACTCGGTGAGACCGATTTTGGTAATAGACTAACAGATAGTTGGTCAGGCAAACTCGGTGGGACCGATTCGCTCATCTCGGTTGGACCGAAACGTTACGAAAAGGAAACAGAGTGTTTGCATTGCAATCTCGGTGGGACCGATTGCTCATCTCGGTTTGACCGAAACGTTATGAAGGGAAACAGAGAGATTACAATCCCATCTCGGTGAGACCGAGATCCCTATCAGTGAGACCGAAAAGACTAGGGTTTCTGGCAATGGCTATGTCAACTGAACTCGGTGGCTCCGGATATGAAATTTCGGTGGGGCCGAGTTGGACTTTTTGGTTTGGGACATATGTGGATGTGAGAAAGTAGTGGAGGGTTTTGGAGCAAATCACTAAGCATTTTGATCAAGAACCTCATTAAGCAACACCTCATCCCTTCTTAATAGTATTGGCTTTTCCTATAGACTCAATGTGATCTTGGATCACTAAAATAGAAAATGTACAGTCTTGTGCTTTGAGCTTGAGCCAATCTTTTGTCCTTAGCATTTTGAAGGGTCCACTTTCTAATCCATGCCATGCCAATCATTGAGCTTTCCTGAAATATTCATCTTGGAATAGCATTAGCTCAATGAGCTATATGTTGTTAAGAATTACCAAAACCACCCAAGGATAGTTGCACTTTCAGGGAGTAACATATGTGTGGTAACATGCAACACTTCATTTATTAGGCTATAGACACATCTTGCCTTAATATGTGTGATGTTACTCATACTACTAGTAACTAGCTATGTTACTACTTTCATCTCTTTCTTCATTTATTTCTTGCCACATCATCTATTTTATATAGATATGTGTGATGTTACTACCTATGTTACTCCCACTGTGGGTAGTCTAAGGGGTATCATGCATGCCAACATGACTTTTTGGATGATGTGGCACACAATTAAATGAGGAAAGAGATGATGTAGTATCACAAATGTTGTACTACTTTGTGTCATGCATGGCAATTAATAAGGCAACCTAAGATACCAACTTATGATAGTATGCATTACGGAAGTAGTATCATACACTAGTATCATATGCATGATACTAGTATATGATACTTCCCATTACAACCAGCCTTAGCGATCGTTGGATGTGGCTTAATGTGTGGTTTGCAGTGTTAAACATCGGAGAATTAAGGGCCATTAGATATTGTTGATGGATGTGTCTTATTGTTTGGATCTGCCCCTCTCTTCCTTAGTGGTAGTAGATACTAGTAGATAGATACTGTAGATAGTAAGTAGATAGATACTGTAGATAGTAAGTAGATAGATACTCCCTCTGTCCTATAATATAAGAGCGTTTTTTACACTAGTGTAGTGCCAAAACGCTCTTATATTATGGGACGGAGGGAGTAGTAGATTAACTCTGAATCGACTGGGGGAACTGGTGGCAAGCCAAAACCTCCAAACCTAATAAGGATGCGTCTAGTGGGCGGCCGGCTGCCCACTAGTGCGATCTAGTGGGCGGCCGGCTGCCCACTAGTGCGATCTAGTGGGCGGCCGGCTGTCCCCTGCGGTCCCGTGCTCCAGAAAAGGAAACCGACCACCAAACCCACGCGATCAAGCGGCCAGTCCTGATAGGCCCATACAGAAGGAGAGAAAAGTCTCCCCACGCTCCCACGTGGCCAGCTGTACCTACCCAGTCCCTCCCATGCCCGCTCGCCCTCACACCACCACGGTGCCTTCTTCTTCTCCACGAAAGAAGGGGATCCAAGACCCTTCTTCCTCCTCCTACACAGCCGCCATGGCAGCCCCAAAGTAGAAGAAGAAGCTGCTTCAAAAAAGATCTAAGGGCAGGGTGGTCAGAGCCATACTAGGCAGCAACATCAGGGTAGGTAATTTCCCTCCCTCTGCCCCTCTTCACTTCCCCCCTTCTTCTAATGCATATGTCAACCCCCTTCTCCATGGATCTAGCAGAAATCCATGGAGAAGTTGCTTCAAAAAGAGGTGGATCTGGCACATAACCCCCCTCCCCCCCCATGAGTGTCATATCTGCAACTGAAAACAAGTACCACGAATTACTATGCAACTAACCATGGATAGAAGGCTACTATTTCCTGGTTTGTGCAGCTAAACACAAGTCATTAGGTTTAGTTGCACAGCTTCCTAGTTGCACACTAAACATGGTTTGAGACCAACTTTACTGAACATTTTTCTAACATGCATGCCAACCAAGTTTCCCCCACCTAGATGTGTTAAACAAGCCAACTAAAGCAAGTTCTCTAGCCAACTGAAACATGATTCTAGCCAACTCAACATGCATTGTAGCCAAAACCTAAACATGCATTGTAGCCAACGGAAAATGCATAAGTGTGCAACTAAACATGCATCCCAGCCAACTGAACCTGTATTCTGACAACTCAGCATGCATGCTAGGAAAACTGAACATGTATCCTGAACATGTATTCTGAGTGAACACTATATAAAACCTGAAGTATATGTGCAATAAAAACATGTATCCTGGCCAACTGAACATGCATGTTGGCCAACTGAATATGCATCCTGGCCAACTGAGACATCTATTCTAGCCAACTGAACACATTGACTGTCCAACTGAACACGCATGCTGGCCAACTGAAAATATGCATCCTGGCAAACTGAGACATCTATTCTAGCCAAAACCAAAAATCTGTAGTACGACAGCGAAAATACAAGAAACTTTTGTGCATAGCTAATGAAACCACAAACCATATTAAAATAGTCACACATATATTCTTGTCCCACACATATATTCTGGTACCACACCTATTGCAAAGCTATAGTGTAAAAAATATGTTCAATATACTAGAAGTAAAAACAGAACCTAACGGCGATGAAAAAGATATATCTATAATCTGTCATCCAATTCTTCTTTCTTCTTTCACCTGGATTTCCCCGTCTCAATTGTGGCATCAAATTATGTCCAAATTATGTGTAGAAAAATCTGAATCAGCTCCTTGCCAAACAGAAAACCTGCGGATCATTGCAACAAAATAGAGGAAAAAGTCAGAAAAACTCTGTAGTAAACAAAAAGTCATGTTCTTGCCAGCTATTTACTGCAAACTGTGCAACTAACATAACAACTCTGTGCAAACAAAAAAACCATACCTGTTATAATAAAGATTCTGCTATAGACATGTTGCTTTTGGAACTAAGATTGTCATAATGGTGTGAAACTGGCTATTTAATAAGCTTTTAGGTTGTTTGAAAACACTCTTTCATGATTAAACTTATGACATCACTTTCTTCTTTTTTATATGCAGGGGATGTGTGGCAGCAGCCAAAAAAGGGAAAATATGCTTGATCTCAATGAGTTGCCTCCTGATCTCAATGAGCTCCCTCATGATACGGATCATCAGCAACCCAGCATAACACAAGGAAATTGGACAGAAAATGGGCGCTCTGTTTACTACACGCAGACAAGTCGTGGGCCTAACCCTATGGGCCATGACAATGTGGCAGGGCAGTCATCAACCTGTGGTGCCCCTGTAGTGGTGTGTTTGTAGTCAGAGAGTGCTACCTCTTGAGCATGCGTTGGTTTTCCCTTGAAGAGGAAAGGGTGATGTAGCAAAGTAGCGTAAGTATATCCCTCAGTTTTGAGAACCAAGGTATCAATCCAGTAGGAGATTACACGCAAATCCCTAGTACTTGCACAAACAAATAAGAACCTTGCAACCAACGCATAAAGGGGTTGTCAATCCCTTCACGGCCACTTCAAAAGTGAGATTTGATAGAGATAATAAGATAAATATTTTTGGTATTTTTGTTGTATAGATTGAAAAGTAAAGATTGCAAAATAAAATAGATTGGAAACTTATATGATGGAAAGTAGACCCGGGGGCCATAGGTTTCACTAGTGGCTTCTCTCAAGATAGCATATTTTACGGTGGGTGAACAAATTACTGTCGAGCAATTCATAGAAAAGTGCATAGTTATGAGAATATCTAGGCATGATCATGTATATAGGCATCACGTCCGTGTCAAGTAGACCGAAACGATTCTGCATCTACTACTATTACTCCACACATCGACCGCTATCCAGCATGCATCTAGAGTATTAAGTTCATAAGAATAGAGTAACGCATTAGGCAAGATGACATGATGTAGAGGGATAAACTCAAGCAATATGATATAAACCCCATCTTTTTATCCTCGATGGCAACAATACAATACGCGCCTTGCTGCCCCTACTTTCACTGGGAAAGGACACCGCAAGATTGAACCCAAAGCTAAGCACTTCTCCCATTGCAAGAAAGATCAATCTAGTAGGCCAAACCAAACTGATATTTCGAAGAGACTTGCAAAGATATCAAATCATGCATAAAAGAATTCAAAGAAGATTCAAATATTGTTCATAGATAAACTTGATCATAAACCCACAATTCATCGGAGCTCGACAAACACACCACAAAAAGTATTACATCGAATAGATATCCAAGAAGATCAAGGAGAACTTTGTATTGAGATCCAAAGAGAGAGAAGAAGCCATCTAGCTAATAACTATGGACTCGAAGGTCTGTGGTAAACTACTCACACATCATCGGAGAGGCTATGGTGTTGATGTAGAAGCCCTCCGTGATTGATTCCCCCTCCCGTGGAGCGCCGGAAAAGGCCCCAAGATGGGATCTCACTGGTACAGAAGGTTGCGGCGGTGGAATTAGGGTTTCGTGGTGCTCCTGGATGTTTTCAGGGTATATGAATATATAGGCGAAAGAAGTAGGTCGGTGGAGCTGCAAGGGGCCCACGAGGGTGGGGGGCGCGCCCTCCTGCCTCGTGGCTTCTTTGACCTCCACTCCAAGTCTCCTGGATTGCGTTGTTTCCAAAAACAATCCTCGCGAAGGTTTCATTCCGTCTGGATTCCGTTTGATATTCCTTTTCTGCGAAACACTGAAATAGGCAAAAAAAACAGCAATTTGCACTGGGCCTTCGGTTAATAGGTTAGTCCCAAAAATAATATAAAAGTGCATATTAAAGCCCATTAAACATCCAAAACAGATAATATAATAGCATGGAACAATCAAAAATTATAGATACGTTGGAGACATATCAAGCATCCCCAAGCTTACTTCCTGCTCGTCCTCGAGTAGGTAAATGATAAAAACAGAATTTTTGATGTGGAATGCTACCTAACATGAGTTTCAATGTAATTTTCTTTATTGTGGCATGAATGTTCAGACCCGAAAGATTCAAGACAAAAGTTTAATATTGACATAAAAATAATAATACTACAAGCATACTAACTAAGCAATTATGTCTTCTCAAAATAACATGGCCAAAGAAAGTTCATCCCTACAAAATCATATAGTTTGGTCATGCTCCATTTCCGTCACACAAAATATCCAAATCATGCACAACCTCGGTTTCAGCCAAGCAATTGTTTCATACTTTAGCCTTTTCAAACCTTTTCAATTTTCACGCAATACATGAGCGTGAGCCATGGATATAACACTATGGGTAGAATAGAGTATGATGATGGGGGTTGTGTGGATAAGACAAAAAAGGAGAAAGTCTCACATTGACGTGGCTAATCAACGGGCTATGGAGATGCCCATCAATTGATGTCAATGCAAGGAGTAGGGATTGCCATGCAACGGATGCACTAGAGCTATAAATGTATGAAAGCTCAACAAAAGAAACTAAGTGAGTGTGCATCCAACTTGCTTGCTCACAAAGACCTGGGGCATTTGAGGAAGCCCATTGTTGGAATATACAAGCCAAGTTCTAAAATGAAAAATTCCCACTAGTATATGAAAGTGACAAAATAAGAGACTCTCTATCATAAAGATCATGGTGCTACTTTGAAGCACAAGTGTGGAAAAGGATAGTAACATTGTCCCTTTTATATTTTTTCTCTTTTTTTGGGCCTTTCTTTTTTTGGCCTTTCTCTTTTTTTTGGGGACAATGCTCTAATAATGATGATCATCACACTTCTATTTATTTACAACTCATGGATTACAACTCAATACTAGAACAAAATATGACTCTATATGGATGCCTCCGGTGGTGTACCGAGATGAGCAATGAATCAAGAGTGACATGTATGAGAAATTATGCATGGTGGCTTTTCCACAAATACAATGTAACCTACATGATCATGCAAGGCAATATGACAATGATGAAACGTGTCATAATAAATGAAACGGTGGAAAGTTGCATGGCAAGGTATCTCGGAATGGCTATGGAAATGCCATGATAGGTAGGTATGGTGGCTGTTTTGAAGAAGATATAAGGAGGTTTATGTGTGATAGAGTGTATCATATCACAGGGTTTGGATGCACCGACGAAGTTTGCACCAACTCTCAAGGTGAGAAAGGGCAATGCATGGTACCGAAGAGGCTAGCAATGATGGAAAGGTGAGAGTGCGTATAATCCATGGACTCAACATTAGTCATAAAGAACTCACATACTTATTGCAAAAATCTACAAGTCATCAAAACCAAGCACTACACGCATGCTCCTAGGGGAAGGGTTGGTAGGAGTTAACCATCGCGCGATCCCGACCTCCACACAAAGGATGACAATCAAAGAACACCTCATGTTTCAAATTTGTTACACAACGGTTACCATACGTGCATGTTGCGGGACTTGCAAACTTCAACACAAGTATTTCTCAAATTCATAATTACTCAACTAGCACAACTTTAATATCACCATCTTCATATCTCAAAACAATCATCAAATATCAAACTTCTCATAGTATTCAATGCACTTTATATGAAAGTTTTTATTATACCCATCTTGGATGCCTATCATATTAGGACTAATTTTATAGCCAAAGAAAATTACCATGCTGTTCTAAAGGACTCTCAAAATAATATAAGTGAAGAATGAGAGATCAATAATTTCTATAAAATAAAACCACCACCGTGCTCTAAAAAGATATAAGCGAAGCACTAGAGCAAAATTATCTAGCTCAAAAGATATAAGTGAAGCACATAGAGTATTCTAATAAATTCCGATTCATGTGTGTCTCTCCCAAAAGGTGTGTACAACAAGGATGATTGTGGCAAACTAAAAAGCAAATACTCAAATCATACAAGACGCTCCAAGCAAAACACATATCATGTGGTGAATAAAAATATAGCCTCAAGTAAAGGTACGGATAGACGAAGATGAAAGAGGGGATGCCTTCTGAGGCATCCCCAAGCTTAGGATTTTGTTTGTCCTTGAATTTTACCTTGGGGTGCCTTGGGCATCCCCAAGCTTAGCCTCTTGCCACTCCTTATTCCAAAATCCATCAAATCTTTATCCAAAAACTTGAAAACTTCACAACACAAAACTCAACAGAAAATCTCATGAACTCCGTTAGTATAAGAAAACAAACCACCACTTTAAGGTAATGTAATGAACTCATTCTTTATTTATATTGGTGTTAAACCTACTGTATTCCAACTTCTCTATGGTTCATACCCCCCGATACTAGCCATAGATTCATCAAAATAAGCAAACAACACACACAAAATAGAATCTGTCAAAAACAGAACAGTCTGTAGCAATCTGATAGTTTCGAATACTTCTGTAACTCCAAAAACTCTGAGGAATTAGGAAGTCCTAAGAAATTTGTTTATTAATCTTCTGCAAAAAGAATCAACTGAAAAGCATGTTCCTGTGATTTATGAAAATTATTCTCGTGCGTGCAAAAATTTCTGTTTTTCAGCAAGATCAAATTAACTATCCCAAAGGTTGTACTTGGCACAAACACTATAAGACACAAAACCACATCTACCAGAGGCTAGATGAATTATTTATTACTAAACAGGAACAAAAATCAAAGAACAAAAATAAAATTGGGTTGCCTCCCAACAAGCGCTATCATTTAACGCCCCTAGCTAGGCATTGATAATTTTAATGATGCTCACCTCAAAGACAAGAATTAAAGCACAAAGAGAGCATCATAGAACACGTGATAAACACATCTAAGTCTAACATACTTCCTATGCATAGGCATTTTATAAGCAAACAAATTATCATAGCAAGCAAAAATTAGCATATGCAAGGAAGAAGAAAGAGACGATAGCATTCTCAACATGACGAAAGGTAATTTAGTAAGATAAAAATTTCTACAACCATATTTTCCTCTCTCATAATAATTACATGTAGGATCATGGGCAAATTCAACAAAATATCTATCACATAACATATTTTAAACACGATCCACATGCATGCGAAGTTGTCACTCTTCCAAAATAGTGGGATTATCATTAACTAAAGTCATGACCTCTCAAAATCCACTTTTATCAAAAATACCATAAGATTGATCATTCTCCAAATATGTGGGATCTAAAGTTGACACTCTTCCAAACCCACTTTCAATATTATTGCAAACACTATTATCAATCTCATATTCATCATGGGGTTTAAATAAATTTTCAAGATCATAAGAAGAATCACCCCAATCATGATCATTGCAACAAGTAGTAGACATAGCAAAACTAGCATCCCCAAGCTTAGGGTTTTGCATATTATTAGAACAATTGACATCAAGAGCATTTATAGTAACATCATTGCAATCATGCTTTTTATTCAAGGAGTTATTGCGAATCTCTTCATAAATTTCTTCATCACAATTTTTAGATTCACGAATTTCAAGCAAAACCTCATAAAGATAATCTAGTGCACTCAAATCACTAGAAATTGGTTCATCATAATTGGATCTCTTAAAAATATTAGCAAGGGGATGAGGATCCATAAACTTTTAGCAAGTGAAGATGCAAGCAAAAAGAAGGCACATGGCAAAACAAGAAGCAAGCAAAAAGAGACGAACGGAAAAAGGGCGAATAAAATGGCAAAGGTGAAGTGGGGGAGAGGGAAACGAGAGGCAAATGGCAAATAATGTAATGCGAGGGATAAGAGTTTGTGATGGGTACTTGGTATGTCTTGACTTGTGCGTAGATCTCCCCGGCAACGGCGCCAGAAATCTTTCTTGCTACCTCTTGAGCATGCGTAGGTTTTCCCTTGAAGAGGAAAGGGTGATGCAGCAAAGTAGCATAAGTATTTCCCCTCAGTTTTTGCGAACCAAGGTATCAATCCAGTAGGAGATTACACGCAAATCCCTAGTACCTGCACAAACAAATAAGAACCTTGCAACCAACGCGATAAAGGGGTTGTCAATCCCTTCACGGCCACTTGCAAAAGTGAGATCTGATAGAGATAATAAGATAAATATTTTTGGTATTTTTGTTGTATAGATTGAAAAGTAAAGATTGCAAAATAAAATAGATTGGAAATTTATATGATGGAAAGTAGACCCGGGGGCCATAGGTTTCACTAGTGGCTTCTCTCAAGATAACATATTTTACGGTGGGTGAACAAATTACTGTCGAGCAATTGGTAGAAAAGTGCATAGTTATGAGAATATCTAGGCATGATCATATATATAGGCATCACGTCTGTGTCAAGTAGACCGAAACGATTCTGCATCTACTACTATTACTCCACACATCGACCGCTATCCAGCATGCATCTAGAGTATTAAGTTCATTGATACGTCTCCAGCGTATCTATAATTTTTTATTGTTCCATGCTATATTATATTTGTTTTGGACATTATTGGGCTTTATTATACACTTTTATATTATTTTTGGGACTAACCTATTAACCGAAGGCCCAGCCCAGAATTGCTGTTTTTTGCCTATTTCAGAGTTTCGCAGAAAAAGAATATCAAACGGAGTCCAAACGGAATGAAACCTTCAGGAACGTGATTTTTGGAACGAACGTGATCCAGAGGACTTAGACCCTACGTCAAGAAAGCAACCAGGAAGGCACGAGGTAGGGGGCGCGCCTACCCCCCCCCCCCCCCCCCGGCGCCCCTCCACCCTCATGGTGCCCACGTTGCTCCACCGACGTACTTCTTCCTCCTATATATACCTACGTACCCGCAAACTACCAGATACGGAGCAAAAAAACCTAATTCCACCGCCGCAACGTTCTGTACCCATGAGATCCCATCTTGGGGCCTTTTCCAGAGCTCCGCCGGAGGGGGCATCGATCATCGAGGGCTTCTACATCAACACCATAGCCTCTCCGATGATGTGTGAGTAGTTTACCCTCAGACCTTCGGGTCCATAGTTATTAGCTAGATGGCTTCTTCTCTCTTTTTGGATCTCAATACAATGTTCTCCCCCTTTCTTGTGGAGATCTATTTGATGTAATCTTCTTTTGCGGTGTGTTTGTTGAGATCGATGAATTGTGGGTTTATGATCAAGTTTATCTATGAACAATATTTGAATCTTCTCTGAATTCTTTTATATATGATTGGTTATCTTTGCAAGTCTCTTCGAATTATCAGTTTGGTTTGGCCTACTAGATTGATCTTTCTTGCAATGGGAGAAGTGCTTAGCTTTGGGCTCAATCTTGCGGTGTCCTTTCCCAGTGACAGTAGGGGCAGCAAGGCACTTATTGTATTGTATTGTTGCCATCGAGGATAACAAGATGGGGTTTATATCATATTGCATGAGTTTATCCCTCTACATCATGTCATCTTACTTAAAGCGTTACTCTGTTCTTTTGAACTTAATACTCTAGATGCATGCTGGATAGCGGTCGATGTGTGGAGTAATAGTAGTAGATGCAGGCAGGAGTCGGTCTACTTGTCGCGGACGTGATGCCTATATAATGATCATACCTAGATATTCTCATAACTATGCTCAATTCTGTCAATTGCTCAACAGTAAGTTGTTTACCCACCGTAATACTTATGCTCTCGAGAAAAGCCACTAGTGAAACTTATGGCCCCCGGGTCTATTTTCTATCATATTAATCTCCCGTCAACAAGCTATTTCTTTTGCCGTTTATTTTGCTTTCTTTACTTTGCATCTTTATCATAAAAATACCAAAAATATTATCTTATCATATCTATCAGATCTCACTTTCGTAAGTGACCGTGAAGTGATTGACAACCCCGTTATTGCGTTGGTTGGGAGGACTTTATTTGTTTGTGTAGGTGTGAGGGACTCGTGCGTGGCCTCCTACTGGATTGATACCTTGGTTCTCAAAAACTGAGGGAAATACTTACGCTGCTTTACTGCATCACCCTTTCTTCTTCAAGGGAAAACCAACGCAGTGCTCAAGAGGTAGCAAGAAGGATTTCTGGCGCCGTTGCCGGGGAGGCTTACGCGAAGTCAACTCAAGATTTGACTCCCGACAACGAGCCATTTCTGGCGCCGTTGCCGGGGAGTCTACGCAAAAGTCAACATACCAATTACCCATCACAAACCATTATCTCCCGCATTACATTATTTGCCATTTGCCTCTCGTTTTCCTCTCCCCCACTTCTCCCTTGCCGTTTTATTCGCCTTCTCTTTTCCGTTCGACTCTTTTTCACGTGCTTCTTGTTTGCTCGTGTGTTGGATTGCTTGCTTGTCACGATGGCTCAAGATAATACCAAATTGTGTGACTTTACCAATACCAACAACAATGATTTCCTTAGCACTCCGATTGCTCCTCTTACCGATACTGAATCTTGTGAAATTAATGTTGCTTTGTTGAATCTTGTCATGAAAGATCAATTCGTCGGCCTTCCTACTGAAGATGCCGCTACCATCTAAATAGCTTCGTTGATTTGTGTGATATGCAAAAGAAGAAAGATGTGGACAATGATATTTTTAAATTGAAGCTATTTCCTTTTTCGCTTAGAGATCGTGCTAAAGCTTGGTTTTCGTCTTTGCCTAAAAATAGTATTGATTCTTGGAATAAGTGCAAAGATGCTTTTATCTCTAAGTATTTTCCTCCCGCTAAGATCATCTCTCTTAGAAACGATATCATGAATTTTAACCAACTTGATCATGAACATGTTGCACAAGCTTGGGAGAGGATGAAATTAATGATACGTAATTGCCCTACACATGGTTTGAATTTGTGGATGATTATACAAAAAATTTATGCCGGATTGAATTTTGCTTCTAGAAATCTTTTAGATTCGGCTGCGGGAGGCACTTTTATGGAAATCACTTTAGGAGAAGCTACTAAACTCCTAGATAATATTATGGTTAATTATTCTCAATGGCACACTGAAAGATCTACTAACAACAAAGTGCATGCGATAGAAGAAATTAATGTTTTGAGTGGAAAGATGGATGAACTTATGAATTATTTGCTAATAAAAGTGTTTCTTCTCATCCTAATGATATGCCTTTGTCTACTTTGATTGAGAATAATAATGAATCTATGGATGTGAATTTTGTTGGTAGGAATAATTTTGGTAACAACGCGTATAGAGGAAACTTTAATCCTAGGCCGTATCCTAGTCATTCCTCTAATAATTATGGTAATTCCTACAACAATTCTTATGGAAATTTTAATAAGATGCCCTCTGAATTTGAGACTAGTGTTAAGGAGTTTATGAATTCGCAAAAGAATTGCAATGCTTTGCTTGAAGAAAAATTGCTTAAAGTTGATGAATTAGCTAGGAACATTGATAGAATTTCTCTTGATGTTGATTCTTTAAAACTTAGATCTATTCCACCTAAGCATGATATCAATGAGTCTCTCAAGGCCATGAGAATTTCCATTGATGAGTGCAAAGAAAGAACCGCTAGGATGCGTGCTAAGAAAGATTGTTTTGTGAAAGCGTGTTCTTCTAGTTTCTATGAAAATAGAGATGAAGATCTAAAAGTTATTGATGTGTCCCCTATTAAATCTTTGTTTTGCAATATGAATCTTGATAATGATTGGACTGAATATGATCCACCTTTACCTAGAAGGTGTTCCAAAAATTTGGAGTTTTTAGATCTTGATACAAAAATTGGTAAAAGCGGGATTGAAGAGATCAAAACTTTAGATATTAATGAACCCACTATTTTGGATTTCAAGGATTTCAATTATGATAATTGCTCTTTGATAGATTGTATTTCCTTGTTGCAATCCGTGCTAAATTCTCCACATGCTTATAGTCAAAATAAAGCCTTTACCAAACATATCGTTGATGCTTTGATGCAATCTTATGAAGAAAAACTTGAGTTGGAAGTTTCTATCCCTAGAAAAATTTATGATGAGTGGGAACCTAATATTAAAATTAAAATAAAAAATCATGAATGCTATGCTTTGTGTGATTTGGGTGCTAGTGTTTCCACGATTCCAAAGACTTTGTGTGATTTGCTAGGTTTCCGTGATTTTGATGATTGCTCTTTAAACTTGCACCTTGCGGATTCCACCATTAAGAAACCTATGGGAAGAATTAATGATGTTCTTATTGTTTCAAATAGGAATTATGTGCCCGCAGATTTTATTTTTCTTGATATAGATTGCTATCCTTCATGTCATATTATTCTTGGTAGACCTTTCCTTAGAACGATTGGTTGAATTATTGATATGAAGGAAGGGAATATTAGATTCCAATTTCCATTAAGGAAAGGCATGGAACACTTCCCTAGAAAGAAAATAAAATTACCTTATGAATCTATTATGAGAGACACTTATGGATTGCCTACCAAAGATGGCAATACCTAGATCTATCCTTGCTTTATGCCTAGCTAGGGGCGTTAAACGATAGCGCTTGTTGGGAGGCAACCCAATTTTATTTTTTAGTTTTTTGCTTTTTGCTTCTGTTTAGGAATAAATATTTGATCTAGCCTCTGGTTAGATTTGTTTTTATGTTTTAATTAGTGTTTGTGCCAAGTTTAACCTATAGGATCTTCTTGGATGATAGTTATTTGATCTTGCTGAAAATTCCAGAAACTTTTTGTTCACGAAAATAATTGTTAAAAATAACCAGAACGTGATAAAATATTGATTCCAATTGCTGCAGATCAATAAACAAATTTTCTAGGTCTTCCTATTTTGGGTGAATTCTTTGAGTTCCAGAAGTTTGCGTTAGTTACAGATTACTACAGACTGTTCTGTTTTTGACAGATTCTGTTTTTCGTGTGTTGTTTGCTTATTTTGATGAATCTATGGCTAGTAAAATAGTTTATAAACCATAGAGAAGTTGTAATACAGTAGGTTTAACACCAATATAAATAAATAATGAGTTCATTACAGTACCTTGAAGTGGTGTTTTGTTTTCTTTCGCTAACGGAGCTCACGAGATTTTCTGCTGAGTTTTGTGTTGTGAAGTTTTCAAGTTTTGGGTGAAAGATTTGATGGATTATGGAACAAGGAGTGGCAAGAGACTAAGCTTGGGGATTCCCATGGCACCCCAAGATAATCTGAGGACACCAAAAAGCCAAAGCTTGGGGATGCCCCGGAAGGCATCCCCTCTTTTCGTCTACTTCCATCGGTAACTTTACTTGGAGCTATATTTTTATTCACCACATGATATGTGTTTTGCTTGGAGCGTCTTGCATTATTTGAGTCTTTGTTTTTTAGTTTACCACAATCATCCTTGTTGTACACACCTTTTGAGAGAGACACACATGAATCGGAATTTATTAGAGTACTCTAAGTGCTTCACTTTTGAGCTATATAGTTTTGCTCTAGTGCTTCACTTATATCTTTTAGAGCACGGCGGTGGATTTGTTTTATAGAAACTATTGATCTCTCATGCTTCACTTATATTATTTCGAGAGTCTTAAAACAGCATGGCAATTTGCTTTAACTATAATATCATGAGAAATTTGATGCTAGATAATTGTTTTGAGATATAAAGGTGGTAATATCATAGTTGTGCTAGTTGAGTAATTGTGGAATTGAAAAATACTTGTGTTGGAGTTTGTGATTCCCGTAGCATGCACGTATGGCGAACCGTTATGTAACGAAGTCGGAGCATGAGGTATTTATTGATTGTCATCCTTTGTGTGGCGGTCGGGATCACGCGATGGTTAATTCCTACCAACCCTTCCCCTAGGAGCATGCGAAGTAGTACTTTGCTTCGAGGGCTAATAAATTTTTGCAATAAGTATATGAGTTCTTTATGACTAATGTGAGTCCATGGATTATACGCACACTTACCTTTCCGCAATTTTCTAGCCTCTTCGGTACCGTGCATTGCCCTTTCTCACCTTGAGAGTTGGTGCAAACTTCGCCGGTGCATCCAAACCCCGTGATATTATACGCTCTATCACACATAAACCTCCTTATATCTTCCTCAAAACAGCCACCATACCTACCTATTATGGCATTTCCATAGCCATTCCGAGATATATTGCCATGCAACTTTCCATCGTTTCGTTTATCATGCGCTCCATCATTGTCATATTGCCTTGCATGATCATGTAGTTGACATTGTATTTGTGGCAAAGCCACCATTCATAATTCTTTCATACATGTCGCTCTTGATTCATTGCATATCCCGGTACACCGTCGGAGGCATCCACATAGAGTCATATTTTGTTCTAAGTATTGAGTTGTAATTCATGAGTTGTAAGTAAATAAAAGTGTGATGATCATCATTATTAGAGCATTGTCCCAAGTGAGGAAAGGATGATGGAGACTATGATTCCCCCACAAGTCGGGATGAGACTCCGGACTAAAAAAAAGAAGAGGCCATAAAAAAGAGAAAAGGCCCAAATAAAAAAATCAGAGAAAAAGAGAGAAGGGACAATGTTACTATCCTTTTACCACACTTGTGCTTCAAAGTAGCACCGTGATCTTCATGATAGAGAGTCTCTCATTTTGTCGCTTTCATATACTAGTGGGAAATTTCATTATAGAACTTGGCTTGTATATTCCAATGATGGGCTTCCTCAAATGCCCGAGGTCTTCGTGAGCAAGCAAGTTGGATGCACACCCACTTAGTTTCTTTTGTTTGAGCTTTCATACACTTATAGCTCTAGTGCATCCGTTGCATGGCAATCCCTACTCCTTGCATTGACATCAATTGATGGGCATCTCCATAGCCCGTTGATTAGCCTCGTTGATGTGAGACTTTCTCCTTTTTTGTCTTCCCACATAACCCCTACCATTATACCTTATTCCACCATAGTGCTATATCCATGGCTTGCGCTCATGTATTGCGTAAGAGTTGAAAAGGCTGAAGCACGTTAAAAAGTATGAACCAAGTGCTTGGCTAAAACCGGGGTTGTACATGATATGAATATATTGTGTGGGGAAGATGGAGCATAGCCAGACTATATGATTTTGTAGGGATAACTTGCTTTGGCTATGTTATTTTGATAAGACATAATTGCTTGGTTAGCATGCTTGAAGTATTATTGTTTTTATGTCAACATTAAACTTTTATCTTGAATCATATTAAATCTGAACATTCGTGCCACAATAAGAAGAATTACATTGAAATTATGCTAAGTAGCATTCCACATCAAAAATTCTGTTTTTATCATTTACCTACTCGAGGACGAGCAGGAATTAAGCTTGGGGATGCTTGATACGTCTCCAACGTATCTATAATTTTTGATTGTTCCATGCTATATTATATTCTGTTTTGGACATTATTGGGCTTTATTATACACTTTTATACTATTTTCGGGACTAACCTATTAACCGGAGGCCCAGCCTAGAATTGCAGTTTTTTTTGCCTATTTCAGAGTTTCGCAGAAAAAGAATATCAAACGGACTCCAAACAGAATGAAACCTTCGGGAACGTGATTTTTGGAACGAACGTGATCCACAGGACTTGGACCCTACGTCAAGAAAGCAACCAGGAAGGCACGAGGTAGGGGGCACGCCTACCCCCCCCCCTAGGCGCGCCCTCCACCCTCGTGGGGCCCACGTGAAGGAAATATGCCCTAGAGGCAATAATAAAGTTATTATTTATTTCCTTATATCATGATAAATGTTTATTATTCATGCTAGAATTGTATTAACCGGAAACATAATACATGTGTGAATACATAGACAAACATAGTGTCACTAGTATGCCTCTACTTGACTAGCTCGTTGATCAAAGATGGTTATGTTTCCTAGCCATAGACATGAGTTGTCATTTGATTAACGGGATCACATCATTAGGAGAATGATGTGATTGACTTGACCCATTCCGTTAGCTTAGCACACGATCGTTTAGTATGTTGCTATTGCTTTCTTCATGACTTATACATGTTCCTATGACTATGAGATTATGCAACTCCCGTTTACTGGAGGAACACTTTGTGTGCTACCAAACGTCACAACGTAGCTGGGTGATTATAAAGGTGCTCTACAGGTGTCTCCGAAGGTACTTGTTGGGTTGGCGTATTTCGAGATTAGGATTTGTCACTCCAATTGTCGGAGAGGTATCTCTGGGCCCACTCGGTAATGCACATCACTTAAGCCTTGCAAGCATTGCAATTAATGAGTTAGTTGGGGGATGATGTATTACGGAACGAGTAAAGAGACTTGCCGGTAACGAGATTGAACTAGGTATTGAGATACCGACGATCGAATCTCGGGCAAGTAACATACCGATGACAAAGGGAACAACATATGTTGTTATGCGGTCTGACCGATAAAGATCTTCGTAGAATATGTGGGAGCCAATATGAGCATCCAGGTTCCGCTATTGGTTATTGACCGGAGACGTGTCTCGGTCATGTCTACATAGTTCTCGAACCCGTTGGGTCCGCACGCTTAAAGTTAGATGACGGTTATATTATGAGTTTATGTGTTTTGATGTACCAAAGGAGTTCGGAGTCCCGAATGAGATCAGGGACATGACGAGGAGTCTCAAAATGGTCGAGACGTAAAGATCGATATATTGGACGACTATATTCGGACATCGGAAAGGTTCCGAGTTATTCGGGTATTTTTCGGAGTACCGGAGAGTTACGGGAATTCGTATTGGGCCTTAATGGGCCATACGGGAAAGGAGAGAAAGGCCCCAAAGGGTGGCCGCACCCCTCCCCATGGACTAGTCCGAATTGGACCAGGGAGGGGGCGCCCCCTTCCTTCCTTCTCCTTCTCCCTTCCCTTCTCCTACTCCAACAAGGAAAGGAGGAGTCCTACTCCCGGTGGGAGTCCTAGGCCGGCCGCCTCCCCCCTTGCTCCTTTATATACGGGGGCAGGGGGCACCCCACAGACACAACAATTGATCTCTTGATCTCTTAGCCGTGTGCGGTGCCCCCCTCCACCATAGTCCACCTCGATAATATCGTAGCGGTGCTTAGGCGAAGCCCTGCGTCGGTAGAACATCATCATCGTCACCACGCCGTCGTGCTGACGAAACTCTCCCTCAACACTCGGCTGGATCGGAGTTCGAGGGACGTCGAGCTGAACGTGTGCTAAACTCGGAGGTGCCGTGCGTTCGGTACTTGATCGGTCGGATCGTGAAGACGTACGACTACATCAACCGCGTTGTGCTAACGCTTCCGCTTTCGGTCTACGAGGGTATGTGGACAACACTCTCCCCTCTCGTTGCTATGCATCACCATGATCTTGCGTGTGCGTAGAATTTTTTTGAAATTACTACGTTCCCCAACACCACGTTGCTCCACCGACGTACTTCTTCCTCCTATATATACCTACGTACCCACAAATTACCAGATACGGAGCAAAAAAACCTAATTCCACCGCCGCAACCTTCTGTACCCGTGAGATCCCATCTTGGGGCCTTTTCCAGAGCTCCGCCGGAGGGGGCATCGATCACGGAGGGCTTCTACATCAACACCATAGCCTCTCCGATGATGTGTGAGTAGTTTACCTCAGACCTTCAGGTCCATAGTTATTAGCTAGGTGGCTTCTTCTCTCTTTTTGGATCTCAATACAATGTTCTCCCCCTTTCTTGTGGAGACCTATTCGATGTAATCTTCTTTTGCGGTGTGTTTGTTGAGACCGATGAATTGTGGGTTTATGATCAAGTTTATCTATGAACAATATTGGAATCTTCTCTGAATTCTTTTATGTATGATTGGTTATCTTTGCAAGTCTCTTCGAATTATCAGTTTGGTTTGGCCTACTAGATTGATCTTTCTTGCAATGGGAGAAGTGCTTAGCTTTGGGTTCAATCTTGCGGTGTCCTTTCCCAGTGACAGTAGGGGCAGCAAGGCACGTATTGTATTGTTGCCATCGAGGATAACAAGATGAGGTTTATATCATATTGCATGAGTTTATCCCTCTACATCATGTCATCTTACTTAAAGCGTTACTCTGTTCTTTTGAACTTAATACTCTAGATGCATGCTAGATAGCGGTCGATGTGTGGAGTAATAGTAGTAGATGCAGGTAGGAGTCAGTCTACTTGTCGCGGACGTGATGCCTATATACATGATCATACCTAGATATTCTCATAACTATGCTCAATTCTGTCAATTGCTCAACAGTAATTTGTTTACCCACCGTAATACTTATGCTCTCGAGAGAAGCCACTAGTGAAACCTATGGCCTCCGGGTCTATTTTCTATCATATTAATCTCCCGTCAACAAGCTATTTCTTTTGTCGTTTATTTTGCTTTCTTTACTTTGCATCTTTATCATAAAAATACCAAAAATATTATCTTATCATATCTATCATATCTCACTTTCGTAAGTGACCGTGAAGGGATTGACAACCCCTTTATTGCGTTGGTTGCGAGGATTTTATTTGTTTGTGTAGGTGCGAGGGACTCGTGCATGGCCTCCTACTGGATTGATACATTGGTTCTCAAAAACTGAGGGAAATACTTACGCTGCTTTACTGCATCACCCTTTCCTCTTCAAGGGAAAACCAACGTAGTGCTCAAGAGGTAGTATTCATAAGAACAGAGTAACGCATTAGGCAAGATGACATGATGTAGAGGGATAAACTCAAGCAATATGATATAAACCCCATCTTTTATCCTCGATGGCAACAATACAATACGTGCCTTGCTGCCCCTACTGTCACTGGGAAAGGACACCGCAAGATTGAACCCAAAGCTAAGCACTTCTCCCATTGCAAGAAAGATCAATCTAGTAGGCCAAACCAAACTGATAATTCAAAGAGACTTGCAAAGATATCAAATCATGCATAAAAGAATTCAGAGAAGATTCAAATATTGTTCATAGATAAACTTGATCATAAACCCACAATTCATCAGATCTCGACAAACACACCGCAAAAAGTATTACATCGAATAGATCTCCAAGAAGATCGAGGAGAACTTTGTATTGAGATCCAAAGAAAGAGAAGAAGCCATCTAGCTAATAACTATGGACCCGAAGGTCTGTGATAAACTACTCACACATCATCGGAGAGGCTATGGTGTTGATGTAGAAGCCCTCCATGATCGATTCCCCCTCCGGCAGAGTGCCGAAAAAGGCCCCAAGATGGGATCTCACGGGTACAGAAGGTTGCGGTGGTGGAAATAGGGTTTCGTGGTGCTCCTGGATGTTTTTAGGATATATGAGTATATATAGGCGAAAGAAGTAGGTCGGTGGAGCTGCGAGGGGCCCATGAGGGTGTGGGCGCGCCCTCCTGCCTCGTGGCTTCCTTGACGTCCACTCCAAGTCTCCTGGATTGCGTTTGTTCCAAAAACGATCCTCGCGAAGGTTTCATTCCGTTTGGATTCCGTTTGATATTCCTTTTCTGCGAAACACTGAAATAGGCAAAAAAACAGCAATTTGCACTGGGCCTTCGGTTAATAGGTTAGTCCCAAAAATAATATAAACGTGCATATTAAAGCCCATTAAACATCCAAAACAGATAATATAATAGCATGGAACAATAAAAAATTATAGATAAGTTGGAGACGTATCAGAGAGCCATACTCTTGATGACACGGGCACCACGGCAAATGTTCCTGGCCAAACCAGGACTGAGCTCGGAGCTGGTGCTGTTGACGGTGTTGTGCAAGGAGAGAAGAAGGAGAAGATGAGGCTGGTTCTCAGCCGATGGAACCCTATGTTGGCATGAGGTTTGACAGCCTTCAAATTGCTAAGGATCACTACAACAGCTATGCCCTACGGATGGGTTTCTCTGTCAAAATGAACACCTCTAGGCGGACACCCCACACCAATATATTGGTAAAACAACAGTTTTGCTGTAACAAGTTCAAGAAGCCCAAAGCTAATGATGGAGGAGCCGGCTCCTCCTGTCCTGGACCCTATACCAGATCCAAAACCTATTGACAGTGATGAGGAGATGGAAGATGAACCTCCAATATTTGCTAAAGAGGAGGCTGGTACTAGTAAGAAAAAGAAGAAGCGTAAACGCGAGACAATAAAGCAGACTCAATGCAAGGCAAAAATGTTGGTGAAGCTGATAGATGGGCGATGGCACGTGACGCACTTTGTTCGTGACCACAATCATCCGCTGGTGAACAAACCTTCGTTGTCCAAATACTTGAGATCCCACCAAGGCATCTCTCCTGATAAAAAGGAGTTTTTGCGCATCTTGTATAACTGCAGCTTGACTACAGGTGTGTTTCTATATCCCTTACAGAATTAAGTTTCCCTCTAGGCAGTCCAGTGTGCAACTGTTATGGTACTGGTGTGCAACTAAAATGTCTTAAGTGTGCAACTAGATTACCTTCACTGTGCAACTACATAATGTCCTATGCAACTAGATTACCTTCACTATGCAACTACATAATGTCCTGTGAGCAAAATGTAAGTGTTTTTTAAAAGGTGCAGCTGGTTGTCCATTTCCTGCAACTATCTTCTGTGCCAACACATGTCATATTACTATGCAGCTGGATATGTGCATTCGTGCGACTAAAAAAAGATATATTGTTTCTTTTTGTATTATGCAGGACGTATGATGCATGTAATGGCAGAGTTCTATGCATCTGAGATGATGGTGCCGTTCGGACCAAAGGAAATAACAAATCTGTGTACAAGTTTACGTAGAGATGACACAAAGGAGGGTGACATGATTGATACAATTGTGCACTTCAAGGATATACAAAAAACCGATCCAGACTTCTTCTATAAGGTAAAATATGATGAAGAGGACAGAGTTGTCAACATATTTTGGGTGGATGGCTTAGCTCGAAAAGCTTATGCGGAGGCGTACCACGATGCATATCGTTTGACACCACCTACATGACCAACATGTACAATATGCCGTTCGCGCCCTTCATCGGAATAAACCGACATGGCCAATCTTTCATGTTGGGTTGCGCGTTTGTGAGGCAGGAGTTGGCATTGAGCTTTGATTGGGTCTTCTGAGCACTCCTAGAGGCTATGGATGGCAAACCTCCTGACAAATTCATAATCGGTCAGGATGGTGCAATGAGGCAGTCAATACAGAGCATCTTTCCAACCACGGTGCATCGCTGTTGTCGATGGCACATCATCAAAAAGGCTCAAGAAAAAGTTGGTTGGCTGTTGTGCCGGAATCCAGGGCTCTTTGATGATTTCAACTACTGTGTTGACTTCAGCTTCACTACAGACGAGTTTGAGCAGTATTGGGATGAGTTAATGATGAAGTACGAGGCTATGACACACACACACACACTTTGAGAAGTTGTACGAATTCAGGTCAACTTGGGTGTCGTGCTACTTCAAACACAGGTTCTTCCCCTTCCTGTAGTCTACACAGCGTAGTGAGGGAGTCAACGCCATCCTAAAAAGATATGTGGACCCACACAACTCAATGCTGAACTTCGTCAAGCAATATGAAAAAATTCAGAACCACATCCTTGCCAAGGAAGGCTGCAATGATTACAGGACAGAACACCTTGAGATTGAGCTATGGTCCAACTTCCCAATAGAGAGGCAAGCTTACGAAACCTACACTAGGGACCTTTACCGCAAGTTCAGAGAAGAGTTTGAGCTGATTGGACGTTATAATGCGTTCCAAGTTGGTGCTGATATTTTTGAGCTCAGACCAAACCAGGAATTTGTTGCCAAATATGGTTCTCGAAACTACTTGGTGCAGGCAAAGGTGGAGGAGGGTTCCTATTTGTGTGAGTGCTGCAAAATGGACAATGACGGCATGCTCTGCTGCCACATCCTCAAGGTGTTCACCCATATTGGAGTTGATGTCATACCGGAAAGGTACATGCTAAGACGGTGGACACCTATTGTTGTCCCTAGTGCGCCAGGGACTGGGTATGAGCAACCGGATGAAATGCCTGCTCAATCAAAGAAGCAGATAAGGGGGAGAAACATGATATACGATTTTCGGAAACTAGCCAAGTTTGTGAGTGGCTCTGATGCAGCACAGGACATTGTATACAAGCATATGCGCGGAGCACGTACCGAGATCGGCCACTTGAACAAGTCCAAGAAAAAGAAAAAACCGGCTGCTGCTACGGGGCCATTAGATGATGGCAACCCTCGAGGACCTCCTCCACCTCCTGGCCCTACACGGCATGCTCCGCCACCTCCTCCCCCGCCTGGCCCAACAAGCAGTGCCCCGCGTGCTCCTCCCAATGGCCCTATTGGCAGTACTCAGGGGGTTCATCATCCAGGTAATTACCTGCCTCAACTACCCATCTAACTAGGTGTGTAACTTCAGTTGCACACATCATGGTGCCCAGTTGCACAGAACAGGCTACCCAGTTGCGCACGCTATGTTAGTTCGAGCATCAAGATAAACAACTAACTTGTTTTTCCTGTTCTGGCTATAGGTGATGGCAACCCTCGAGGTCCTCCTCCACCTCCAGGCCCTACACGGCATGCTCCGCCACCTCCTCCCCCACCTGGCCCAACAAGTAGTGCCCCGCGTGCTCCTCCCAATGGCCCTACAGGGAGTACTCAGGGGGCTCATCACCCAGGTAATTACCTGCCCCAACTCCCCATGCAACTAGGTGTGTAACTTCAGTTGCACACATCATGGTGCCCAGTTACACAGAACAGGCTACCCAGTTGCGTGCGCTATGTTAGTTCAAGCATCAAGATAAAAAACTAACTTGTTTTTCCTGTTCTGGCTATAGGTGATTACCATCCAAGTGCCATGACGGGTCGTGCTACTACGGGTTTTTTTAACTTAACTTGCACACAACAACCAGTTAGTTGCACAGCATGGGCTGTGTGGTTGCAGAGAACATCAGTCCTGGTTGCGCAAAAAAATACTAAACTTTTTATATGATTATTTCACAGGTGATCAAACACAACCTCGTGATGGTCCAGCGCCCACGCACACTTGTCCTACTGCCCAGTTGGAGGCTGCATCCCCTGCACAAGCCTCTGATGATTTTGTGCCCAGGGATCCTCCAAGGTCTACTACAAAGGGTAGGGCGAAGAGTCGACGGTACAAATTGGCGCTAGAGCTACACACAAAGAAGAAAAACAAATGCAGTCACTGCCAATCTACAGAGCACACTGCTGGTGTGTGTCCACTCAGGCTGCTGTGATTCTCTTGCATCGTTTGTATCTTTCTGACAAAAAGGAAAAGAATGATGGTTTTTGAGCAATGTTGGGACCAAGTGGACACATTCAGCATCTATGCTTTCTCTTCTCTAAGTTGTTTTCCTTGAATTAGTTCATGCACCGTGTAAAATGGTTGTTGTTAGTGCCTTTGTTGGCAAATGGTTTAATATTTAGTTGTTGAACAATTGTATGTTCATTGCTCCTAATGTGTCAACAAAAGTGATGACATTGAGTTGCAACAGAATTACTACTAGTGTGCAACTACAAATCTGCTCAAAAATTGTGCAAACCAGCAACTTCCTCCATGGGGCAGAGAATAAAAAAGAGTATTGACCTAGTCCTTGTCGTATCTGAGCAACTTCCTCCATGGGGCGGAGTTGTGTGTGCTGGTGACCCAATCACATTCCAGCTTCTTCCTGATGTTGAGTACTTCCTTGGGTTCGTAGTTGGGAAGTTGGCTACCGTTCCACTCAGTGGCGTTAAGCAGTGCGAATAGCCCACACTCATTGCTGCGGTGGGCAAAAAGAAAATTTGTCACAGAAATTTAAAACCAAAAAAGATAATGTAATCTGTGGCAGTGTGCAGCTACTTATGTGCCACTGTGCAACTACTTATGTGCCACTGTGCAACTGGCTAGATAATCCATGAGAAAGTCATAAAAATGAAAAACAGATTGCAAGCTAGTTGTGTGTCTTAAAAAACTATAGATTGTACATCTATAAAACAGATAATCATTTAAACAATTAATAACTAGGCAGAAAAATAGTTAACTAAAGGCAGCCAGCTGAGTATGAGAACTTGTGCAACTGGCACATAGCCGACTATAATATATGTACAAGTAGGTGCATCAGCAGGGCACCTACGGGGGCAACTCGAGCACGGGAGCATATAGACAGCCAACCTAGTATAAAACAGGAAGCAACCTAAGCATGACAACTAGTGCAAAAAATGCAGAACATGTGGGCAGCCAACTAGTATATGGATGCAGCCAACTAAACAGGCAAATTGTGGAAAATGAACAACAGATAGACAGCCAACCTAGTGGAAAACAGCAAACCACCTAAGCAGGACAACTAGTGCAAGTGTACAACATATACACAACCAACTAGTAAAGTAATGCAGCCAACTGAGCAGTCAGCTTGTGCAACTGAACAACATGTAGACACCCGACTAGTACAAACAGTAAGCCAGCTGGGCAAGACAACTGGTGCAACTGCAGAACATAAGGACACCCAACTACTATATGAATCAACTATAGATTGATGGTAAAAATTGAGAAGAATGTCATGCTTCTTGTCTTACTTGCCGAGTTGCTTCGGTACGTCAATGTCAATAATCTGGAAGTGCTCAATGCTGGAATTTGGGTAATGCTTCCTCCATAGCTGACGTACTGCCCCCGTGATGGTAGATGTAGTGTTCATCAACTCAATGTTGTCCAGCTTCCTGTTTGAATCAAGAACTTCGAAACGTCTGTCCCTCAAGTTGACATTGAAGACCCAATAATGCCTCCCTCCCTCCTTATCGTTTATATCAACACACTCAAGCACTGGCAGCATGACCTGCACACATGAACGATTCAGACGTAGATACACATTGTAGGTAAAGAAAAACAGTAAAAAAATGTTGAAGTTAAAAACAGGTTGCAAGAAAGTATTTGCCAACTAATAGATGTGTCATGTGCAACTGAACATGCTATGGGTGCCAACTAAAGAGATGGATCATGTGGGCACAACACTGACCAAGTCTTGCTTGTCGAGACAACTCTTGTAATCAAACTTCTTGTTTATCTCATTCACATTGTGGATCCCTTGCTGTAATTGATCTGCAGAGATTATAAACATGCCTCAAACTCCTTACTAGATGAAAGGACTCCCTGAATTGGTCAACAAAAGTGCTACAAAAAAGAAGAGGGGAAAAAGGTTTTGAAAAAACTTACAGAAAACCTCAATGGCATAATGACCTTCTTTGACCCTTCTGGTAAGTTATCCATGATGTGTAAGATTCTAGTCTCAATAACAATTCTTGACAACCATTGAACCGGCTTCATGGAATCAACTAACTCCTTTAAAGAAATGTAGAAAGCACCATACCTGATTATCTCATGGATGAATTTTTTTAAAAGAAATAAAAAGACAAGTTAGCTTGAAGGGTCACAGCAACAACAAAAATGTGTATTAAATAAAAACAAAACAGTGTGCAACTAAAAGCCCTGTTCTGTGCAACATGCTCTGCTTTCTGTGCAACTAAGTGGGTGGTCCTGTGCAACTGAAAAAGACATGTATGTAGGCTGTGGGGAGTTGGTTTACCTGGTAGCTTCATCATTTGCTCCTGGGTGATTCCTGACCCAATACAAGAGGGTAGCGTAAAGCTTGTTGGCTGCCTCATTGGAGTTGAACGTCTTCTTCTTCTTATAATCAATGAATGGAGACCTTTGAGATGCTCCAGGCCTTATTACCCTCCTCTGTCTTCGTGCAACAGGTGGTCCTGAAGAACTGCTCGTGCCAACTGTTGGTTCTGCGCATATAGGGGTGTGGCAACTGTCTGATGATCCAACATCTGGCTCTTGAGCTATTCCCTTGCCAGCATCAGCAGCAGCACATCCTTCGTTCGCAGTTGCTGGGTCCAACTCACCCTCATCTATGACAACCGCACTGGCTTCCCCTATTTGTGCTGCTGGAGCAGGTGCTGGAGCAACCTTAGCATCACCATCTATGCTCAGGTCAAAAGATGGTGCATCGCAGAACCCGTCACCATGATAGCTGTAAGAGTTTGATCTGCGTATGGGTTGAAGGCCCAGGGCATCTCCTTGCGGCACATACACAGGTGCATCATTCGCTGACTTGGTTCGCAATAGTGTTGTAGTTGGCGGCCTAGGAGGCTTGCACCTACTTACAATGTTGAACACCTCCTCTTGTGTTAATGAGTGCTGAAAGTCAGCTCTTGGTGATGCAAGCTTGCTTGGCTGATGTGTGTTAGCTCTTGGAGACGACACTTTGGCAGTTTGATCACCTCCTTTCGTGTTTGGCATTGAAGTATTTATATGAGTTGGCACCTTGGGGCTTGCAGTTGCAGTGGTGCCTTCTTGAGCAGTAGTAGTAGTTTTGGTTGTGGCCCCGCTTCTAATTGACACTTCAGTTGGTACAGTAGTATCTGCAGTTGGCATCTTTCCAGCCAAAGTTGGCAGCAATCTGGCTGAACTTGGCACCCCTGCATCGATGGTTGTGGCACGTTGTTCTGTCTTGTGTCTGAACCCCACACCTTTTGTGCCCCGTCCCCCTTTGTGCCCTTGGCAAACTTGACAATCTTTTGCTGCTTAGCTGGTGTAGGTGGGACTGCTGAAAGAGGAGTCTTCCCCTTGATCCGTTGAACTCCTGTCATGGTTGTAGGCTCAACATGCATTGCTGTCACATCTTGAGTGTTGGTTGGCTCTCTGCTCACTACAGTTGGCGCAACAGTTGGTGCGGCAGCTTCCTTCTCTGCATTTATTTTAGTATCTGCCCTCACCATCTTCTCCTTGGTTTGAGGCAACTGCAGATTCTTCCTGATTGAAACTGCTTTGCGCTTCTGGACCACGTGAGGGTTTGCCACGGGTGCTGCCTTGCTCTTGCTGGAGCTTATATCTGGAAGCTGCTTCAAATATTCCTTGTATTTTTTCTTTGAATGAACCCAGTCAAGACCCTTTTCTGCTTCCTCCATGTCAATTTGATTCTTTTCAGCCTCACTTGACAAGAACAACTTCTGATCAATGGCAAAGTTGATGTTCTCACACATCTCTTTGTCACTAAAATCTGGCACGGGAAAAGTGGTTGGCAAAGGTGGCTTCAAGTTGCACATCTTGAACATGTCAATGCTCCCCTGAGACTCTGCTTCATCATTTTTCTTTGACTTCGGCAAATCCTTATCTTTCCAGCAAGTTTTTTCAATCAGCATCTGTAGTGTGCTCCTGCTGCTCAATGAATTGCTGCTGCTGGCAGGATTGGCAGAGCTCCTAGTCCCCCTGGATGTGTTGCCGCCTGTACCCCCGGAACCAGGGCCATTGTCATCATCGTCATCGTTGCTGTCACTGCCTCCATTGGATCCCCTTGATCTTCACCATCATCATCCTCGTCTTCTTCCTCGTCATCTCCTTCCCCCTCACTCCAATCAACTGCTGCACTTTTGTCTCCGTCCCCCTCTTTGGCCTCATCTTCTTCTTCCTCCTCCTCTGCCTCACTATCTTCTTCCTTGTCCTCCTCCTCTCCCTTGTCCTCTTTTTCTTTGTCCTCCTCTTCTTTCTCCTCTTCTTCTTCCTCCTCGTCCTCCTCCTCCTCCTCCTCTTCCTCCTCTACATCTTCTTCTTTGTCATCCTCCTCTTTGTCCTCCTCCTCTGATTCATCCGCATTTGTGTCCTCGTCATCTCCAACATCTAGGGCTACTTCGATTTCCTCATCTTCTTCTGACTCCTCCTCAACAAATTCTTCTTCTTCTTGTATAGGTGAAACCTGTCTCTTTCTTTTTGGAGCACGACGTGGCGTCCTGGTTCCCATTGATGGCTCATGTACGTAGGGATCAATATCCGGCTCCTCGTCATCGATCTTGGCAACTGCTTCAATGAAGGTGCCAACCTGTTCAGTTACTGCCTTGCACAAGTCATTGACCACTTTGGCAATCTTTGCCTTTTTCTACATCAGCACAAAAAAAGATTTAGTACTGATTCAGTTAGAAACCATTTAAAAAAAGAAAATTTCGGTAACTGACCATGATGTGTTCAGCAAGTCGACTAACACACATTTTCTGGCCAACTAAAACATGATTCTAGCCAACTAAACATGCATTGTAGCCAAAACTAAACATGCATTCTGCCAAGTTGAAGTTATTGTTTGCAAACAAGCACATTGACTGTCCAAAGAATATGTGCAACTAAAAAAGCATATATGTGCAACTGAACATATATCCCAGCCAACTAAATCATGTATTCTCGCAACTAAAAAAGCATATATGTGCAACTGAACATACATCCTAGCCAAAGAAAATGTGGGTAACTGATCCAAACTCCTGTATGCAAAGACTAACCTACAGATTGTAGGTTATTGGTAACTTGGATGCCATGAATGCTTCAGCTTGCAAAATACCACCAAACAGTGGTGTCTGCTCCGTTCCCCTATACTCCTCTTTAAGCTGATGTAAAAAAGAGAAGAAAAAAAGAACAAGGTTATCAAAACAGATTTGGTGTTGAACGAAAATCAAACATTATAACCTGTGCAACTACAACAAGATACTGGGTAGACAATTGGATTCTACATATATGCAACTGAACAAACCAAAAAAACTGTGCAACCCACAAGGCACCTAAAAAAGTTTCTGCCAACTGATGCCACACATTTGTGCAACAAGATAAGTAAAATTGTGCAACTTAAAACAGATGTTGTGCCAATTAAAAATGAACATGTGGGCAGATGCCAAAGTTAAAGCTACAAGCTATGCAACTACAGGCATTGTTGTGCCAACTGATCACAGTTTTTGTGCAACTACCAAAAAGTGAACAGACATGAAATAGAACATAAAAAGGAAGCCGCTGTTGGAAAAGAAACAAAAGAGAACTCACTTGTAATTTTACGAACACACCAGGAGAGATCGTGTCCTTCTTGATCACCTTGGCAATTAGGCTACTGTCCCATGCATTCGCTCGTATCGCGCAGTTGCTTACTGGGATATTATGAACGAGCACATCAAGGTATAGTATCTGCAGCAGAACAAACAAAGGAAACCCAAGTTCAGTTATTATGAGGAGTATTTCAGAAATTATAACTGCACAAAGAAGAAAAACACATGGAAGTGCTCGTTTTCACTAACCATCAAGTGATACAAGTAGCAACAGACGGTTTGCTTCTCTTGGTCCATGTTCCGGAAAGCTTCATTTATGTGTTCTGCTACAAAGAGGCATATGTTTGTGTTCTTGAGCATTTCATGATCTAGCACAAGTCCGTAGCACTTTGGGCTGAGCTTCAGGGTTGTGGTTGGTGCTAGAAAAGTGTTGAATGCAACCGCAAGCTAGGCCATAAAGAATGTGTCATCCGTTCTTCCCGCCATATCCTTAATCATCTTGCACCATGCTGTGATCTAGGGATGAGAATCTCCAGTTATGTTGAAAGCCTCTCTGAATCTCCTAGTTGCATCCTTGTCAACTACATATCTGACTTTTTGACCCCTGTTTGGGAGATCAAATACCCTGTGAACACTGTCAGCATCGACACAGATCCTTCCCCTGCTTGGGACCACCATTTTAGAGCTCTCTGGCTGGTAGGACTGCACCAGGAATTTAGTGAGGTCCGCTGGAAGTGTGTCTGATAAATTCAAGAGGCCCCCAAACAACCTCGAAACAGCTCAGACTTCTTCAGTGCGGATAGCGAGCTGTTGAACTTCGCAACCCACCCTGGTGATGCCCTTATCCTGCCCGCTTGTGATGGTCGCTCCACATCTTCTCCTGCAGCCACCTCAACTCCTTCACCACTGGCCTGATGATGAGAAAATAAATAAATTAAACACAAGACAAACAACTGGACTGAGAAAAAACTAGCAATGATCATTTGGATCAGTATTGCAAAAACTATATAAACATAAAATGGATCATGCCAACTAATATGATGTTTCTGTGCAACTATGAAAGCTCATCATGACAACTAAAGACTACCAGTTTGCAACCTGCAAAAAAACTAAGAAAACATACTAGACCTGACAACTACAAAAAGTTTTAGGGGGTGTGCAACGATAAGCATGATATTGCAAGAAGATAACAACAACTAAGAAAAAAAGGTTTGCAAGAAACTGTTCAATAGCTCACAAACACACACAAAAAACCACATACCTCAGCATCTGCTGCGGAAGATGAGGCAGCTCCTCCAGCAACTGCTCCCTGCACAAAATGGTGACCAGTGATGTCAGCTACAAGATGCCAACTCATGTCAACTTCTGCGAAATTATATTTAGATCAAGATGACCAGTGATGTCAACTACAAGATGGTTATTGAGCAACTACAACAAAAATAGTGGTGCCAACGGCTGCATAATTTCATCAGCGTCTAAGAAAAGAGAGAAACATTGATATTCAAGTATTTACTTACCCTAGTAGATGATTCAACTCCCCCTGCAACTGTTGCACGTCTAGTACGCTTTACAACCCGAAACTGATCAACATCCTAAGAGAATAAAAAACATGGGCATGGGAAAAAACAAAAAAATATTATATGACCCAAACAAAACCAGAATAAGGTGCTTGTGCCATCAGCATGCCACTTACCTCAACTTCCTCTCCCTACTGAACACTATGCGCAGGTCGTGGCTGGCGATTATCCGCACGCTTCGAGTTTCGGCGAAGGGACTGACTTCCAGAACCCTGATTAAGCAACCAAAAAACTTGAAAAAAGGACATTAGCATACATGGATAAGTTGAAAACAACTCAAAAACACATAAAAAGTAAAAAAAACATCATCTTCATTGCCATCCGCATCTCCTCCTATTATAACCATTTTTACCCTACGTGGGAAATACAAGAAAAGAAAACATAGTTAAAAGATGCGCAAACAAACTAGAGAAAACATAAAAGGTTGCTTTGATCTGCAGACCTCTACACATAAGCAGGACACCTAGTGCAAAAATTTGTAAACATGTGGACAGCCAACTACGATAGTGATGCAGCCAACTGGGCAGTCAACCTTGTGCAACTGGACAGCATATAAGCCAACTAAGTTTAACTGTGGCAAGTAATAATTAGGTAGAAAATAGTTAACTAAAGGCAACCAACTGAGTATGATAAACTTGTGCAACTGGGACAAACAAAAAATGCATAGCCAACAAGAATATATCCAGCAAAACAATTGGGTAGACTATATTGGGAAATTGGCAAGCATTGACACTAATTTGCACAAATAAGGGTCCCTAGTTACACACAGCAGGGGAAAACACATGAACAACCACATCCACAACAAGACTGGCAGATTGGGTAGTCTATATTGGAAAATTGGCAAGCATTGGTACTAATTTGCACAATCAAGGGGCCCTAATTGCACACAGCAGAGGAAAAACACACGAACGACCAGATCCAGCACAAAGGCTGGCAGACAAATCAGTAGACTATATTGGAAAAATGGCAACCATTGGTACTAATTTGCACAAGTGATGGTCCCTATTTGCACACAACAGGAGAAAAACATGTGAACCACCACATCCACCACAAGGCTGGCAGATTGGGTCGACTATATTGGAAAACTGGCAAGCATTGGTGCTAAATTGCACAAACAAGGGTCCCTAGTTGCACACAGCAGGGGAAACACACAAACCACCAGATCCATCACAAAGGCTGGCAGCTTGGATAGAGTATATTGGGAAATTGGCAAGCATAGTTACTAATTTGCACATGTAATGGTCCCTAATTGCACAGAACAGGGGAAAACACATGAACCAGGAGATCCACCACAAGGCTGGCAGATTGGCTATATTATCTCAAAAATTGTTTACTACTGCTCATAATTTGCACGCAAGGGGCAACCTAGTTGCACACCGCGGGGGAAAAACAGACATCAAAAACACCAGATCCACCGCGAGGCTACAATCCACAGACGAGGCTCTATCGCTGCGAACCACTCCTCCTCCTCGAACCACTCATCCCGTACGTATATGCACGAGCTCTCCCCCTACTGCAACGCAAAAACGATGGGATAAGCACGACCCTAGCCCACCCCTGCCAATCCGGCAGTTTCCCAAACGGAGTAGTCCGCGGGGGTGACCTCAACCTCGCCGGAAAATGAGTTCGACCTCTCTGACCCCGACCGTGACCTCGAGTTCGACCTCTACCTCGACCTCCCTGACAACGACTGTGACCTCACCGGAAAACGTGTGACCTCACCAGAAAAAGGAGGGCGGGCGAGTGGAGAAACAAGCAGGGACGAAGAACAGGGAGCGCGTATAGGAGCAGTACCTGTGCCGCCGCGAACGACGACCCTCGCGGCGCACCCCACCGTCGACCACACCCCGGCGGATTTTGGAACCGCCTCTGCAGCACCAACCAACGCCAAGAGCAAGGGGGAAAGAGTAAGGACGGACCACAAGAGGTGGGGGATGGACGGGGTAATGGCACGAAATTCAAAACCGCCACCCACTAGGCAAGACGGCTATCACGCTGGGGGACTGCCTAATCCTCTATGACGTATGGGTCTGACGGGAGGTTTATCTCGCGCGGCGCGGCGCGATCGGACCAGGCGACCGGTCCACATGCGGGTCCGAGCGGCACGGCTCCACCACCCGACCAGGGAACACCTGGACACCCTGCGCCATCGATCGGAACAAGATCGAGCGGCTCTCGTTCAACCGCTCGTTCTTTCCCGATAGTGCGTATGCACTTTTTAGGTTTTAGGACCTAATAATGGCGGGCTCTCCCTCCCCATTTCCAAATCCCAAACCCTAACCCCCTCCCCACTCCCCACCCCCACACCCGCAGTCCCATCCGAGTCCCCTCCCAGTCCCACATTCCCACGCCCTCCACCCTCGGCGTCGTCGGTGTCGAAGAAGAAGCGCAAGGTGAACCTCCCGGAGAACGAGGAGGTCGTGGCCAGGATCTTCGAGAAGCACCACTCCATGGCGGCGCAGCAGCCGGGCGGCCTCCCGGAGCACCAGGCCCGCGCGCTCTCCGCCGCCTACACCGGCGTCTGCGCCGCCAAGGAGCCCGTCCAGACCCCCGGCGACCTGGCCCGTCTCACGTGCGCATTTCCCCGCCCCTCTCGAACTGTTTCCTCTTACGCTGTTGAGGCGAGCCTAGGTTTCGGTCGATTTCGGGTCGTGTGCTTCGGGTCGGCGCTGCGGTCACATTGCTGCTCTAAGACGAACGGGTCGGTTTATGATTTGGGCGCCCTAGCTCTGGGATCTTAGTTTTTGTTTGGTGGATGGATGTAACGGCTTAGTCCTTAGGGAATTTTAGTTGTGCCCATTTGGTCTGAGCATGAATTCTCGGTTTGGATGGCTATTGGTCTGTGGAATCATAAGTTTCAGTTCAGTTCCCCTTATGTTTGCTCATCTGCTGCGGCCGTTGATTTGCTGCAGGTATATGCTAAAATTGATCTAGGCCGTTACCATTTTTATATGGCGAGGTGTATTTATATCCATCCCTTTAGGGTTGCTACTCTACTTGGGATTTGCCTGCAAGTAGATAACCAAACAAGTGGTATAAGTTTATAACAGCATGGCTTTAGTTTTGATCCATATACTATAACTCTTTCCCTTTGATTTTTCTTTTGTGTGTTGAATTTAGAGGCGGAAATCGCACACTAGATTGATGTGTGGAATATATCTAGTACCAACGGTTGCTTTCTACATTGAGTTGCATCGATTTTTGAAAAACTTTACATTTTCTGAATTAGTTTAATCATTGTTGTTGCTTCTTTGGTTCTATTATTTTTGTCAGGGGAGTTGGAGGTTGGGTTGTTGACGTCATGGAAGACTCCTTCCAGGGTCCAGCCTTGATTTGTCCCCTCCGAGAAGTAATACACCAGGAGAAACGGGTAATAGTTTTCTTGATTGCTCACATGTCCTCTGGAATCTGTTATTCCTTTTTCATCATCAGGATGACAACAAGTCTTCTTCCCCTTCAGTTTTATCAATAGTCAGTTCTATGGAAACAGGTTTATTGTTATATCTTAAAGGGTACTGTCCTTTTAACAGGGAAGAAGAACACATGAACAAACCTTATGTGCCACAGTTGAAATCAGCTGCTTATGCAATAATGATCACACTCTACAGGTATGGTTTTTTTAGGGTGGGGGTGGGGGGCTATCTTACCTAAATTTTTGTTGTTCACGCTGCAAAATTAGTGCAACCTTAGTACAAAGGGCAACATTTAATCAGAGAAAAAGGGAAAAGACACTTGAATATGCAACAGCAGATATTGACAGTTGTTCCCCCCTAGGGAAATGGAAAGAGGGAAGGAATTTATGATGAGGCAAGAGCTTATTGATGCTGCTGAAGCCAGTGGTCTGTCACACCATGCAATAGGGTACAGTTTTAGTGACTCAGTATATGCCACGGTTGCTGATTTCATCTGATACTTTAGTGCATCACTAACTGTCTATGTTGTATTATGAGCAGCCCAAACAACAGTAGGAATTCTCGGAATGACGGTTACAGTTTCACTGGATGGAATAGCATGAAGACGTTAACAAATAAGGATCTGGTTGAGAAAAAGAGTAATCCTGCAAAGTAATGTACCAGGCTCATCCTCATGTTAAGGTTATGTTTTTCAGTCATTTATTGAAAAAGGAATTGGATCTTTTAGAGGAGTAAACCCAATATGTTTTATACTCACGTATTAGAGCACAAGTTTTATTACCTTCACATCACTGGCTATTGCTGTATAATGTACTATTGTGGCCCTGCTAGCTGGTTGTGAACTTTTTACTTTGCCTGATCTTTCTTAAATGATAAAGTGATATTTTAATGGACTCAAACTCAAGGAGATACCAGAGCTATAAAATATATCACTTGTATGCATGAACTTGACTCTCATTAGAGGGTTCATAGGGTTCTCACATATTTAAGTATGATTGTGTCTGCACTATGTTATCCAATTCATGCTCTTGCGACACTCACCGGATATAAAATCCTCTCACATGTTTTGGTCTGATTGTGGATCGGCTGGATCAAAAAATGCGGCTAACCTCTGGTGTGCTTTTGCTGTTTGGTACATGTGTTCTCCAGTAATTTAACTTGTATTCCCTCCGTAAACTAATATAAGAGTGTTTGGATCACTACTTTAGTGATCTAAACGCTCTTATATTAGTTTACAGAGGGAGTATCAAGAAACATTCCTACTTCAGTTTTTTCTCTTGATCAGAGAAGTTTGATATAGTGCAGCAGTGAAGTCATATATATGCTAGCAGAGTATCAACATCTGATAGTTTGCTAGTTGATGCTTGTGGGACCTTAGGTAATATAATGCTCTCTAATCTTTTGAGCTAATTAAGAAATTTATCTTTTAAACATACAACTCTGTGGTGGTATATCATCAATTTTCTATCGATGGAATAGAAGCAGGCATGTCCAATTCCATAGCTCCTTTGAACTTATCTGGTCCACAATATGAACCTGAAACATGTTTATAAAAATCTTGCACATGTGGCCATTTGGGAATGTTCCAGATATATGCCAGTTTGTTACATGAACCAGATCTTGCTCATTATTTTGGTCCTACAGTCATCTCCTTTATTTCCACCCTGAATACAAGTAGAACTCACCCTGTTCAGTTTGCATCTCCTTTTTTCTCTCTGGGGCTTTATTTGCCTAGCACATACATTCTGTTGAGATACCAAGCATAGACTTGGGGCTTACCGTATAAGTTTGCTGTAGGTATTACCTAACAGAAAAAGGCAAAGAGACAGCCCGTGATTGTCTTGCACGGTCTAGATTGGACGGTCCTGCGGGACCTTTAACGGCGGCCGGTCATCCTGCAGTTGTGCTCAGCGATTAAGATTCTGATGAATATGACGGCAGCAGTCCCCTGATAGGTATTAATAAAGTTTTCTGCTCATGCAGTATGAATTTCCAGATAACCGATTATTGTACCCCAGCAGCACTATAATAAATTCCTTTTACTCAATTGCAGGTTCTGAAAGAAGTGGACTTCCAAACTCAAAAGCAGGCAGTTCCAGTTCCTTTGGTATCAGCATGCTTTCTTTGCATATAACATGAGGATATATTCCATAAGCAAAATATTATTCCCAGCTGATATTTGTAGTTAATGCCCTTTTTTCAGACAACGGCCATGCTACTAATTCTCCTCTTTCATCTCGAGGAATGTTTGGACAGCAATCGTTTAGTGCAATGGTACACTTGACTTCCCCATTCCGTACCCTTCTTTTTCAAATGGAACATAATGCAACATTTTCTTTTCTAACGTTAGGGTTCTGCTGAAATGTCTTTACTAGCTATGCCACCTCATCAATCTAATGAAAGTTTTCTGAAAGCTTATGAAGTGGTGCTGATATTGGATGATCGAGATACTTTCGGGTCTGTATGATCGTATCTTACTCATGAGTTGTATTTTTTAGTTGTGTCTGATATTTAAGTAGGATCATAACAAGGCTGTCTTAGCAAATAAACAATATATTTAGGCACCCCCCTCCAAAAAAACATCTTTTGAGGAGGGTAAGTAACTGAAGATTGGGAGTATGCGTACCTAGTCTCTCTTTCACATGACCTGCAAGGTCATTCTATTCTTCATGTTAATATTATTTCTGTTTAAATAAGATGGGCAAGGGATTTCACATATTTATCCACTTACTGCTGGAATTGTGAATTTTGATGACACTTTGATTCGTTATCTTGTATTACTTCAACTGTTTAACCTTCTGCTTCTGTATATAAAATTTAGATTCTGTATGTTGTTTAATTAAATTATTTTCCAAGGAAACAAATTGATTATTATTGCACCCAATAGTTTTTTTATGTTTTATTTAATCATCCATCTATGCATCAGAATTCAGTTCTCTTATGATTGCTCCCTTTTTGTGCAGGCCCCGTTCGAGAAGAAAAGTTGTTGATAATATACGCTCGCAGTTTAATATTCCTGTAGAGGTTAGTTGGATTGAGAGTTATGTGAACTCTCTTTGTTTAACCATGCTTGCCCTTTCCTTTATTGTATCTAATTCATGAGTACTCCTCTGGGTGTTATCCTTGTTCATTTCTTCAGACAACCAAAATACACTGCTAAGTCATTGTATGCATCAACATGGTTCTAAATTAAATGCCCTGTACTGCTGGATTAATTATCTGATATGTTTGGCCGCTGTCCCACTGTGCTAATGATTGCTGACTGCACTTTTTTCTTGCTTGTGTGCAAGGAGACAGCATAATAACATTAACAAAGTTGCTTTGCATGGATTGAACTGTTCATATAATGTGCCAAAGAAAATTGTGCTGATCCTTCTGTTCGAACCATGACATCCAGATTAAACACTTGCCTGTTGGAGATGCTCTTTGGATTGCTCGCCATAAAGAACTTGACACGGATTATGTTCTTGATTTCATTGTTGAAAGGAAAAATGTGGAGGATTTACTTGGCTCAATTAAAGACAACAGATACAAAGATCAAAAACTAAGACTGAAGGTACCATCTGAAAATAGCTTTGATTTTTTCCATTAATATTATAAACCTTCCATCTTAACTTTCCCAGTTCTTCATGCTTTCAATTTCTCACTGATAGTAAAAAAGGGCAGCCCGGTGCACGTAGCTCCTGCTTGCGCAGGGTCCGGGGAAGGGTCTGACCGCTTTGGGTCTATTGTACACAGCCTTTCCCTACATTTCTGCAAGAGGCTGTTTCCAGGACTTGAACCCGTTGACCTCATGGTCACAAGGCAACAGCTTTACCGCTGCGCCAAGGCCCCCCTTCTAATTTCTCACTGATAGTGATAAAAAAATTGTATTGTAGATTACCATTTGTTTCTTGTGACAATCCTGAACAGCAGTTGTGGCAACACAACACATTGTTTTGGTCATGTTGCAAATAAGTTGATGGGCATAGTCATTAGCCTGTTTGGCGGCACTGTTGGAAATATGCCCTAGAGGCAATAATAAAATGGTTATTATTGTATTTCCTTGTTCATGATGATTGTCTATTGTTCATGCTATAATTGTATTAACTGGAAACTGTAATACATGTGTGAATACATAGACCACAATATGTCCCTAGTAAGCCTCTAGTTGACTAGCTCGTTGATCAATGGATGGTTATGATTTCCTGACCATGGACATTGGATGTCATTGATAACGGGATCACATCATTAGGAGAATGATGTGATGGACAAGACCCAATCCTAAGCATAGCACAAGATCGTGTAGTTCGTTTGCTAAGAGGTTTTCTAATGTCAAGTATGTTTTCCTTAGACCATGAGATTGTGCAACTCCCGGATACCGTACGAATGCATTGGGTGTACCAAACGTCACAACGTAACTGGGTGGCTATAAAGGTGCACTACAGGTATCTCCAAAAGTGTCTGTTGGGTTGGTACGAATCGAGACTGGGATTTGTCACTCCGTATGACGGAGAGGTATCTCTGGGCCCACTCGGTAATGCATCATCATAATGAGCTCAATGTGACTAATGAGTTAGCCACGGGATCATGCGTTACGGAACGAGTAAAGAGACTTGCCGGTAACGAGATTGAACGAGGTATTGGGATACCGGCGATCGAATCTCGGGCAAGTAACATACCGATTGACAAAGGGAATTGTATACGGGATTGATTGAATCCCCGACATCGTGGTTCATCCGATGAGATCATCGTGGAACATGTGGGAGCCAATATGGGTATCCAGATCCCGCTATTGGTTATTGGCCGGAGAGGTGTCTCGGTCATGTCTGCATGGTTCCCGAACCCGTAGGGTCTACACACTTAAGGTTCAGTGACGCTAGAGTTGTTATGGGAAATAGTATGTGGTTACCGAAGGTTGTTCGGAGTCCCAGATGAGATCCCGGACATCACGAGGAGTTCCGGAATGGTCCGACGGTGAAGATCGATATATTGGACGAAGGGTATTGGAGTCCGGAAGTGTTCCGGGGGTAACAGGCTATGGCCAGCATGACCGAAAAGTGTTTCGGGAGCCCCGGCAAGTGTTGGAGGGCCTCATGGGCCAAAGGGGAAGGGGCAAACCAGCCCACTAAGGGGTGGTGCGCCCCCACACCCTTTCCCACGTTACTTGGGGAGGTGGGGCGCCTCCACCTGGCTTGGGAGGCAAGCCTCCACCTGCTTGGCTTGGGGGGCAAGTCTCCCTAGGATTTTCCCTAGGGAGATCCAATCTGCTTGGCCGCCGCCCCTAGGGGAAACCCTAGGGCGCCTCCCCCTCTCCCCTTGCCCCTATATATAGTGGAGGGGTGGGAGGGCAGCCACACCTTTTCCCTGGCGCAGCCCTCCCTCCTTATACACCTCCTCCTCCTCCGTAGTGCTTAGCGAAGCTCTGCCGGAGAACCACGAGCTCCATTGCCACCACGCCGTCGTGCTGCTGGAGTTCTCCCTCAACTTCTCCTCTCCCCTTGCTGGATCAAGAAGGAGGAGACGTCCCCGGGTTGTACGTGTGTTGAACGTGGAGGCGCCGTCCGTTCGGCGCTAGATCGGATCCTCCGCGATTTGAATCGCCGCGAGTACGACTCCATCAACCGCGTTCTTGTAACGCTTCCGCTTAGCGATCTTCAAGGGTATGAAGATGCCCTCCCTCTCTCCCGTTGCTAGCATCTCCTAGATTGATCTTGGTGACACGTAGGAAAATTTTGAATTATTGCTACGTTTCCCATCACTGGCATCATGAGTTAGGTTTATGCGTAGATTCTATACACGAGTAGAACACAAAGTAGTTGTGGGCGATGATTTCTTCAATTTGCTTGCCGTTACTAGTCTTATCTTGATTCGGCGGCATTGTGGGATGAAGCGGCCCGGACCGACCTTACACGTACTCTTACGTGAGACAGGTTCCACCGACTGACATGCACTTGATGCATAAGGTGGCTAGCGGGTGTCAGTCTCTCCCACTTTAGTCAGATCAGATTCGATGAAGAGGGTCCTTATGAAGGGTAAATAGCAATTGGCATATCACCGTTGTGGCTTTTGTGTAGGTAAGAAACGTTCTTGCTAGAAATCCATAGCAACCACGTAAAACATGCAACAACAATTAGAGGACGTCTAACTTGTTTTTGCAGGGTATGCTATGTGATGTGATATGGCCAAAAGGATGTGATGAATTATATATGTGATGTATGAGATTGATCATGTTCTTGTAATAGGAATCACAACTTGCATGTCGATGAGTATGACAACCGGCAGGAGCCATAGGAGTTGTCTTAATTTATTGTATAACCTGCGTGTCAATGAAAACGCCATGTAATTACTTTACTTTATTGCTAACCGTTAGCCATAGTAGTAGAAGTAATAGTTGGCGAGACAACTTCATGAAGACACGATGATGGAGATCATGGTGTCATGCCGGTGACGAAGGTGATCATGCCGCGCCTCGAAGATGGAGATCAAAGGCGCAAGATGATATTGGCCATATCATGTCACTTTATGATTTGCATGTGATGTTTGTCATGTTTACATCTTATTTGCTTAGAACGACGGTAGCATAAATAAGATGACCCCTCACTAAAATTTCAAGAGATGTGTTCCCCCTAACTGTGCACCGTTGTGAAGGTTCGGTTTTTCGAAGCACCACGTGATGATCGGGTGTGATAGATTCTAACGTTCGCATACAACGGGTGTAAGCCATATTTACACATGCGAAACACTTAGGTTGACTTGACGAGCCTAGCATGTACAGACATGGCCTCGGAACACAAGAGACCGAAAGGTCGAACATGAGTCGTATAGCAGATACGATCAACATGGAGATGTTCACCGATGATGACTAGTCTGTCTCACGTGATGATCAGACATGGCCTAGTTGACTCGGATCATGTATTACTTAGATGACTAGAGGGATGTCTATCTGAGTGGGAGTTCATTAAATAATTAGATGAACTTAATTATCATGAACATAGTCAAAAGGTCTTTGCAAATTATGTCGTAGCTTACGCTTTAGTTCTACTGTTTAAGATATGTTCCTAGAGAAAATTTAGTTGGAAGTTGATAGTAGCAATTATGCGGACTGGGTCCGTAAACTGAGGATTGTCCTCATTGCTGCACAGAAGGCTTATGTCCTTAATGCACCGCTCGGTGTGCTGAACCTCAAGCGTCGTTTGTGGTTGTTGCGAACATCTGACATACACGTTTTGATGACTACGTGATAGTTCAGTGCGTAATGTTGAACGGTTTAGAATTGAGGCACCGAAGACATTTTGAAACGTCGCGAAACATATGAGATGTTCCAAGAGCTGAAATTGGGATTTTAGGCTCGTGCCCATGTCAAGAGGTATGAGACCTCTGACAAGTTTCTTGATCCTGCAAACTAAGGGAGAAAAGTTCAACCGTTGAGCATGTGCTCAGATTGTCTGAGTACTACAATCGCTTGAATCGAGTGGGAGTTAATCTTCCAGATGAGATAGTGATGGTTCTCCAAAGTCACTGCCACCAAGCTACTAGAGCTTTGTGATGAACTATAACAAATCAGGGATAGATATGATGATCCTTGAGCTATTCGCGATGTTTGACACCACGAAAGTAGAAATCAAGTAGGAGCATCAATTGTTGATGGTTAGTGTCGTGGAATTGTCACGGCAGATGTCCTCAAGCTAGGACTTAGTCGTGGAGCCATCGCCGCTAGGAAGCTTGAAGGGGTTAACGGGACAAGGAACACGAGGGTTTATACTGGTTCGGCCCCTTACGGTGAAGGTAAAAGCCTACGTCCAGTTGAGGTGGTATCGATTAGGGTTTCGATGACCAGGGAGCTTAACTGCTATGCCTGGCTCTCGATGAGATCTTTTCCTGTCCCTAAACCGCTGCCGGGTCGTCCCTTTATATAAAGAGGTTGACGCCCAGCGGCTCTCAGAGTCCCGGCCGGCTCATAAAAGTGTCCGGCTCGGACTCTCAACTATTCTTGCCTTACACTACAAGTCTCGCCATACGGCGGTTTATCACTACGGGTCTTAAGCCATCTCCGGGTCTTAAGCCCATCTTTGGCCCACCGTCTTCAGGCTTAGCGCCAGGCTTCAAGTGATGACCCTTATGAGTAACCCGGCCCCTTCTGGTGGGTGACTCTAAGGTTTATATCCTCAACATTAGGCCCCAGATTGATTTGAACCGGCTCATGTCAATCTTCAATTCTTTCGACAGAAAATCTCCGGCTTACAATTGTGTGAAGGCCATAACCCGGCGTGACGTCATCCTCTGGACTCCGGGTAATCCGCCGTGATGTCATCTTCCATTAAGTCCATTTTTTACTCCACCAGATCTGCAACGAATCTTATCTTTACTGCCATCCCGAAAATCGAGGCGCCTCTCGAGCGAGATAACCGCGCCGTGGCCTCCTCGTTTCTCGCGCTCACTTATGAGACTGGCCTTATAAATAGCCCGACCCTCGGGTCTTTCCATTCTCCCCCTTCTGTCGTCCCCTTCCTCTCGCTGCTCCCGTGCTGCTCGAGCTCCGCCGCCGCCGCCGCCACAGAGCTCCGCGTCCTCATCAACCTTGGCCGTTGCATCACCCTGAAACGTCCAGAGAAACGCGGTGAACTCTCGCAGCACATCTGCATCTGTAAGTTCCTTACTCCTTGTAGAATAGATCTACGTTTAAGCTCCTGCTGTTCTTCCATGTTCTTCGCCGTCGCCCACGAGTTCTTGGTAGTTTTCATTTTTACTGCCTCTTCTTGATCTTAAGATAGTATAGAACCAACGCGGCAGTTGTTTAGCACCCATTTCAAATGCAAATAGATCTCTTTTCACCTCATAAAGCCTCCGTTCGAGCCCAAGAACTTCCTTTGCATCTGTTTTTAGGTCTAGAAACTTTCCTTTTAGCCGACCGTTTTGATCCAAATTATTTACTGCAACGTGTGAAACCTGTTTTCACCACACTTAGTAGAAAACTGCACCCGTTAAATCACGGCGGCTTACATTCCGGTTTAAAGAAACCACGCACCATAGAACCTTCCGGCTCAAAGGAAGCCACGCGCCGTAAAATTTTCCAGCTCACTTACAACAAGGCTGTAGACGATTTGAATTACTCTCAAGCACACCAGCGGCTTACATAACCCGATGCACTTAGATATATGTCATTAGGCCCCTCCATAAGCCGTCACTTTAAACACTGAACTGTAAATTTCCTCCGGCTTTCAATTAAACCAGACATTTTCCTTTTATCATAGGCGTCCGACTTTCACCATGCCTTCCAAAGCTCCCAAAGCTCCCATCACATGCAATTGGATGAGGTCCAGCATCACCGATGAGACTTTAACAGATTTCATGAAGTCGGGTTACCTGCCTAAGAAGGACGTTATGTCCTACTGTGCCCCCGACCCATCAGAGGAGAGACCACAGCCAAGGGACGGGGAGGTGGTCATTTTTGCGGATCACATGAGCCGGGGCTTCGCACCGCCTGGCTCAAAGTTCTTTAGAGACATGCTGAATTTCTTTGACCTGCGGCCACAAGACATAGGACCCAATTCTGTGTCCAATATATGCAACTTCCAAGTGTTCTGCGAAGTCTACCTTGGAGAGGAGCCCAGCCCGCTGCTCTTCAGAGAGCTCTTCTACCTGAACCGTCAGAACGAGTGCGCCAACGGGCCAAGCTTGGAACTTGGCGGCATCTCCATTCAGCGACGGAGAGACTGCCTTTTCCCTTACACCGAGCCGCCAAGTCACCCAAAGGACTGGAACCAGACGTGGTTCTATTGCCAAGACACGTCGCCGGCTGACGAGAGCCCGCTGCCCGGCTTTCGCCCTTCACGTCTGGAACCAACTCACCCTCTGTCTGCCAAGTTAACTCAGGCGGAGCGCCAACCTCTGCTCCCCACCATCAACAAGATCAAGGCTCTCCTGGGCAATGGTCTCAACGGAATTGATCTGGTCTGGGTCTGGATCTCGTGGCGGGTGATCCCCCTGAGCCGCCGCCCCGGCTTAATGTGTGAATACACAGGCCGGAAAGATGACCCCCTGCGACACAGCCGCAACGATCTTCCTGAAGACATTGCTGAAGACATGACCAAGGCCCTTTTAAATGAGAGCTTGGCAGACTGCGAGAGGACCGGGTTAGCCCCCTTCTGCAAGACCAACCCAGCCCCAGCAGTAAGCCGCTGACCTGAACATCTTATCTTCTTCTGTAGATAACCTTCATCTGAATCTTTAAGAAATCATCATTGTATTTTTCAGGCTGATGACAAATTCTGGAAGGTCAAATATGACCATGAGGCGGCCAAGAAGGCCAGGAAGGCTAAGAAAGCCGCCAAGAGAGCCGCTCCCCGCAAGAAGGGAAGTAGGCCTACTGCTTCAGAGCTGCTGCAACTAAGCGACAGCTCCGAGTCAGAGGTAAACTCTGAACCTGTAATCTCTTGTTGTATTCATTGTTTATTTCTGTCCACCTTATCAATACTATTCATCAACAGGATGATACCGGAGCAAGTAACCCGGTGGTTGAAGAGGTAATGATACTTTCCTCCGACTCGGAGCCCTTGCCAAGGCTGAAAGTCCGAAGGGTAACCCGGAAAGTAAGATTTTCTCATCCTTTAGCTTATCAAGACCCTCAATTTCTTTTGAAGCAACAGACTCATGAGAGCCGGCGGCACACCCGGACCAACAAGGACGCTGACCTCTCCTCCGGCTTACCCGACGCATCGAGGAAACGCCGAACCGAGGTTATCTCCAACTTGTACCCTTTTCATCCTTTGGCGGGTGTTATACGTCAGCCGCTCAATTCTTCTGATTCAACCTATCAGGAAACCTCACCCTCCTCTGGTGACTCGATGCAATCAAGCCTGCCGGCCTTCAAGACCGTACCCAGGTAATGATGATCATCTCTTGTTGTGCTTATCTTTGCTCATACCTTTGTACTAACCTTTTTGTCCTTTCAGTGCCCAGGCAAAGCTCACCAAGAAGGCGAAGAAGAACAAGCCGGTCAAAGAGCCGGACTTGCCTGAACCGGAGGTAGCAGCTCAAGAACCGCCAGCTGCCTCCGCTCCCGAAGCCACCGCTCCAACCGACAAGGCAACTGCAGAAGCTTCTGCTAACCCGGAGACCTCCAGCTCGGCTCAGCCGGTCAATGACCCGGACGTGGTAATCACCCGGACGGAGTTTGTTGAGCCGGGGAGACCTACTGCACTGGCCAAGTGCTCCGCCAAGGAGGAGTTGCTACAGCACCGCCGGGTTAATCTAGACCTCACCGACTACGCCAATCTGAACATCGGAGAGATCGTCTCCGGCTATGTCAGCCAAGTGCACAAGAGCCGGGATGTAGAGATCAGCATGGTAAACCAGATTCATCAGAGGTCTGAGGTACTACTCTTCTTTCTTCTTGCTTACTGCATAGTTATCTTGTTATTCTTACCATACTCTAGCCCCCAAGTCTACGACTTATGATAGAATATGTTGTAGACTTAAGTTCCGGCTTACTCGCTTGAACCGGCAATTTGTAAATAGAAACGTTTGATATGCATTAGCCCCCAAGTGCCAAGTGTCTTTGCTTGGAAAGTGCTTGGGACTTTAAAATTGCATAATAACTGTTCATCCTATAACCCGGAAATTATGCAGGCTGCTTGCAAGAAGTTTGAAGCTGCCATCTCCGATCTGAAGACCCGCCTGAGGACGCAAGAAACTGAGACCCGGAAGGCCAATGCCAAATTTGTGTCCAGTATTGCTGCGCAAGAAAAGCTGAAGACGGACTTTGACGCTGAACGGAAAGCTTGGGCCGAAGAAAAGGCTACTCTGGTGAACCGGGCCGAACAGGCGGAGAAGGCTCTGACAGAGAAGACCGCCGAACTCTCCGGCTTAAAGCGCCAAGTGTCCCAGATGGTTGCCGCAATCTTCGGAAAGTCATTTCACCGGCTTTCATCAAGTTTATAATCTTTATATCTCATAACCCATCCTTGTCGGCGGCTTGTCTTATTCTGTTAAACAGGTCCCAGAAGCGCCAACCTCAACCAAAGTGTGGTAACCAAGTTGAAGGCCGTGTACACCCTGGTGGAGCAGCTCTACACCGGGTCACAGCGTGCTTTGGCTGTGGTGGCCCTATCCAATGAGGTGCCGACTCACCTGGCGGAAGTTCTTCGCCGGCTCGCCATTCTTCCTCAACGTGTCCAAGAGCTGCGACGGGCCTCTGCAAGAGCCGGAGCCATAGCTGCTCTGAGCCGGGCCAAGGCGTTCCTCCAGAATTACACCCGGCGGACATTGCTCTAGGCTACCCCAGTTTAAAGGAAGACGGCACCCCCTTCGACCAAAGGGACTTTGCAGCCTGCGTGAAGATCGTACGCCCGGTGGCCACTTTGATTGGCAATGATACGGATCTGACTAAGTACCAGCCGGGTTACGATTCAGAGAATCAGAGGATCCCCACTCCGCGCTATGAAGCCATCAGCTTAGTCCCGCCGACTCGGAAGCACACCTTTGCCCCGGAGATTGACCCGGCGGGGTTAATTGACGAGGAAGCTCAATTTGAAGCTCTGAGCGGCATTGACTGGAAGTCGTCAACTTTCCAGGTCTTGGGAACAGCCGGAGGAGCGGAGAGGGATGAGCCGGAAACTTCAACCCAGCAAGCATCGTAACGCTGCAGGCGGCTTATTAAACAATGCTTCACCCTTTTGGACTCGATGAGTCTTGTAATAGAGTAGGACCAACACTTTAACTTTGCCGTGCCATCGTGCACACGTTGAATGCTGAATTCCATTGAAGTTGTCTCCTTTATACTTCTCCGGGTCATAATTGATCATTCATTTTCCTTAAGCTCAAATAGTTGCCTTTAACTATCCTGCCTAGAAGGACAAATCACAAGTCTCTAGGCGGCTTACCGCACTGAGAATCATAGTTTTAGACATATAACCCGGAATATGAATCAAAAAAGACTGGTCCTCAATTATGTCCTTGATATACCCGTAATAACACACTTACCGGCCTGCAAGCACACTTCCGGCTTATACAGCCCGGGTAATAAGGTTGGTACCTCAATTCCGGTTTACCAGTCTTAATAACACCGATTGTATTCGACTAGTACTATAAATCAAAGTTAAGCCGGCAAAGTGAGACCCGCCGTGCACACTTGAAATAATCAGAAGAACTCGCTATAAATCAGAAGAACTTAGGGGCTTCCGGTTCGAATACGACCAGAGACCCGTCCCAAAGGGGTTATGCTAGGATTCGAATGCGATCATATAGCCCCCAGTGGGTGTGGCGATGCCAATCAAGAGGGTACCGACAGCTATGTTCTCCTTGGTTCGAATACGACCCATGTTTGAACAGGAAGCCCCCAAATGACCTTAAGAATTGTTTAACGACGCTGATTCGAATACGATACACGTCGGTTCCCAAAGAGGTTAAACTATGATTCAAATATGATCAAAGAAAACTCCCCAATGAGCTCGGCACTTTGCCAATCAAATGGGTATCGACAGCTATGTTCTCTTTGGTTCGAATACGACCTATGTTTGAACAGGAAGCCCCCAAGTGACTATATTGTGTATGGCTAGATTCGAATACGATCATAAGCCGGATCCTCCTTCAAGTTATCACATGATCTTGTAATGAAAACAACACATTCATCTTTGGAGGAGAAAAAAGGACAGAGGTCCTGCTTTATTGCTTATCATAATATATACATGGCTTAGAGAAATATGTACATTATGAGAGCCGGTGGCTCAAGTGTAATAAGGCCGAAGCTGAGCTATGTTCCACGGCCGTCGGGTCTCTTCCTCCGACTTACGTGAATCTTTGTGCTCCCGGACGTCAATGAGGTAATATGACCCGTTGTGCAAATTCTTGCTGACCACAAAGGGCCCTTCCCAAGGCGGAGATAGCTTATGCACATCTGTTTGATCTTGGATGAGCCGGAGCACCAGATCGCCTTCCTGGAAGACCCGGGATTTAACCCGGTGACTATGATAACGGCGCAGGTCCTGTTGGTAAATCGCTGAGCGAGCTGCTGCTACATCACGCTGTTCGTCCAACAAGTCAAGAGCATCTTGGCGTGCCTGTTCATTATCCACCTCAACATAAGCCGCCACTCGAGGCGAATCATGACGGATGTCACTGGGGAGGACTGCTTCCGCTCCATAAACCATGAAGAAAGGCGTGAAACCTGTAGACCTGTTAGGAGTAGTGTTGATGCTCCACAACACGGAGGGTAACTCCTCCACCCAACAACCCGGCGTCCGTTGTAAAGGGACCAAAAGCCGGGGTTTGATGCCTTTCAGAATCTCCTGATTAGCCCTCTCAGCTTGACCATTGGACTGAGGGTGAGCCACTGATGAAACATCAAGTCTAATATGCTCTCGTTGACAAAACTCCTCCATGGCGCCTTTGGATAATTGGGTACCATTGTCAGTTATAATGCTGTGTGGAAAGCCAAAGCGAAAGATCACCTTTTTCATAAACTGAACTGCCGTGGCTGCATCACACTTGCTAACTGGCTCCGCTTCAACCCACTTGGTAAATTTGTCAACTGCCACCAAGAGGTGGGTCTTCTTATCCTTGGACCTTTTAAAAGGCCCAACCATATCAAGCCCCCAGACCGCAAAGGGCCAAGTAATTGGGATCATCCTCAGCTCCTGAGCCGGCACATGAGCCCGTCGCGAGAACCTTTGGCAACCATCACATTTACTGACCAAGTCCTCTGCATCAGCATGAGCCATCAGCCAATAAAAACCATAACGAAAAGCCTTGGCCACAAGAGACATTGAGCCGGCGTGATGGCCACAATCCCCTTCATGAATCTCACGCAAGATCTCTTGACCTTCCTCAGGGGAGACACAACGCTGGAATGCTCCCGTAACACTGCGGCGATGCAACTCACCATTGATAACAATCATTGACTTAGACCGCCGGGTTATTTGTCTGGCCAAAGTTTCATCCTCAGGCAAATCTTCCCGGGTCATGTAAGCCAGATAGGGCATTGTCCAGTCCGGTATGATGTGGAGAGCCGCCACTAGTCGTGCCTCCGGGTCAGGGACAGCCAAGTCTTCCTCTGTAGGCAACTTAATAGAAGGGTTATGCAGGACGTCTAGGAAAATATTAGGCGGCACCGGTTTTTGCTGAGAGCCCAGCCGGCTTAAAGCATCAGCCGCCTCGTTCTTCCTGCGATCGATGTGCTCTACTTGGTAACCCTGAAAGTGCCCAGCAATGGCCTCAACTTCGCAGCGATAAGCCGCCATGAGAGGGTCCTTGGAGTCCCACTTTCCTGATACTTGTTGAGCCACCAAGTCTGAGTCGCCGAAGCACCTTAACCGGCTCAAGCTCATCTCCTTCGCCATCCGAAGACCGTGGAGCAAGGCCTCGTACTCAGCTGCGTTGTTGGTACAAGGAAACATCAATTGTAGCACATAATGGAACTTATCACCCTTAGGGGAAGCCAATACGACTCCAGCCCCCGAGCCCTCCAACTGCCTGGACCCATCAAAGTGAATAGTCCAATATGTGTTATCCGGCTTTTGTTCGGGCACTTGTAGCTCTGTCCAATCATTGATGAAATTCACCAAAGCCTGAGATTTAACAGCAGTGCGTGGCACATACTTCAGACCATGAGGTCCGAGCTCTATAGCCCACTTAGCCACTCTCCCTGTGGCCTCCCTGTTCTGAATGATATCTCCAAAGGGGGGCAGAACTGACCACAGTGATGGGGTGACCCTGGAAATAATGCTTAAGCTTCCGGCTTGCCATGAACACACCATAAACAAGTTTCTGCCAATGCGGATACCGCTGCTTGGACTCAATGAGTACTTCGTTGACATAATAAACCGGCCTCTGAACCGGATGCTCCTTACCCTTTTCCTTGCGCTCCACCACCACGGCCACACTGACGGCTCGGGTGTTAGCAGCCACATACAGCAATAAAGGCTCCTTGTCGACCGGAGCAGCAAGGACTGGGGGCTCGGCCAGCTGTCTCTTGAAATCCTCAAAAGCAGTATTAGCTGCATCATTCCAGACAAAGTCATCAGTTTTCTTCATCAACTGATACAATGGCATGGCCTTCTCACCCAAACGGCTTATGAACCGGCTTAAAGCAGCAATACGACCCACCAAGCGCTGGACGTCGTTTATACACGCCGGCTTAGCCAGGGAGGTGATGGCCTTGATCTTCTCCGGGTTAGCTTCAATGCTTCTGTTAGAAACCAAGAAACCCAAGAGCTTGCCTGCAGGAACACCAAAAACACATTTGGCCGGGTTAAGCATCATCTTGTAGACCCGGAGATTATCAAAGGTTTCCCTCAGATCCTCTATCAAGGTTTCCTCCTTCCTGGATTTAACCACAATATCATCCACATAAGCATGAACATTGCGCCCAATCTGGTTATGAAGACAGCTCTGCACGCAACGCTGATAAGTCGCCTGTGCACTCTTGAGTCCAAAGGGCATAGACACATAGCAGAAGGCTCCAAAGGGAGTGATGAACGCCGTCTTCTCCTGGTCCTTAACTGCCATTTTAATCTGATGATATCCAGAATAAGCATCCAAGAAACTTAGGCGCTCACAACCCGCCGTAGCATCAATGATTTGATCAATACGGGGAAGGGCGAAAGGATCAGCCGGACACGCCTTGTTCAAGTCCGTGTAGTCCACACACATCCGCCAGGTGCCGTTCTTCTTGAGTACGAGCACCGGGTTAGCTAACCATTCTGGGTGAAAGACTTCAACGATAAACCCGGCCGCCAAGAGCCGGGCCACCTCTTCACCAATAGCTTTTCGCCTCTCTTCATTAAACCGCCGAAGGAACTGCCTGACCGGCTTAAATTTCGGATCAACATTGAGAGTGTGCTCAGCGAGTTCTCTAGGTACACCTGGCATGTCAGACGGCTTCCATGCAAAAATGTCCCTATTCTCACGGATGAACTCGATGAGCGCGCTTTCCTATTTTGGATCCAGATTGGCACTGATGCTAAACTGCTGAGATGAATCTCCTGGAACGAAATCAACAAGTTTAGTCTCATCAGCCGACTTAAATTTCATTGCCGGCTCATGCTCCGTAGTCGGCTTTTTCAGAGAGGTCATATCTGTTGGGTCAACGTTGTCTTTGTAAAACTTCAACTCCTCTGTTGCACAAACAGATTCTGCATAAGCTGCATCGCCTTCCTCACACTCTAGGGCCACCTTCCGGCTGCCGTGAACCGTAATGGTCCCATTATGACCCGGCATCTTGAGCTGTAAATACACGTAACACGGCCGTGCCATGAACTTGGCGTAAGCCGGCCGCCCAAATATGGCATGGTACGGACTTCTTATCTTGACCACCTCAAAGGTCAATTTTTCCACCCTGTAGTTGTGCTCATCTCCAAAGGCCACTTCCAACTCGATCTTGCCGACTGGATAAGCCGACTTACCAGGTACCACACCATGGAAAATAGTGTTTGACTGGCTGAGGTTCTTATCAATCAACCCCATACGACGGAACGTCTCATAATAGAGGATGTTGATGCTGCTGCCTCCATCCATGAGCACCTTAGTGAACTTATATCCTCCCACCTGAGGAGCCACCACCAAGGCCAAGTGACCCGGATTATCCACCCGGGGAGGGTGATCCTCCCTACTCCACACTATAGGCTGCTCAGACCACCGCAAGTAGCGTGGAACCGCCGGCTCAACAGCATTCACAGCCCTCTTATGAAGCTTCTGATCTCGCTTACACAGACTGGTGGTAAACATATGATACTGTCCACCGCTAAGCTGCTTTGGATTGGCCTGATAACCCCCTTGCTGCTGTTGATGACCCTGCCCAGACTGCTGATTAAAGCCCCCTTGACCGTTCTGAGGATTAGAATTTGAGCCGCCGCCCGGGCCATGGAAGCCGCCGGCGCCTGAGCCACCGCCCGGGCCATTGTTGCCGTTAAAGGCATTGGAATTCTTAAAGGCCTTCATGATTGCACAATCCTTCCATAGATGAGTAGCTGGCTTCTCTCTAGAGCCATGCCTTGGACAAGGCTCATTCAACAGCTGCTCCAGCGTCGGGCCTGACCCGCCGGCTCGGGGAGGGGGCCTCCCCTTGCGTCGCTGGTTATTACCCTGTGAGCTGGCGTTGGCTACGAATTCTAGGCTGCCATCGGCCTTGCGCTTGCCACTTCCTTGGTTCCCCGGGTTATGCTGAGGACCCTTGCCATTGCCGTTCTTCTTTCCCTTCCCTGTCCTTTCATCATCTGAAGCGGGGTCCTTGGTACTATCAGAATCGGCGTACTTGACGAGAGCCGCCATCAGTGTACCCATATCATTGCAGTCGCGCTTAAGCCGCCCGAGTTTCATCTTCAGGGGCACGAAACGACAATTCTGTTCCAACATTAAGACTGCAGAGCCGGCATCCATCTTATCAGAGGAATGTATTATCTCCTTAACCCGACGAACCCAATGTGTCGTAGACTCACCCTCCTGCTGCTTACAGTTAGTCAAATCCACAATTGACATAGACTGCCTACAGGTATCCTTGAAGTTTTGGATGAACCGGGCTTTCAGCTCAGCCCAAGACCCGATGGAATTCGGTGGTAGTCCTTTCAACCAAGTGCGGGCAGTCCCATCTAACATCATGGTGAAGTACTTGGCCATTGCCGCTTCACTGACTTCCAGCAGTTCCATGGCCATCTTGTAACTCTCGATCCAGGCTGCGGGTTGTAAGTTAGCCGTGTAATTAGGCACCTTCCTAGGGCCTTTGAAGTCCTTGGGTAGACGTTCATTGCGGAGAGCTGGCACTAAACAAGGGACACCTCCAGTCCTGATAGGGATACCCACGTCGACGGAAGTCGTCGGATAAGCCGGGGGATTCTGGTAAGCCGTCAACTGAGGCACCTAATCCGCCTCTTGCCGCGCTCTGTCTTGGTTTGCTGCGTGAAAGGCTCCGTTATGAACCGGGCCATGGCCAGGGGGCGGGTCATGGCGTCGGACATTACTTGAGCCGGTCGCTGAGACCATGTGTCTGCTATAACTCGGGCTCCGGCCTGGACGAGGGGTCGAGTGGATCCTGTCCCGGCTGTAAGAGTACGCCTCTTGCTGCGCCAGTGCTGTCTGAAGGAGTTCCCTAACCCGGCGGGTTTCAATAGCCGTCGGAGAGTCGCCGTCAATTGGGAGGGCCGCCAGCCGTGCTGCTGCGGCAACCATGTTCTCCAGCGGGTTAGCATAATGACCCGGTGGTATTGGCACATACTGAGGCGGGGCAGGGTTCACCCGGGGAGGCCCCATCACTTGTGGCTGAACAGGGGTCCCAGACCTGGGCACTATGATCCCTGGCGGGTTACTAGACCCTGCACCTGGCGTGTTGAAGAGGTTTCGAGGATCGTAAACCGGAGGGAGTCGAGATTGGGCTTTTTGATGCCTCCTTCTCATGACCTCATTGGACGCGTTTTGATCCATCGTGAGCCGGAAGGACTGCGCCTGAATCAACTGGGTTTGGGCGTCGAGAGCCGCCCTCTCCGCAGCCATCCTGATCCCTTCGGCTGTCAGATCCTCTTTGGCTTTCACTAGATCTAACTTTAACTGCGCCACCTCCGCGTCATGCCGAGCTTGATCCGTCGGGTCAACCGCGGCGGTCAACAGGGCCGCCATCTTGTCCGTGAGATCCATCAGCACCTGAGCCGGCGAGGGCACCGGCTTTCCTGCCCCAGCAGCAGGGTTCTGAACAGGCTGTGCACTGGCCATGAAGATTCGGACCCGGCTCGGCGGCTCAAACGGGTCCGGAATACTGTCACCCTCGGAACAACCCATGAGCCTACCATCTTGAAGTTGATACAACGAGTTTGACTCATCTGTGGACGATTCGCCGTCAGAGCCGGCGGCCGTCTCATCACTAGATCCGGATCTGTCAGAGTGCCCTCCATGGACACATCCCACAAAAGCATGCCCCAAGGCAGGCAGGGCCCGGGCGGGTCGTGCGCGCTGAGCCGTCTCGATGAGATCGGCGCAGAGATCCGGCTCAGGGCCCGGCTCACCAATCTTGCCAATGAAAACATGAATTCTGCCGAAGGGGACCCGGTATCCGTACTCGATTGAGCCGGCGTCGGGGCCCCAGCTTGCATTGTCGATGTAGAGCTTGCCGCGACGACTCTTGGTCATCCGACCCACAGCGTATCCCTTGAGCCCTTCGAAGCTGCCCTTCAAGAACTCAAATCCACCATGCGCTAGCCCCACGGTGGGCGCCAACTGTCGTGGAATTGTCACGGCAGATGTCCTCAAGCTAGGACTTAGTCGTGGAGCCATCGCCGCTAGGAAGCTTGAAGGGGTTAACGGGACAAGGAACACGAGGGTTTATACTGGTGCGGCCCCTTACGGTGAAGGTAAAAGCTGCTACGTCCGGTTGAGGTGGTATCGATTAGGGTTTCGATGACCAGGGAGCTTAACTGCTATGCCTGGCTCTCGATGAGATCTTTTCCTGTCCCTAAACCGTTGCCGGGTCGTCCCTTTATATGAAGAGGTTGACACCCAGCGGCTCTCAGAGTCCCGGCCGGCTCATAAAAGTGTCCGGCTCGGACTCTCAACTATTCTTGCCTTACACTACAAGTCTCGCCATACGGCGGTTTATCACTACGGGCCTTAAGCCATCTCCGGGTCTTAAGCCCATCTTTGGCCCACCGTCTTCAGGCTTAGCGCCAGGCTTCAAGCGATGACCCTTATGAGTAACCCGGCCCCTTCTGGCGGGTGACTCTAAGGTTTATATCCTCAACAGTTAGTAAAACCACTAGTTTCAAGAAGGGCAGGGGAAAGAAGGGATACTTCATGAAACGGCAAATCAGTTGCTGCTCTAGTGAAGAAACCCAAGGTTGAACCCAAACCCGAGACTAAGTGCTTCTATAATGAGGGGAACGGTCACTGAAGCAGAACTACCCTAGATGGTAGATGAGAAGGTAGGCAAGGTCGACAGAAGTATATTGGATATACATTATATTAATGTGTACTTTACTAGTACTCCTAGTAGCACCAGGGTATTAGATATCGGTTCGGTTGCTAAGTGTTGGTAACTCGAAATAAAAGGCTACGGAATAAACGGAGTCTAGCTAAAGGTGAGATGACGATATGTGTTGGAAGTGTTTCCAAGGTTGATGTGATCAAGCATCGCATGCTCCCTCTACCATCAAGATTGGTGTTAAACCTAAATAATTGTTATTTGGTGTTTGCGTTGAGCATAAACATGATTGGATTATGTTTATCGCAATACGATTATTCATTTAAGGAGAATAATGGTTACTCTGTCTATTTGAATAATACCTTCAATGGTCTTGCACCTAAAATGAATGGTTTATTGAATCTCGATCGTAGTGATACACATGTTCATGCCAAAAGATATAAGAAAGTAATGATAGTACCACATCCTTGTGGCACTGCCACTTGAGTCATATTGGTATAAAATGCATGAAGAAGCTCCATGTTGATGGATCTTTGGACTCACTCGTTTTTGAAAAGATTGAGACATGCGAACCATGTCTATTAGTATATATGCATGAAGAAAGTCCATACAGATGGATCGTTTGGACTCACTTGATTTTGAATCACTTGAGACATGCAAATCATACCACATGGGCAAGATGACTGAAAGGCCTCGTTTTCAGTAAGATGGAACAAGAAAGCAACTTGTTGGAAGTAATACATTTTGATGTGTGCAGTCCAATGAGTGCTGAGGCATGCAGTGGATATCGTTATGTTCTTGCTTCACAGATGATTTGAGTAGATGCTGAGTATATTTACTTGATGAAACACAAGTCTGAATTATTGAAAGGTTCAAGTAATTTCAGAGTGAAGTTGAAGATCGTCGTGACAAGAGGATAAAATGTCTGTGATATGATCATAGAGATGAATATCTGAGTTACGAGTTTGGCACACAATTAAGAAATTGTGGAAATTGTTTCACGACTAATACCGTCTGGAACACCATAGTGTGATGGTGTGTCCGAACATCATAACTGCACCCTATTGGATATGGTGCATACCATGATGTCTCTTATCGAATTACACTATCGTTTATGGGTTAGGCATTAGAGACAACCGCATTCACTTTAAATAGGGCACCACGCAATTCCGTTGAGACGACACCGTATGAACTATGGTTTAGAGAAACCTAAGCTGTCGTTTCTTAAAAGTTTGGGGCTGCGACGCATATGTGGAAAAGTTTCAGGCTGATAAGCTCGAACCCAAAGCGGATAAATGCATCTTCATAGAATACCCAAAACAGTTGGGTATACCTCCTATTTCAGATCCGGAAGCAAAGTGATTGTTTCTAGAAACATGTCCTTTCTCGAGGAAAAGTTTCTCTCGAAAGAATTGAGTGGGAGGATGGTGGAGACTTGATGAGGTTATTGAACCATGACTTCAACTAGTGTGTAGCAGGGCACAGGAAGTTGTTCCTGTGGCACCTACACCAATTGAAGTGGAAGCTTATGATAGTGATCATGAAACTTCGGATCAAGTCACTACCAAACCTCGTAGGACGACAAGGATGCATGCTACTTCAGAGTGGTACGTAATCCTGTCTTGGAAGTCATGTTGCTAGACAACAATGAACCTACGAGCTATGGAGAAGCGATGATGGGCCCGGATTCCGACGAATGGCTCGAGGCCATAAAATCCGAGAGAGGATCCATGTATATAAACAAAGTGTAGACTTTGGAAGAACTACTTGATGGTCGTAAGGCTGTTGGGTGCAGATGGATTTTAAAAGGAAGACAGACAATGATGGTAAGTGTCACCATTAAGAAAGCTCGACTTGTCGTTAAGATGTTTTCCGGCAAGTTCAAGGAGTTGACTACGATGAGACTTTCTCACTCGTAGCGATGCTAAGAGTCTGTTGGAATTATATTTAGCAGTTACTGCATTATTTATGAAATCTTGCAGATAGGATGTCAAAACATTGTTTCCTCGACGATTTTCTTGAGGAAAGGTTGTATGTGATACAACCAGAAGGTTTTGTCAATCCTGAAAGATGCTAACAAGTATGCAAAGCTCCAGCAATCCTTCTAAGGATTGGAGTAAGCATCTTGGAGTTGGAATGTACGCTTTGATGAGATGATAAAAGATTTTGGGTTTTTACAAAGTTTATGAGAAACTTGTATTTCCAAAGAAGTGAGTGGGAGCACTATAGAATTTCTGATGAGTATATGTTGTTGACATATTGTTGATCAGAAATGATGTAGAATTTCTGGAAAGCATACAGGGTTATTTGAAAAGTGTTTTTCAATGGAAAACCTGGATTAAGCTACTTGAACATTGAGCATCAAGATCTATAAGGATAGATCAAAAACGCTTAATAGTACTTTCAAATGAATACATACCGTGACAAGATTTTGAAGGAGTTCAAAATAGATCAGCAAAGAAGGAGTTCTTGGCTGTGTTACAAGGTATGAGTATTGAGTAAGACTCAAGACCTGACCACGGTAGAAGAGAGAGAAAGGATGAAGGTCGTCCCCTATGCTTTAGACGTAGGCTCTACAGTATGCTATGCTGTGTACCGCACCTGAAGTGTGCCTTGCCATGAGTTAGTCAAGGGGTACAATAGTGATCCAGGAATGGATCACATGACAGCGGTCGAACTTATCCTTAGTAACTAGTGGACTAAGGAATTTTCTCGATTATGGAGGTGGTAAAAGAGTTCGTCGTAAAGGGTTACGTCGATACAAACTTTGACACTAATCCGGATGACTCTGAGTAGTAAACCGGATATAGTAGAGCAGTTATTTGGAATAGCTCCAAGTAGCGCGTGGTAGCTGCATCTACAAGATGACATAGAGATTTGTAAAGCACACACGGATCTGGAAGGTTCAGACCCGTTGACTAAAAACCTCTCTCACAAGCGAGATATGAACAAACCCCATGGGTGTTGGATTCATTACGATCACATAGTGATGTGAACTAGATTATTGACTCTAGTGCAAGTGGGAGACTGTTGGAAATATGCCCTAGAGGCAATAATAAAATGGTTATTATTGTATTTCCTTGTTCATGATAATTGTCTATTGTTCATGCTATAATTGTATTAACTGGAAACCGTAATACATGTGTGAATACATAGACCACAACATGTCCCTAGTAAGCCTCTAGTTGACTAGCTCGTTGATCAATAGATGGTTATGGTTTCCTGACCATGGACATTGGATGTCATTGATAACGGGATCACATCATTAGGACAATGATGTGATGGACAAGACCCAATCCTAAGCATAGCACAAGATCGTGTAGTTCGTTTGCTAAGAGCTTTTCTAATGTCAAGTATCGTTTCCTTAGACCATGAGATTTGCAACTCCCGGATACCGTAGGAATGCTTTGGGTGTACCAAACGTCACAACGTAACTGGGTGGCTATAAAGGTGCACTACAGGTATCTCCAAAAGTGTCTGTTGGGTTGGTACGAATCGAGACTGGGATTTGTCACTCCGTATGACGGAGAGGTATCTCTGGGCCCACTCGGTAATGCATCATCATAATGAGCTCAATGTGACTAATGAGTTAGCCACGGGATCATGCGTTACGGAACGAGTAAAGAGACTTGCCGATAACGAGATTGAATGAGGTATTGGGATACCGACGATCGAATCTCGGGCAAGTAACATACCGATTGACAAAGGGAATTGTATACGGGATTGATTGAATCCCCGACATCGTGGTTCATCCGATGAGATCATCGTGGAACATGTGGGAGCCAATATGGGTATCCAGATCCCGCTATTGGTTATTGGCCGGAGAGGTGTCTCAGTCATGTCTGCATGGTTCCCGAACCCGTAGGGTCTACACACTTAAGGTTCAGTGACGCTAGAGTTGTTATGGGAAATAGTATGTGGTTATCGAAGGTTGTTCGGAGTCCCGGATGAGATCCCGGACATCACGAGGAGTTCCGAAATGGTCCGGCGGTGAAGATCGATATATTGGACGAAGGGTATTGGAGTCCGGAAGTGTTCCGGGGGTACCAGGCTATGGCCAGCATGACCGGAAGGTGTTTCGGGAGCCCCGGCAAGTGTTGGAGGGCCTCATGGGCCAAAGGGGAAGGGGCAAACCAGCCCACTAAGGGGTGGTGCGCCCCCACACCCTTTCCCACGTTACTTGGGGAGGTGGGGCGCCTCCACCTGGCTTGGGAGGCAAGCCTCCACCTGCTTGGCTTGGGGGGCAAGTCTCCCTAGGATTTTCCCTAGGGAGATCCAATCTGCTTGGCCGCCGCCCCCTAGGGGAAACCCTAGGGCGCCTCCCCCTCTCCCCTTGCCCCTATATATAGTGGAGGGGTGGGAGAGCAGCCACACCTTTTCCCTGGCGCAGCCCTCCCTCCTCATACACCTCCTCCTCCTCCTCCGTAGTGCTTAGCGAAGCTCTGCCGGAGAACCACGAGCTCCATTGCCACCACGCCGTCGTGCTGCTGGAGTTCTCCCTCAACTTCTCCTCTCCCCTTGCTGGATCAAGAAGGAGGAGACGTCCCCGGGTTGTACGTGTGTTGAACGCGGAGGCGCCGTCCGTTCGGCGCTAGATCGGATCCTCCGCGATTTGAATCGCCGCGAGTACGACTCCATCAACCGCGTTCTTGTAACGCTTCCGCTTAGCGATCTTCAAGGGTATGAAGATGCACTCCCCCTCTCTCGTTGCTAGCATCTCCTAGATTGATCTTGGTGACACGTAGGAAAATTTTGAATTATTGCTACGTTTCCCAACAGGCACAGGTATGGAGGGATCTCTAAACAGTTAGATAAAGAACTTTTTATTTTGACGAAGAGCAGCAGCGCATCGGATCTGTGCTTCTTTTTTTAGATGAAGAACTTTGTGATATCTTGTTTATTTTAGATTTCAATTGGGTTCCAGACATGCTGAATATGAAAGGAATGTTTCCCTGCAACGTGCTGAGTGTCTTTTGACCAGCCATGTTTTATGCCCGCATGCTATCCCCTGTGATTTGATGTTGCTTGAGTCTAATCTTAGCCGAGGAGATTTTTTTCCTTATTTTTTGTTATCATTAATTGAAAAGCATAGCCCATATTTGGGTATGAGATGATGAAGGACGATGTTATTAGCAGACATAAGCTTGAGCCTGTAGATTGAGCATCTCTTCCCAAAGAAACTGTATTTCTTGTCCATATATATGGGTTTGCTGTGGTTATTTGAGCAACAATACGACGTGATACCTCCATTTGTTGTATCTTTTGCAGAAATGTGGGCTAAGGAAGCTAATATATCTAGTTGAAGGGGATGTAAACACTGTAGATGGATCAGAGGGCGTTAAAACAGCGTATGTACTCTTCTCATGAAGCCTGGACGATCATGTTAACCCTTGAATGGCAGTGTTTTTTCTCGTTGTTTAACATTATTAAGTATCATTCCTTCCGTTCAGGATGTCAGTTGTATGCCCTATTAACTGCTCCATATGCCTTCTATTTCAGTTGCTTCACTACTGAGGTTCTTGAAGGATTTGATGTCCAAAGAACCACTGGGTATGCTGACACTGAAAAGAAATACGGCCACCTCACGGGCTCTATAATTGATTACTACAGCAGAAACTTCTCTGCTGGTGCTGATACCTCTTGACTTTGCCTGACCTACGACGAGTTTGTGAAGAGGTGTTCTGACCTTGAGAAGGTCACTATGAGCGATATATTCGCCCTTCAGCTTATGCAGGTAACTGGGCGAATACGGCCACCTCCACCAAAGTTTGCCGGGTAGTCCATTTCATGCAGTAGTTTTCTCATTTATTGTGCATGTAAATCAGGTGCCACAATTGACAAAAGAAGCTACTCTTGCTGTCACGAGTCTCTACCCCACTCTTCTCTCGCTTGCTAAGGCGTACACCATGCTTGTGAGTCCTCTTTTCCTTTCAACTTATACAATGTTCTTTACATATACAACTTATACAATGTTCTTCACATATACAACTTATACAATCTTACTTACTCATTGGGACAGATGTGACCAATGTATTTACACACACATCCTTAGCTGCTCCTCGTGCTATTGATGTACAGAGCAATTCAGCATTGAAGAACAAGAGCGATAGGTGCGCCCAGGAGGAGATGCTGAAGAACAAGAGCGACATGGTCAACGCGAGGGCTAGCAAGAACATTTTCAAGCTCATCTGGGCGGAAGGATGAACACCCCGTACTTGACCGGTCTTTTGGTCACCGGCGCGGTGATTTCGGCCGCCAACGCAAGTTCTGAAGGAGAAAACAGGCAGGACCGTTTTTGTGCTGTGCCTGGTGCCTTGGAGAAGCTAAAAGTCTCTGAACTTGTAACCGCCACCTAAGAGAACGCCTTAGCGTAGCCTCACTCCCTATTTAAATTACTACTCGTACGTCGTAGAATTGCATGCCCCAAAAATATGGAATCGTCGTGTTAATGTAGTGCATTAGTGCTTCGTGTGTATATATATACTAATATTAGCTCTTGACTCAGTTGCTTGGATCATGTCTTGTCTTGTGTTATCTCAACCTTGCTTGCATGGAAGCAGACAAGTCAGGTATTACTCCCTCCGTCCCATAATATAAGAACGTTTTTAACACTACACTAGTGTTAAAAACGTTCTTATATTATGGGACAGAGGGAGTAGAATTTAGCCTGCTGGCAAAGTGACGTAGACTCGCTAGACCCCATGGTTTTTGTCTTTTTGATCCATGTGCTTGATGGAACCTCAAAGCGTTCTTTGGTCGGCGACATGTCCATGTTCTGCAAGAACGACATGATGAGCAGATTCTGTTTTGTGAAGATTGTGGTGTTGAGTTCTGTGAAGATTGTGGTGTTGAGGAGACCATTGAACATCGTTGCTTCATTCCGGTCAGGATCCCTTCTCTTCATTCGGATTCAAACAGAATGCTGCTCTCATTTTGTGTGGGTGCTGGACGATTTGGACTGAAAGAAACAATAAGAGACATGGAGAACTTCAAATTGGCCATTGATACCATCCACGATCTAGCTGCGCTAGTGGGCTCGAAGACGACACGAGAACCGAGGGAGAAATCGGTCTGGATATGCCCCGAGATCATCAAGGTCAATGTTGACGTGAGCTATTACGAGCAAGATGGCTATGATAGTACGGGAGTTGTTCTTCGGGACCATATCGAAGCACTGGTTCGGGCACAAGCAATTTTGGTATCGGTTTGCACATAATGCAAGCACTATGGAAGCCTTGGCGCTTCGTGATGGCATTGGTCTTGCTCTTGGACATCTCAAGGTGAGCATCGAAAGTGATGCTCAAGATGTTGTGCGAATGCTAAACGATGCAAAGTTTTCAAGAGCAGACCTGGCTCCATTGTCCATATCAACTGAAAAGCAAATGTGGACGCGAGCTCCAGTTTTCAATCTTGCTCCATTGTACATATCAACCGAGAAGCAAATGAAGCGGCACATAGGTGTGCCAAACGGGCTAATGAGGATTGTAGAAGATGTATCTGGGTGAATTGCACCCCTGCTTTTCTTCTAGGATGTATTCACACACACTGTAATCCTTCTGAGTAATTCAATATAGCCTGTTGTTGCAAAAAAAATTGTTCGACCTACTCAGAGGATCCATTTGTTGTCATTCAGGTGATGATCTTACGGAGAGGTGCCCTTGGAGTGCAGGGGCACGAGACATGAAAAAACCGTAAAGAAAGAAGAAAGCAAAGAATCGTAGGCCATACCGCTGCGCCTAGCGGGAACAGACTGCGGCCCCTTGGGTCCAGTGGGAGCTCCTATAGGGCACTTTGTTGAGCTTCTTGGCGCCCCACTCATCGGCCGCCCCAAGAAGAAAATAGCCCTCGACTGGTTTCCTAGTTCCCTTGATCGCGTTGGACCGGTCGCGGTCGACCAGTTATGTTTTTTCTAAAAATAGCAAAAAAACAGTGAACTAAAGAATGTTCATTGTTTTTGAAAAAAGTTCACAAACTTAAAAAAGATCACGATTTTGAAAAAAAGTTTTATCGAATTTGATTTTTTTCACATATTAAAAAAAAGTTAATTGATTTGAAAGAAGCTCATCGAATTGGAAAAAGTTCATTGAATTTGAAAAAAGTTCATCAATTTTGGGAAAAAGTTCATCGATTTTGAAAATAAGTTTATTGAATTTGAAAAAAGGTTCATCAAATTTGAAAAGCACTTCATTAAATCTGAAAAAATCTTCGAATTTAAAAGATAGTTCATCGAGCACCCCGAGCACGCACCTTCAGAATCCGCACAGCCGCCGCAGCCCTGCCATCTGCCCACGCCACCGGCGCGCCCGTTTGACTCGCTGCTGCCGCGCCCCCGGCACGATGCCGCATTCCGTGTTACGCACGCCATCAGGAGGGGGGAAACGCCCCGCCGCCGCCTACACCCACCGGGCTTTGCCCGGCGACAGGAGGGGAGGGGAGGCGATGAAGGGGAGGGGAGCGGCGGAAGCTGGAGCGGGCGAGACGAGTTTTCGATCAACTCCGATACGTATCCTACCTATTCTATCCGGGCCAAAAAAAATTTACACTGAAGTTGGTGCTAGCGAAATGAGTCGTCGAATGTTTTAGTTCCCTGTGCATATATGAACGTGGCGTATTTTTTCTCTTTTTTTGGGGGTAGTGGTAGCATTTGTTTTCAGCTCCAAAAAATAGCACATTTGTTTTCACCGCTCAGTCAATAAAAAAAGAAAGAGACACGGCAACGGCACGCACGGGCATCAATCAGCTGCCTGGAAAACTCCCCGTTCCGCCCCCAAATTCGAGACGCGCCGCCGCCGACCCCCGCTCCACTTACCTTTCATATCCTTGTCTCGGAAAAAAACTTGCCTTTCATATTCGGCAAGGACAAGGCTCCGCCCGCCGCCACCGCCTCCGCCCCGGCTATAAAGCTCCGCCCTTTGGCCGGCCCTCTCCGCCTCTCTCCGTCCGGGCCGCGCCTCTCGCCTCCTTCATTCGTCCTTGGCCCGTTCGGGCCGCGTGGTGGTCTCCGTGCCCGCTCGCGCCCTGCTCCCTCTCCTCTCCGCATGCGGGGGCGAGCCGCTCCCCGAGGACGCGGGCGGGCGCCCGGGCCTCGCCCAGCGGGGCTCGGCCAAGTGGCGGGCGACCGGCGGCGGGGGCACCGGCGTCGTGCGCCAGCTGCGCGTGCTCGTCCTCGACTCGTGCCTCTCCTCCTCTTGCGTCCGGTGAGGCGACTCGTCCTCGGTTCTTGCCTCTCCTTGTCTCGCGTCTGGCGAGGCAATTCGTCCTCGATTCCTGCCTCTCATGGTCTCGCTTCTGATCCTATGTTGCTCGTCCTCGCTCGATTCGTCCGTTTAGAGTTGAAGAATCGCGTCTGATTTGTTTCATTCAGTTTTGCTCGTCCTCGGTTCGTCTGTTTTCAAGAAGCGCGTCTGATTTGATTGGTTATGCTCATCCACGATTCGACCGTTTAGGTAGAAACCGCGTCTGGTTTGATTTGCTCGTCCTCGCCGTCGTCCTTAGTTCAGAGTCGCGTGTGATTTGATTCTTGCTCGTCCTCGCCGTTGCCCTGATGCTCTCGCGTGTTCTTGGGGCCATCTCGTCGGGGGTCTGCGACTCTGGGAGGAAGCGAGCGGTCGGTCAGTTTGGGTCACCGTCTGGTTTGCGAACTAACAAGTCCGTTTGAGAAACTTCTGTTCCTGCGTTTCGTGTTCGCGGTAGAGCTATGGTTCCTGCGTTTCTTGTTTGAGAAACTTGTGCGTGCGCTTCTGTTATCTGACGATCCTGCGTTTCGTGTTCGCGTCGGGGCGACGGTTGCAGGAACGATCGGTTCTGGTTTCGAAATTGGAGCAGTGTCAAATCGGTTCCTCTGTTCCATCACCTGCGTTGTTCGTTGGTCTCAAACTCATGCGCCCTTGTGATACTCTGGTTGCCCTCTGTCGATTCTTGTTCTACCGGCAGGCGTGTGTGCTCCCATCCTAGATGCAGAGAATCCTGTTCTTGTCTGTTACGGTTGTTCTGACGGTGTTCTTTTCAACTGGTTTCTTGTTATCATGCTTTGCTTATGTTCCCATATGGCACGATTGATTCATTGTTGTTTGTTGTTTGATTGATTGCCCTGAGATGGATTGCTGTTTGTTGTTTGACTGATTGCCTTGAGATGGATTGTTGTTTGTTGCTTGATTGATTGCTTTGAGATGGATTGTTGATTGTTGTTTGTTGCCTTGAGATGGTAGATGTTTATATGGCATGATTGATTCCTGTTTGTTCATGGTTATTACAATTGATTGATTGATGGCTGTTTGTCGATTGGTATCTAACTTTGGTATTGCCAGTTCCTGATCATATGTAACAGACCTAGCACTATTCTTTTTTCTGAACTTTTTTGTGATTATGTCTTATGTGGATATCATATTCTTTTTTTGGTATTACTGTTGTCTAGTCCTTGGAATAATGCTTTCTAAGTATTTAAGGTACACACATGTTGATCTGGACATATCACATTTGCTCTTTATTGTGTTGCTAAGGACACTGATGGGTTGAGTTGGCATATAGCGCAGGTATATTTACATTCTTTACATTTTGCGATGCTGATGCCTGTAGTCCCAAAGCATTTATTTACCTGATATTTGCATGGATGTTTTCATGATGGCTAATTTGATTCATTATCGTTGTTCTGATGGTGTGCTTCTGGTGGTTTAACTGAAGCCGTGGATCGCTCATCAACCTGGTATGTCTTTGGATGATAATCCCTCTCGAATTTAACTCGTTCCTATATTTTACACAATGTTTATCTCATGGCTGGTAATGGTAACCTTATGAATGCTTATCCCACATTTTAGCTAGTTATATAGTAACACCATACTTCCTTGGATGATGTTCTGTATATGCAAGTGTGGTGAGCTGACATATTGTGCCGGTATCTACCTACGCAGCTGAGCTCTTTCTGGATAGGACAGAGGTACAATATTTACATCCATGGCAGAAGGTTCTTAACCCTGAACTCATCAAAGGTCCTTGGACTCAAGAGGTTTGGCACTGCACTCCTTACTTCGCTCGAAAAAAAAACATTTTGCACATTTTATAGTTATATTTATGATTATGATATTTTTTTCTACAGGAAGATGACAAAATTATTGATCTTGTAAGCAAGTATGGACCAACAAAATGGTCTCATTGCAAGGACCTGCAGAAGGACCCTCCCACCTCAGCGCAGGTGATTTTTCCTCTGCCCCGTTTGATTCCGTCTAGATCTTGCCCCGAATTGTATTGCGTCTGGATGAGCGCGCCGTTGGCGTGGTCTGGTTGTTAACTGTTGTTACTGGTCATGGGGGTTAGGTTGTCGATTATTTTGCTGTGCTCTCGCAGTGCTTTTAGGTTTGCTGGATTGATTGGTGAGGATACTGCTTATGAACTGTACATGGACTACTATTATGATTGACTCATGTCAAGTGTGTGATGTATCTTCTGAGCAGGTCATTAGAAAAACCCTTGGATTTTGTTCTGTTAGGTTATAAAGTATGCCAACCTTATTACAGTTTACAGTCAGTACCACATGGGCAGAACATGCACCACCCTGTAGCACTATATGATATCTTAACTGCCATAACCAAAAGAAATTAAAACCGCCAAGGACTTCACAGTTTATGGACAGTTAGGCATGACTAGCACTATATAAGAAACATAAACAGTACCAATCTAATATGTTAGGCATGGACTAGACTATTTAAGAAACATAAACAGTACCAACCAAATCAATAGGGAGAATTTTTGAGAGTGAATTATGTTTTAGGAGGTGAGGTGGCAATGGTCACCTGTCTTCGTTAGTCTATATTAACGCATACTGGAATAAATATAATTACTGAAGCAACTTTATCTTTGGTAATGTTGTTTAAATCTGATTTGAGAAACACGAACAGTACTAGCCTGATCAATAGAGAGAATTGTCAAAAGTGGCCTCTGTTTTAGTAGGTTGCAATGATCACCTGCTTTCCTTGGTTTATCAATGCATACTGGAAGAAATATAATTACTGAAGCAACTTTAGCATTGTAAATGTTGTGTAAATCTGATTTGAGAAACAAGAACAGTACCATCCTAACCAATAGAGAGAATCATCAAGAGTGGCCTATGTTTTAGTAGGTGAGGTTGTAATGGTCACCTGTTTTCCTTGGTCTATCAATGCATACAGGAAGAAATATAACTACTGAAGCAACTTTAGCATTCATAATGTGTGTAAACCTGATGTTTTGTGTTTTGTGGAGAATAAGTGGCTTCAGTGGATGTCCTGGCCTCCTGGGTGACTTGATGTTTTTTAATACAGCAGTTGGTTCCACTAACCTCTTGAAATTAAGATCAATGAACTTTGAATTATTCTAATCATTGTACTGGGCGTGTATATGATGGATAACCCTTGATAATATAATTTCATGCCTAATTCTGAACTTGCTCACACATAACTAAAGCTGGCCGCTGTTTGATCTCGTAGCAAATATGACTTGTTTCTTACTCATACTTGACTGGCTTCATACAAATGCTTGTCTGACTGTTGTGTAATACTGTATTACTTTCCTTTTATTCGGGCAGGTCCTGTAAGTGAGGACATGTTCCACTGGCAGGCCACTATCATGGGACCCTCGGACAGCCCGTTTACTGGTGGTCTATTTTTGGTGAACATCCATTTCCCACTGGATCATCCCTTCAATCCCCCGAAGGTAATTTCCGGTGTACCGAGCTAACCTTTGTAAAAAAGAGTTTATATTGATTCTATGATATTGGAATTGCTGTTACACAAATGTCTTGGGGGTCCTCAAACAATTAGTTTGCTGCTGCTTGCTATCTTATCTATTTTTTTCTGACATTCAGACATGAACATATTTCAGGTCTCTTTCCGCATCAAGGTGTTCCACCCAAACATCAACAGCAACGGCAGCATTTGCCTTGACATTCTCAAGGAACAGTGGAGCCCGACTTTGACCATATCAAAGGTAATGATCTGCATTCCTAGCTTGGTTGTTCCATTTTTTGCTTAAAGCTTGTTGCTGATATAAGCTTGGTTCCTTCAGCAACTTAATCTCAGAAAAAATCTTCATTTATGTTTCTCTAACATTTACCCGTCTCTGTTAACAGGTCCTCCTGTCAATCTGTTCATTGCTGACGGACCCCAACCCCAATGATCCTCTGGTGCCTGAGATTGCTCACATGTACAAGACTGATTGGGCCAAGTATGAGTCCACGGCATGCTCCTGGACACAGAGTACGCCATGGGTGGATGTATAGGCAAGCAATGTCGAGAGAGGTATTCTTTTGATTGTTCTATTTTTATGGTTTGCTGAAATGCATTTCCCCCGGGTGGGATGTTTGCTAATTTCGAAACACAGTGGTTACTTCCATTTGTGTACTTCTATTTGTTCTTAGTTCTTCTCACCTATAGCTAAAGTCAAAGACGACAAACCAGGTGACTTATTGGAGTTGCAGGACTATAAATCATCAGTAAGTTTCTATGCTTTCAAATGGTCAGAGTTTGAATTTTCATCAGTTTGTCTGACTTGTTTTATACTGAATCCTTGATTCCTTGATAACTTTGATACACACACATGAATAATTACTTATGCTGTTATGATCATAAACTGATTTCTAAGTATCTTTGACTCATATGATGCTTATTACATAACAGGTCATCTGAATCTTCATTTGTAAATATGACTGCTGGTGCTGCCGATGATGTAAGCTACTTTTCTTGCTTCAAGAATAATAGAAACATCATTTGCATCACACTCACATTTTAAGTTGCTCATGTCATTTCAGACTAGCCATCGGCTTGGAACTGATGAGAGACAACCACTGTTGCTAACTTGAAACATATATTTTTTAGGTAAGAATGGCTTACCTCTCCTCCTCTCACGTCTGGTGAGGCAATTCGTCCTCGGTTCGTGCCTCTCCTCCTCTCGCGTCTGGTGAGGCATTCGTCCCTGATTCCCTCTCCTCTGACTTTATGTTGCTCGTCCCTGCTCGATTCATCGTTTAGATTAGAAAAATCGCGTCTGATTTGTCATTTTGCTCGTTCTCGATTCGTCTGTTTTGAAGCGCGTCTGATTTGACTGATTTTGCTCGTCCTCGATTCGTCCGTGTAGATAGAAAATCGCGTCTGGTTTGATTTACTCGTCCTCCTCGTCACTTTAGAGTCGCTTGTGATATGATTTTGCTTGTCCTCGCTGTCGCCCTGATGCTCTCGCGTGTTCTTGGGGCCGTTTCTTCGGGGGTCTCCGTCCCTGCGACTCTGGGAGGAAGCGGCAAGCGGTCGGTCGATCTGGTTTGCGAGCTAAAGTCTGTTTGAGAAACTTCTGTTCCTGCGTTTCGTGTTCACGGTGGAGCCATGGTTCATGTGTTTACTTGTGCGTGCGCTTCTGTTATCTGACGATCCTGCATTTCGTGTTCGCGTCGGGGAGACGGTTGAAGGAACGATCGGTTCTGGTTTTGAAATTGGAGCGCTGTCAAGTCGGTTCCTCTGTTCCATCACCTGCGTTGTTCGTCCGTTATTTTCAGATCTCAAACGCATGATCTTGATACTCTGGTTGCCCTCTGCCGACTCTTGTTCTACCAGCAGGCGTGTGTGCTCCCATTCTAGATGCAGAGAATCCTGTTCTTGTCTGTTACGGTTGTTCTGATGCTGTTCTTTTCAATTGTTTATTGTTATCATGCTTTGCTTATCTTTCCATATGGCACGATTGATTGATTGTTGTTTGCTGTTTGTTTGATTGATTTCCTTGAGATGGATTGTTGTTTGTTGTTTGATTGATTGCCTTGAGATGGATTGTTGCTTGTTGTTTGATTGATTGCCTTGAGATGGATTTTTGCTTGTTGTTTGATTGATTGCCTTGAGAAGGTACAAACCATGTAGGCTGATTGTTTGCTGTTTGTTGCCTTGAGATATTACATGTTTATATGGCACGATTGATTGCTGTTTGTTCATGGTTATTACAATTGATTGATTGTTGTTTGTTGATTGGTATCTAACTTTGTTATTGGTAGTTGCTGATCATAGGTAACAGACCTAGCGCTATTCTTTTTTCTGAATTTTTTTGTGATTATTATGCCTTCACATTGTACTACTCCCAGATCCATATCGACATGCCCACGCTGTCTGATGAGGATAAAGATGTAAGGAACTCCTCCCAAGGATCTCTCTTGCTCCTTGTATTAACTTGACGACTTGATTTACATGTTAATTATTATTTTCGTGAAACTGGAGCTCCTTGCTGTAACCCAAAAAAACTATAATTACACCAATTGGGAGCAGCTTGTGTAATTATAGTTTGTTTGGTGCAGTAATGACTTTATGAGCGTGCACCACTTTCAGGTTATGAAAAAAAAGGGGGAAAACAAGATTGACTTCCTCTCTCTTTCTTATACAAGGCATGCAGAAGATGTGCGGCAAGTAAGTAACTCATTATGTCGATATTTAGAGTGTACTACTTCACAGTGCCATCTTTCCCAACAGATTGAATTTTTTTGTATTGATATTTTGTTGAATAGTATCACATGTTTGTTTGCATTTCATACTTTGGAAAAATGTTCCTAACGTTGATAGTATTTTTCCTGCAATAGGCACATGAGTTCTTCTCAAAGTTAGGTGATCTTAGCCAAACTCTGATTTTTGCCAAAATTGAGAATCTGGAGGTAAATAACATGTATTTTTCTCTATTGAGCTACTTTGTTCGTTCTTTAGGTGTTCTTATTTCAGAAACCGTTGTTACTCGTGTTGTGGGCAGAATGACGGACAACCTAAGGCCTACTCGTCCGGAGGCAACTGATGTGGCAAACGCAGTGCTGGACGGTTAGTTTTTGCCTCTTGCAGATATCTTATACTTTGGTGATCATTACTGTACCATGAAATCACAATAATATCTTGCAGCTGCTCATTACTGTACCCAAACAAACTATAATTACACAAGCTGTAACATGAAATCACAATTGTTTTGTTCAGGTAGTGATGCCATTCTCCTTGGTGCTGAGACTCTCCGTGGGTTGTATCCAGTTGAGACTATTTCAACGCTAGGCAGAATTTGTGCTGAGGTGAACTTTCTTTTGGAGGTCTATGTTCTCTTGATACAGGCCTGTTTGGGAGGGCATTTGTTGATAGGTTCCCTTTTGTAGTTCAAATCAGGCTTTAATACTAAAATGTTACAAATAAATACTTTTCTTCCGAATAGCCCCTAAATGTGTCCTCAACAAGTATATCTTTGGCACTCTAATGGAATCTAATGGAAATTCACTCCTTCCTGCCTTTTCTCTCTTCATATTTGGTGATATATTTTCATGAATTGTTTCACAGGCTGAGAAGGTCTTCAACCAGGATTTGTACTTCAAGCGAACCATGAAATACGTGGGAGAACCCATGACCCACAAGGAGTCTATTGCTTCCTCTGCAGTGCGTATTTTGTTTCTTTTCATTTTCCAACCTTTTGTTAGTGTTTACAGGGGAACAATTTCTGTCTTCCATTGCTTGAATATCAGTCTGTGACACTTGGGTTTATAAGTCTGAAATAGTTCGCTACCTATTTGCTAGGTGCGGGCTGCTATTAAAGTTAAGGCTTCGGTCATCATTGCTTCACCTCATCCGGATAGGAGAAAAAGAGTATTTCTTCTTATAGGTGCTTCACCTCATCTTGTAGTTTAATAGAAATTGATTCATATATTATGCCGTATTGAGTATCTGCAGGCCAAGTACAGGCCCACCATGCCATTCCTTGTCTAAAAATAAATCAATTGAAGTGGAGCTTCACAAGCGCATTTGAAGTATGTGAACAACCTGTTTCCTTGTAACCTTTTTAGTGTGGTGTTCAACTAGACTCACTAATTAACATGTATTACCACGTGTCTAATACATCCATATCTAGACAAATCTAAGACAAGTAATTCGGGATGGAGGGAGTACTATAGAATTTTGCCCGATAAGAAACAATATTGCTTATGTTGGACCAAGACTTGTCTCTGGTGTTTGGCAGTGTGCCACTGTTATAACTCATTTGTTGCATTATCTTCCTGCAGGCAAGACAATCACTCATAGTTAGAGGCCTCTTTCCCATGCTTGTCGATCCACGTCACCCAGTGAGTTAACCTGCCTTTCATCTGTTGGCTACATTAACCATTCTTTGGTGGTTCTTTTCAATTTTAGAATACATGACCCAGTATGTATGATATGAAAAATAGGAACTACCTATAAATATCAACTTCCTTGTTCTGAACATAAAGGGAATAGTGGCGGTTGGCGTTAGTGCATATTCCCAATATGTGAAAAGTGGATGCTTACATACACCAGGCCAGTGAATTAATTCTGCTTTTAGGGTTTTTGCTTGCATCATGTTCTACTTACAAATGGAATAAACACTAGACTGCAGTTCACTTTCGAACTGTTGGCAAGTCATCATAAACTTGGTTAATTAGTACATTATATAAACGCAATACGCGAGCTTATAAGATGGTGTGCACCAGTGAGGCTGATGTTTGGAGGTTTCATCTTGCATCCACCTTGAATTATTTGGTAGCTACAATTCCTTGATTTGGACCCAACAAGTAAGAAGCTTGGCTTGCCTGGTGATTTGTACTGACTTTGTTTCTCTGCCCTGCAGGCTGAATCTACTAGCACTAGAAATGAATCAGTGTTGAAGGTTGCTCTTGACCATGGCAAACCATCCGGTGTGATCAAGTCGCATGGCTTACCTTAGCCAGAATTTCTATAAGAATGTTGGTCATGTTACATACCTTGCTTCCTCTAGTAAGTAGAACAAGAATACATTTAACATTTCTTTTATGTCCGTATGCGTATGCTCATGATATTTGAATTACAAACCAAATTCTAAATAAATAATCACTTAATCAGCCTCTAACTAGCTTCCTATTTTCAGGAACAAAGATCTGGATCACCCTCGCCCCTCTAGAGAAATCGTTTACTCATTCAGTTCTGGAAATTCTTTATAGCTTTTTGAGTTTACTTCGGTCTTGCATGTATTAGCTTTCTGTTTGTGCCCCTGTCTATGTATGTTTCTTGTGTGCAAGCGCTCCATTCTGTGTGTGTGACTGTGTGTGGCTTGACTCTGTTTGTGTGGCTTGACTCTGTGTGTGTGGCTTGACTGTGTGTGTGTCTGACTGTGTGGCTTGACTGTGTGTGTGCTTGACTCTGTGTGTGTGTGTGACTCTGTGTGTGCTTGACTCTCTGTGTGTGTGACTGTGTGTGAATGTTGCATTTCTTGATGGTGTGGCCTGTATGCTTGAGTGATGATTGGTGTGGTTTAACACTGCCTTTGCCGGTCCCAAGCCCGGATGTGAAAATGTGGAGGGAGCTGCATTTACCTTCTGAATTTTGTGGCTGATGGCATTCTAGTTTACTTAGATGGTTAGCTTGTTAATTAGTTTTGTGCATGGAAGACTTGAAATCTAGCTGATGTAGTGTTTAGTTTCTGTGCATGATAAATGGTTTTGTTGTGCACCTTTTTAAAGATGTGGCCCGTTCTCCCCTCTATTTTCCTCTTTTGGATGTTAACTACCATTTGCTGTGTTTCTGAATTGATTATCTGTTGTAAGATATGGTTAGCATATATAGTTCAGAGATAAATGTCTTTGTGTGCAGCAGTTGTCATACATTTTATTCGTTCCAATGGTGATTTTACTACTGGTTTTTGTGTGCTGGAACTCTTGCGGAAGTTCTCTGTACCCTAGTACCAATGTATATGTATTTCAGTGTCATTTTGTACTATAACATCACTGAAGCCAGTGATATATTTGAGATGAGTGATGTGATTAGATTGTACCAGACATGCGACTAGAGGAGCTCAGTGTATGAGTATGCGCCCCACGATAGCAATTATGTAGTTACTTTAACAGGACTAGCTAGTTATTTTTGAACAATCAGGTAGTTTACAATATGCAGTTTTACTTGTATTCAAGAATGGAGCTTCTTCACTTCCTAGATGCAGCAGGTTGTCCATGTTGTGTGTTCAATTTCTTTGATTCACCTTTATTTTCATTTCAGCAGGTTGGCCATGTTGTGTGTTCCGTATGGATTAGACGCCGTTTGACTACTTTGTCTTCGATGCCGCGGCCCCTCGTTGGGTCTTTAGTACTTCTTCTGTGTGTTCAATTTTTAATCCCCATTACGTGTGATGCTTTTTGTTTCTGTGTAATTTGAACCTCTGGTTGTGCTCTTGTGAGTTGTGCGATTTTGAGTTGTGATTCTGCTAGTGAGGCAAGTATGATTTCATCGGTGTTTCCATGTGATTTTGAACCATGTCCGTGTTATGATCTTGTGAAAATGTTGCATGAATATTTATTGCCAATCGTGTGTCGTGTCAATACTGCCTTTGGTTGATTGTGTGGCTTGTTGCTTAGCTGAATGATTGGTTGTAGTGTTTGCTATTTTTTTGTGTTTAGTAGTTTTGTAGTTTAACACTGCCTTTGCCGGTCCCAAGCCCGGATGAGAAAATGTGGAGGGGACTGCAGTTAGCTCGTCTATTTATAACTTTCACGGTCTCCAAATATTTTTCAATGAATAGTAGTGAATGAAGTGAGTAGAAGTCACACAATGTGGTGGCAAGCTTTGCCTTTGATAAAAAGGATAAAAAACAATAAAAAAACTTAAAATTAAAAGATTATAAAAAATAAAAGTCTCAAAAACAATAAAAAATACTCAAAATTAGAAAAGTTTTTTTAAAAATACTAAAAAATAACAGACTCAAAATTATAGAAGATTCGAAATAATAGAAAGACTTAAAACAATAAACTGACTCAAAATTATAAAAAGACTCAAAAACAATAAAAAGACTCAAAAGTATAAAAGATTCAGAATAATAAAAGACTTTAAAAAATAAAAAAGACTAAAAATAATAAAAGACTCAAAAAACAATAAATAAACTCAAAATAATGGAAAGACTCAAATTATAAAAGTTTCAGAAAAATAAAAGACTCAAAATTATAGAAATACTTAAAAACAATAAACAGACTTAAAGTAAAAAAACTAAAAAAACAATAAAAATACTCACGATTATAAAAGATTCAAAATTATTTATGGCGTATAAGGAATTACCATGCCAACACTAAATTAATTACCTACGACGTTAATAGAAATACAACGCAAGCATTAGATTGTGCTTGGTCATTACAAATGGGCCAATTTGTGGTGTGTTAGAAAAAAGCAACACCAACACTAACTAAATGGGCCAATTGTGGTGACGTGTCAAATATGCAAAATACCACCACTATTTGAAAAAAATAGTGATGACGTTGGTTGGAAATGGTGTGCCACCAACTAAAGTTGTTTTTAAGGACTGTGATATGTAGCAAGCATTCGGATCTGTCCAATAGATCCGAACGACCGACCCCCCCCCCCCACCTTCGCAAGGCCAAGTGCGCGTAGCGCGTGAGGCGGAACCGTCACGACGAGGCAACCTGCATTTTTTTTGCGTGAGGCAACCTGCAATGGCGACGAGGCCCAGCTCAGCGCCCCCTCACGTGACCTTGGCCCACACGCATCACGCGCCACCACCTCCCCTAAACCCCAACTTTCTTACCTCCAGAGCAAGAAAAGGCAGCAAATGCTCTCCATCGACCCCCCTCTTCCTCTTCCTCTCTCCCTGGCGACAAACTCAAGGCAGCGACGGCAAAATTCATCTCCGTCCCCTACCCCACCCCAAACCCGATTTGATCCACCCATTGCTACACAAACCATGCAAGGCACTTGAGGAACTGAAGTTACCACCTGATCTTGCCTTGAACTACCACCAGGGACACCAGATCTTACCAGGCGTCCAGAATCCAATAAGAATCTAGGTGGATCAGGTACATCTAAGCACTCCTACAGTATCTGAATTTCAATCCAGTCCAAACTAAAGGCCCCCATCAAAAAAGAAAGACACAGAACAAAAAGGAAGAAAAAGGGGCCATTTCCCTATTTTATCATACTGTGTGCATGGAATCTACCAGCCAGATAAGAATGAGTTACCAGGGGAAATGACAATGTGTAGAATACATGAGTTATCAGGGCATATGCAGAATTTTTTCTTGAAAAAAGGCAGCTCCTTTTCAACTTATTTCACAAAATAGTGAAATTATGCTACAAAACACTTGTTGTATGTAAAAGAGAAGTCACAACACCCCAACTAACTCCATACTTGTTACAATTATTGTATAGAGAATCAAAGCAAAAAAAAGCTAGCACATTTTTTCATACAAAGTATCTTCAGGAAAAAAATATTGTAAAGTTTTGTCATTTGTTACCATGCCAACATGGTGCATGTTACCACACATTTGGAATGCAAGTTATCATCAAATATAGTTGTAAGGGCATATTTCTCCCTAAGTGGTTTTTGTGATTAATGAAAATGCATTTGCGGACTAATCGTGTGCATTGAGCATTTCAGATATCTCATGTCTAGGCACTAGACAATTTGATGCCCCTCGGAGCCTATCGAAGACGGCGGTTCTCTATGTTTCTTTTCGGTGGATTTGAGTCGTAGGAAAGCCGTACTATTAAGAGGGGGTCCGCTCCGGAAAGGTATGGGTGGAATCAACACGTACACAGCCCCATATGCACCCACAACTTCCTCTCCCTTCTCTGGAGCTTTTCCATGTTTTCTATGGTGTTTCAGCATCTTGCCAGCGGTAGTACCGCTAGTGCCCACGATAGTACCGCAGGTACTTCCATGGCAGTACCGTTTAGGGTTTCCCCAAGCGTGCAACGTTCTGTTGTCGGTCTGCAATTCACGGTAGTAGGGCGGTAGTACCGCTCCGGCGGTACTACAACCCGTACTACCGTCTCCACTACCGCTTGCGGGGTCTTCCTCTGTGCAAGGTTCTGTTCCCACTTTGCACTAAGCGGTAGTAGAGCGGCACTGGGACGGTAGTACCGCTTCGCACGGTACTGCTGCCCCTGGCACCCTCTACTACCTCTGCCTCTCCAGGTCTAAAAAACCTAGGCGGTAGTACCGCCAGGGTCAGCGATAGTACCGCTCCGGCGACACTAGCGTAGGTACACTCTGTGTGTTTTAGGCTTGTGCGGGGTAGTAGCGCCTAAGCGGTAGTACCGGTCCTAGGAGCGGTAGTATCGCTTAGCTCTGGGCACAGGGCAGAAAACTGTTGGATTTTGTTCCCCTATATAAAGGGGGGGTCTTCTTCTTCCTACGGTTGACCTCCTCCCCCCCAAGCTTCATTGCCTTTCAAAAGCTCATTCTTACCCGATCTCTCTCCCTAGCCAATCAAACTTGTTGATTTTCTAGGGATTGGTTGAGAAGGCCCCGATCTACACTTCCATTAAGAGAAATTTGATTCCCCTCACTAATCACTTGCGGATCTTGTTACTCTTGGGTGTTTGAGCACCCTTGACGGTTGAGGTCACCTCGGAGCCATATTCCATTGTGGTGAAGCTCCGTGGTTTGGTTGGGACCCTCCAATTCGGTTGTGGAGAGAGCCCCAACCTTGTTTGTAAAGTTCGGTCGCCGCCTTCAAGGGCACCAATAGTGGAATCACGGCTTCTCGCATTGTGTGAGGGCGTGAGGAGAATACGATGGCCCTAGTGGCTTCTTGGGGAGCATTGTGCCTCCACACCGCTCCAACGGAGACGTACTTCCTCTCAAAGGGAAGGAACTTCGGTAACACATCCTCGTCTCCACCGGCTCCACTCTTGGTTATCCCTTGCTTGCTTGTGTGCTTGTTGTTGTTGCATCATATAGGTTGCTCACCTAGTTGCACATCTAGACAACCTATTTTTTTGCTAAGTTTAATTTGGTTAAGAAAAGATAAAAATTGTTAGTTGCCTATTCACCCCCTCTAGTCAAACATATCGATTCTTTCAATTGGTATCAGAGCCTCGTCTCTTTATTAAGGACTTTACCGTCTGAAGAGTATGGTTGACACCACAGACGAGGTGGAGGAGCACCCCGGTGTGAATCTGTTCTTGTCTATGGCCGATGGGGGATCCTCGGTCTCTCGTGAGGAGTTCAATGTGGCTTTGGACACACTAAAAACCTCCATGACGACCGAGGTCAAAGGCATGCTTAAGAATTTTCTTGATGGTCTTAAATTATCCACCGCACCATTGGAAGTGGTTGACCCCGCTAACAAGGTGATGGATGCTAACTCCAATAAGGGGGAAGCTACTATTGATCAAGTTCCTTTGCCTAGTGGTAGAAGTGGGAGTGGCATCTTTGCCCATGTTGAACCTCCACTTACTTATGGAGGACCGGTTCCCTCCACACATATGAATCATGTTGGTCCTCCTCCTAAGCTTGTGAAAATGGGGATTTTGCCTCTTGGGTGTATCGCTTTAAACATCATTTAAATAATAGTTCTACTAATCTTTGGAGAATTATTGAGCAAGGTTTCTACCCGCACGACCCAAGCAACTTCACTCCTAGAGAAGCCGCGGATCATCAATTCAACGAGTCCGCTCTCTTCATTCTCCAAGAAGCAATTCCACCCGAAGATATTGCGCACCTCCGACCTTTCACCGTGGCCAAGGAAGCATGTCAACATGTTGTGTCCATTTACAAGGGAAGCGCAAGCATTCAACGCTCAAACTTTGAAGTGGTGCAAGATGAAGCCGATGAGTTTGCCGGAGATTAACCACTCTCGCGGTCTCACTCCGAGATCATGGGAGCAAGGATACAGATGACAATTGGATCAAGAGCAAGTTTCTCAAGGCCATGATGCCTTACCATAAGGCCATGTCCTCCGTCATCCGTCAAAGGCCGGACTTTCACGCCTTGTCCTCAAGTGAAGTGTTGGATGAGTTTGTTGCAATGAGGATCTTGGACAAGACCACCGACAATGCGGTGTTGCGTTCTCAACGATCAAATAAGCCCAACCTTGCTTTGAAGGACAAGGCTAGTGTGGAAGAAGAGGGTGAAGAGGAAGAAGAGGAGTGTTGCCCCGAGGATACCAAATATGCTTATCATGAGCACATGGCTCTCGCTTCACGGCAATTTTGGAGCAAGAAGAACTCAAGGCCCAACTTCAACAAGAACAACTCAAGTGGCGCCAAGGGCAAGCAACGTGTGAGGACATGCTATAATTGTGGCAATGTGAGCCACTTTGTTGCGGATTTCCCGTACGAGAAGAGGGAAGACAATGGTGTCAAGCTTATCCAAAAAGACAAGGCCAAGTCCTTCCCCAACAAGAACAACTTCACCAAGAAGACTCCTCCCAAGGGGTTGGTGGCACAAGAAGAGTGTTGAGGATATAAACCTTAGAGTCACCCGCCAGGAGGGGCCGGGTTACTCATAATGGTCATCGCCAGAAGCCCGGCGACAAGCTTGAAGACGGTGGGCCAAAGATGGGCTTAAGACCCGGATGTGGCTTAAGGCCCGTAGTTACAACTATCATTATGGTAGAACTTGTAGTGTAAGGCAAGAATAGTTGAGAGTCCGAGCCGGACACTTTTGTGAGCCGGCCAGAACTCTGAGAGCTGCTGGGCGTCAGCCTCCCTATATAAAGGGACGACCCGGCAGCGGTTTAGGGGCAAGAAAGATCTCATCGAGAGCCAGGCATAGCAATTAAGCTCCCTGGTCATCGAAACCCTAATCAATACCACCTCAACTGGACGTAGGCTTTTACCTTCACTGTAAGGGGCCGAACCAGTATAAACCTTCGTGTTCCTTGTCCCGTTAACCCCTTCAAGCTTCCTAGTGGCGATGGTTCCACGACTAAGTCCTAGCTTGAGGACATCTGCCGTGACAATTCCACGACAGTTGGCGCCCACCGTGGGGCCAGCGCACGGTGGATTCGAGGTCTTGAAGGGCAGCTTCGAAGGGCTCAAGGGATACGCTGTGGGCCGGATGACCAAGAGTCGTCGCGGCAAGCTCTACATCGACGATGCAAACTGGGGCCCCGACGCCGGCTCAATTGAGTACGGGTACCGGGTCCCCTTCGGCGGAATTCATGTTTTCATTGGTAAGATTGGTGAGCCGGGCCCTGAGCCGGATCTCTGAGCCGATCTCATCGAGAAGGCTCAGCGCGTACGACCCGCCCGGGCCCAGCCTGCCTTGAGGCATGCCTTTGTGGGATGTGTCCATGGAGGGCACTCTGATAGACCTGGATCCGGTGATGAGACGGCGAGTCGTCCACAGATGAGTCAAACTCGTTGTATCAACTTCAAGATGGTAGGCTCATGGGTTGTTCCGATGTTGACAGTATTCCGGACCCGTTTGAGCCGCCAAGCCGGGTTGGAATCTTCATGGCCGGTGCGCAACCTGTTCAGAACCCTGCTGCTGGAGCGAGAAACCCGGTGCCCTCGCCGGCTCAGGTGCTGATGGATCTCACGGACAAGATGACGGCCCTGTTGACCGCCGCGGTTGACCCGGCGGATCAAGCTCAGCATGATGCGAAGGTGGCGCAGTTAAAGTTAGATCTAGTGAAAGCTAAGTAGGATCTGGCAGCGGAAGGGATCAGGATGGCTGCGGAGAGGGCGGCTCTCGACGCCCAAACTCAGTTGATCCAGGCGCAGTCCTTCCGGCTCACGATGGATCAGAACGCGTCCAATGAGGTCATGAGAAGGAGGCATCAAAAGTCCCAATCTCGACTCCCTCCGGTTTACGATCCTCGAAACCTCTTCAACACGCCAGGTGCAGGGTCTAGTGTTCAGCCACAAGTAATGGGGCCTCCCTGGGTGAGCCCTGCCCCGCCTCAGTATGTGCCAATACCACCGGGTCATTATGCTAACCCGCTGGAGAACATGGTAGCCGCAGCAGCGCGGCTGGCGGCCCTCCCAATTGACGGCGACTCTCCGACGGCTATTGAAACCCGCCGGGTCAGGGAACTCCTTCAGACAGCACTGGCGCAGCAAGAGGCGTACTCCTACAGCCGGGACAGGATTCACTCGACCCCTCGTCCAGGCCGGAGCCCGAGTTATAGCAGACACATGGTCTCCGCGACCGGCTCAAGTAACGTCCGACGCCATGACCCGCCCCCTGGCCATGGCCCGGCTCATAACGGAGCCTTTCACGCAGTAGACCAAGACAGAGCGCGGCAAGAGGCGGAGCAGGTGCCTCAGTTGACGGCTTACCAGACTCCCCCGGCTTATCCGATGGCTTCCGTCGATGTGGGTATCCCTACCAGGACTGGAGGTGTCCCTTGCTTGGTGCCGGCTCTCCACAATGAGCGTCTACCAAAGGACTTCAAAGGCCCTAGGAAGGTGCCTAATTACACGGCTGACTTACAACCCGCAGCCTGGATCGAAAGTTACGAGATGGCCATGGAACTGCTGGAGGTCAGTGAAGCGACAATGGCCAAATACTTCACCATGATGTTAGATGGGACTGCCCGCACTTGGTTGAAAGGGCTACCACCGAATTCCATCGGGTCTTGGGCTGAGCTGAAAGCCCGGTTCATCCAAAACTTCAAGGATACCTGTAGGCAGTCTATGTCAATCGTGGATTTGACTAACTGTAAGCAGCAGGAGGGTGAGTCTACGACACATTGGGTTCGCCGGGTTAAGGAGATAATACACTCCTCTGATAAGATGGATGCCGGCTCTGCAGTCTTAATGTTGGAACAGAATTGTCGTTTCGTGCCCCTGAAGATGAAACTCGGGCGGCTTAAGCGCGACTGCAATGATATGGGTACACTGATGGCGGCTCTCGTCAAATACGCCGATTCTGATGGTACCAAGGACCCCGCTTCAGATGATGAAAGGACAGGGAAGGGAAAGAAGAACGGCAATGGTAAGTGTCCTCAGCATAACCCGGGGAACCAAGAAGGTGGCAAGCGCAAGGCCGATGGCAGCCTAGAGTTCGTAGCCAACGCCAGCTCACAGGGTAATAACCAGCAACGCAAGGGGAGGCCCCCTCCCCGAGCCGGCGGGTCAGGCCCGACGCTGGAGCAGCTGTTGAATGAGCCTTGTCCAAGGCATGGCTCTAGAGAGAGGCCAGCTACTCATCTATGGAAGGATTGTGCAATCATGAAGGCCTTTAAGAATTCCAACGCCTTTAACGGCAACAACGGCCCGGGCGGTGGCTCAGGCGCCGGCGGCTTTCATGGCCCGGGCGGCGGCTCAAATTCTAATCCTCAGAACGGTCAAGGGGGCTTTAATCAGCAGTCTGGCCAGGGTCATCAACAACAGCAGGGGGGTTATCAAACCAATCCAAAGCAGCTTAGCGGTGGACAGTATCATGTGTTTACCACCAGTCTGTGTAAGCGAGATTAGAAGCTTCATAAGAGGGCTGTGAATGCTGTTGAGCCGGCGGTTCCGCGCTACTTGCGGTGGTCTGAGCAGCCTATAGTGTGGAGTAGGGAGGATCACCCTCCCCGGGTGGATAATCCGGGTCACTTGGCCTTGGTGGTGGCTCCTCAGGTGGGAGGATATAAGTTCACCAAAGTGCTCATGGATGGAGGCAGCAGCATCAACATCCTCTATTATGAGACTTTCCGTCGTATGGGGTTGATTGATAAGAACCTCAGCCAGTCAAACACTATTTTCCATGGTGTAGTACCTGGTAAGTCGGCTTATCCAGTCGGCAAGATCGAGTTGGAAGTGGCCTTTGGAGATGAGCACAACTACAGGGTGGAAAAATTGACCTTTGAGGTGGTCAAGATAAGAAGTCCGTACCATGCCATATTTGGGCGGCCGGCTTATGCCAAGTTCATGGCACGGCCGTGTTACGTGTATTTACAGCTCAAGATGCCGGGTCATAATGGGACCATTACGGTTCACGGCAGCCGGAAGGTGGCCCTAGAGTGTGAGGAAGGCGATGCAGCTTATGCGGAATCTGTTTGTGCAACAGAGGAGTTGAAGTTTTACAAAGACAACGTTGACCCAACAGATATGACCTCTCTGAAAAAGCCGACTACGGAGCATGAGCCGGCAATGAAATTTAAGTCGGCTGATGAGACTAAACTTGTTGATTTCATTCTAGGAGATTCATCTCAGCAGTTTAGCATTAGTGCCAATCTGGATCCAAAATAGGAAAGCACGCTCATCGAGTTCATCCGTGAGAATAGGGACATTTTTGCATGGAAGCCGTCTGACATGCCAGGTGTACCTAGAGAACTCGCTGAGCACACTCTCAATGTTGATCCGAAATTTAAGCCGGTCAGGCAGTTCCTTCGGCGGTTTAATGAAGATAGGCGGAAAGCTGTTGGTGAAGAGGTGGCCCGGCTCTTGGCGGCCGGGTTTATCGTTGAAGTCTTTCACCCAGAATGGTTAGCTAACCCGGTGCTCGTACTCAAGAAGAACGGCACCTGGCGGATGTGTGTGGACTACACGGACTTGAACAAGGCGTGTCCGGCTGATCCTTTCGCCCTTCCCCGTATTGATCAAATCATTGATGCTACGGCGGGTTGTGAGCGCCTAAGTTTCTTGGATGCTTATTCTGGATATCATCAGATTAAAATGGCAGTTAAGGACCAGGAGAAGACGGCGTTCATCACTCCCTTTGGAGCCTTCTGCTATGTGTCTATGCCCTTTGGACTCAAGAGTGCACAGGCGACTTATCAGCGTTGCGTGCAGAGCTGTCTTCATAACCAGATTGGGCGCAATGTTCATGCTTATGTGGATGATATTGTGGTTAAATCCAGGAAGGAGGAAACCTTGATAGAGGATCTGAGGGAAACCTTTGATAATCTCCGGGTCTACAAGATGATGCTTAACCCGGCCAAATGTGTTTTTGGTGTTCCTGCAGGCAAGCTCTTGGGTTTCTTGGTTTCTAACAGAAGCATTGAAGCTAACCCGGAGAAGATCAAGGCCATCACCTCCCTAGCTAAGCCGGCGTGTATAAACGACGTCCAGCGCCTGGCGGGTCGTATCGTTGCTTTAAGCCGTTTTATAAGCCGCTTGGGGGAGAAGGCTATGCCATTGTATCAGTTGATGAAGAAAACTGATGACTTTGTCTGGAATGATGCAGCTAATACTGCTTTTGAGGATTTGAAGAGGCAGCAGGCCAAGCCCCCAGTCCTTGCTGCTCCGGTTGACAAGGAGCCTTTATTGCTGTATGTGGCTGCTAACACACGAGCCGTCAGTGTGGCCGTGGTGGTGGAGCGCAAGGAAGAGGGTAAGGAGCATCCGGTTTAGCGGCCGGTTTATTATGTGGGCGAAGTACTCATTGAGTCCAAGCAGCGGTATCCGCATTGGCAGAAGCTTGTTTATGGTGTGTTCATGGCAAGCCGGAAGCTTAAGCATTATTTCCAGGGTCACCCCATCACTGTGGTCAGTTCTGCCCCCCTTGGAGATATCATTCAAAACAGAGAGGCCACAGGGAGAGTGGCTAAGTGGGCTATAGAGCTCGGACCTCATGGTCTGAAATACGTGCCACGCACTGCTGTTAAATCTCAGGCCTTGGTGGATTTCATCAATGATTGGACAGAGCTACAAGTGCCCGAGCAAAAGCTGGATAACACATATTGGACTATTCACTTTGATGGGTCCAGGCAGTTGGAGGGCTCGGGGGCTGGAGTCGTATTGGCTTCCCCTAAGGGTGATAAGTTCCATTATGTGCTACAATTGATGTTTCCTTGTACCAACAACGCAGCTGAGTACGAGGCCTTGCTCCACGGTCTTCGGATGGCTAAGGAGATGAGCTTGAGCCGGGTAAGGTGTTTCGGCAACTCAGATTTGGTGGCTCAACAAGTATCAGGCAAGTGGGACTCTAAGGACCCTCTCATGGCGGCTTATCGCCGCGAAGTTGATGCCATTGCTGGGCACTTTCAGGGTTACCAAGTAGAGCACATCGATCGCAGGAAGAACGAGGCGGCTGATGCTTTAAGCCGGCTGGGCTCTCAGCGAAAACCGGTGCCGCCTAATACTTTCCTGGACGTCCTGTATAACCCTTCTGTTAAGTTGCCTACAGAGGAAGACTTGGCTGTCCCTAACCTGGAGGCACGATTGGTGGCGGCTCTCCACATCATACCAGACTGGACAATGCCCTATCTGGCTTACATGACCCGGGGAGATTTGCCTGAGGATGAAACTTTGGCCAGACAAATAACCCGGCGGTCTAAGTCAATGATTGTTATCAATGGTGAGTTGCATCGCCGCAGTGTTACGGGAGCGTTCCAGCGTTGTGTCTCCCCTGAGGAAGGTCAAGAGATCTTGCGTGAGATTCATGAAGGGGATTGTGGCCATCACGCCGGCTCAAAGTCTCTTGTGGCCAAGGCTTTTCGTCATGGTTTTTATTGGCTGACGGCTCATGCTGATGCGGAGGACTTGGTCAGTAAATGTGATGGTTGCCAAAGGTTCTCGCGACGGGCTCATGTGCTGGCTCAGGAGCTGAGGATGATCCCAATTACTTGGCCCTTTGCGGTCTGGGGGCTTGATATGGTTGGGCCTTTTAAAAGGTCCAAGGATAAGAAGACCCACCTCTTGGTGGTAGTTGACAAATTTACCAAGTGGGTTGAAGCGGAGCCAGTTAGCAAGTGTGATGCAGCCACGGCAGTTCAGTTTATGAAAAAGGTGATCTTTCGCTTTGGCTTTCCACACAGCATTATAACTGACAATGGTACCAATCTATCCAAAGGCGCCATGGAGGAGTTTTGTCAACGAGAGCATATTCGACTTGATGTTTCATCAGTGGCTCATCCTCAATCCAATGGTCAAGCTGAGAGAGCTAATCAAGAGATTCTGAAGGGCATCAAGCCCCGGCTTTTGGTCCCTTTGCAACGGACGCCGGGTTATTGGGTGGAGGAGTTGCCCTCCGTGTTATGGAGCATCAATACTACTCCTAACAGGTCTACGGGTTACACGCCTTTCTTCATGGTTTATGGGGCGGAAGCAGTCCTCCCCAGTGACATCCGTTATGACTCGCCTCGGGTGGCGGCTTATGTTGAGGCGGATAATGAACAGGCGTGCCAAGATGCTCTTGACTTGTTGGACGAGCAGCGTGATGTGGCAGCGGCTCGATCCGCGATTTACCAACAAGACCTGCGCCGTTATCACAGTCGCCGGGTTAAGTCCCGGGTCTTCCAGGAAGGCGATCTGGTGCTCCGGCTCATCCAAGATCAAACAGATGCGCACAAGCTATCCCCGCCTTGGGAAGGGCCCTTTGTGGTTAGCAAGAATTTGCACAACGGGTCGTATTACCTCATTGACATTCGGGAGCACAAAGATTCACGTAAGTCGGAGGAAGAGACCCGTCGGCCGTGGAACATAGCTCAGCTTCGGCCTTATTACACTTGAGCCACCGGCTCTCATAATGTACATATTTCTCTAAGCCATGTATATATTATGATAAGCAATAAAGCAGGACCTCTGTCCTTTTTTCTCCTCCAAAGATGAATGTGTTGTTTTCCTTACAAGATCATGTGATAACTTGAAGGAGGATCCGGCTTATGATCGTATTCGAATCTAGCCATACACAATATAGTCATTTGGGGGCTTCGTGTTCAAACATAGGTCGTATTCAAACCAAAGAGAACATAGCTATCGATACCCATTTGATTGGCAAAGTGCCGAGCTCATTGGGGAGTTTTCTTTGATCATATTTGAATCATAGTTTAACCCCTTTGGGAACCGACGTGGATCGTATTCGAATCAGCGTCGTTAAACAATTCTTAAGGTCATTTGGGGGCTTCCTGTTCAAACATGGGTCGTATTCGAACCAAAGAGAACATAGCTGTCGGTACCCTCTTGATTGGCATCGCCACACCCACTGGGGGCTATATGATCGCATTCGAATCCTAGCATAACCCCTTTGGGACGGGTCTCTGGTCGTATTCGAACCGGAAGCCCCTACGTTCTTCTGATTTATAGCGAGCTCTTCCGATTATTTCAAGTGTGCACGGTGGGTCTCACTTTGCCGGCTTAACTTTGATTTATGGTACTAGTCGAATACAATCGGTGTTATTAAGACTGGTAAATCGGAATTGAGGTACCAACCTTATTACCCGGGTTATATAAGCCGGAAGTGTGCTTGCAGGCCGGTAAGTGTGTTATTACGGCTATATCAAGGACATAATTGAAGACCAGTCTTTTTTGATTCATATTCCGGGTTATCTGTCTAAAACTATGATTCTCAGTGCGGTAAGCCGCCTAGAGACTTGTGATTTGTCCTTCTATGCAGGATAGTTAAAGGCAACTATTTGAGCTTAAGGAAAATGAATGATTGATTGTGACCCGGGGAAATATAAAGGAGACAACTGCAATGGACTTTAGCATTCAACGCGTGCACGATGGCACGGCAAAGTTAAAGTGTTGGTCCTACTCTATTACAAGACTCATCGAGTCCAAAAGGGTGAAGCATTGTTTAGTAAGCCGCCTGCAGAGTTACGATGCTTGCTGGGTTGAAGTCTCCGGCTCATCCCTCTCCTCTCCTCCGGCTGTTCCCAAGACCTGGAAAGTTGACGACTTCCAGTCAATGCCGCTCAGAGCTTCAAATTGAGCTTCCTCGTCAATTAACCCGGCTGGGTCAATCTCCGGGGCGAAGGTGTGATTACGAGCTGGCGGGACTAAGCTGATAGCTTCATAACGCGGAGTGGGGATCCTCTGATTTTCTGCATTGTAACCCGGCTGGTACTTGGTCAGATCTGTGTCGTTTCCAATGAGGGTGGCCACCGGGCGCACGATCTTCACGCAGGCTGCAAAGTCCCTTTGGTCGAAGGGTGTGCCGTCTTCCTTCAAACTGGGATAGCCGAGGGCAATGTCCACCGGGTCTAACTCTGGAAGGAACGCCTTGGCCCGGCTCAGAGCGGCGATAGCTCCGACTCTTGCAGAGGCCCGCCGCAGTTCTTGGACACGTTGGGGAAGAACGGCAAGCTGGCGAAGAACTTCTGCTAGATGAGTCGGCACCTCATTGGATTGGGCCACCACGGCCAAGGCGCGCTGTGACCCGGTGTAGAGTTGCTCCACCAGGGTGTACACGGCCTTCAGCTTGGTTACCACACTTTGGTTGAGGTTGGCGCTTCTGGGACCTGTTTAACAGAATAAGACAAGCCTCCGACAAAGATGGGTTATGAGATATAAAGATTATAAACTTGATGAAATCCGGTGAAATGACTTACCGAAGATTGCGGCAACCATCTGGGAAACTTGGCGCTTTAAGCCGGAAAGTTCGGCGGTCTTCTCTGTCAGAGCCTTCTCCGCCTGTTCGGCCCGGTTCACCAGAGTAGCCTTTTCTTCAGCCCAAGCCTTCCGTTCAGCGTCAAAGTCCGTCTTCAGCTTTTCTTGCGCAGCAATACTGGACACAAATTTGGCATTGGCTTTCCGGGTCTCAGTTTCTTGCGTCTTCAGGCGGATCTTGAGATCGGAGATATCAGCTTCAAACTTCTTGCAGCAGCCTGCATAATTTCCGAGTCATAGGGTGAGCAGTTATTATACAATTTTAAAAGTCCCAAGCACTTTCCAAGCAAAGACACTTGGCACTTGGGGGCTAATGCATGTCGAACGTTGCTACTTACAAATTACCGGTTCATGCGAGTAAACCGGAAGATAAGTCTGCCACATATTCTATCATAAGTATCAGACTTGGGGGCTAGAGTATGGTAAGGATGCCAAGATAACTATGCAGTAGGCAAGAAGAGTAGTACCTCAGACTTCTGCTGAATCTGATTCACCATGGCGATCTCTAAGTCCCGGCTCTTGTGCACCTGGCTGACATAGCCGGAGATGATCTCTCCGATGCTCAGATTGGCATAGTCGGTGAGATCCAGATTGGCCCGGTGGCGCCCTAGCAACTCCTCCTTAGCGGAGCACTTGGCCAGCGCAGTAGGTCTCCCCGGCTCAACAAATTATGTCCGGGTGATTACCACATCCGGGTCATCTGCCGGCTGAGCCGAGCTGGAGGCCTCCGGGTTAGCAGAAGCTTCTGCTATTGGCTTGTCGGTTGGAGCAGTGGCTTCAGGAGCAGAGGCAGCTGGCGGTTCTTGAGCGGCTACCTCCGGTTCAGGCAAGTCCGGCTCTTCGACCGGCTTGTTCTTCTTCGCCCTTTTGCTGAGTTTTGCCTGGGCACTGAAAAGATAGAAAGGTTAAGCACAAAAGTGTAAGTAAAGACAAAGTACAACATGAGATGATCATCATTACCTGGGCACGGTCTTGAAAGCCGGCAGGTTCGACTGCATAGAGTCGCCAGAAGAGGGGGAAGTTTCCTGATAATTTGAGTCAGAAGAATTGAGCGGTTGACGTATAACACCCGCCAAAGGATGAAAAGGGTACAAGTTGGAGATAACCTCAGTTCGGCGTTTCCTCGATGCGTCAGGTAACCCGGAGGAGAGGTCAGCATCCTTGTTGGTCCGGGTGTCACGCCGGCTCTCATGAACCTGTCGCTTCAAAATAAATTGAGGATCTTGATAAGCTAAAGGATGTGAAAAGCTTACTTTCCGGGTTACCCTTCGGATTTTCAGCCTTGGCAAGGGCTCCGAGTCGGAGGAAAGTATCATGACCTCTTCAACCACCGGGTTACTTGCTCCGGTGTCGTCCAATTGATGAACAAGTATTGATAAGGTGGACAGAAATAAACAACAAATACAACAAGAGCTTACAGGCTCAGGGGTTACCTCTGACTCGGAGTTGTCGCTTAGTTGCATCAGCTCTGAAGCAGTAGGCCTACTTCCCTTCTTGCGAGGGGCGGCTCTCTTGGCGGCTTTCTTAGCCTTCCTGGCCTTCTTGGCTGCCTCATGGTCATATTTGACCTTCCAGAATTTGTCATCAGCCTGAAAAATACAATGATGATTTCTTAAAGATTCAGATGAAGGTTATCTACAGAAGAAGATAAGATGTTCAGGTCAGCGGCTTACTGTTGGGGCTGGGTTGGTCTTGCAGAAGGGGGCTAACCCGGTCCTCCCTTGGTCATGTCCTCGGCAACGTCTTCAGGGAGGTCGTTGCGGCTGTGTCGCAGGGGGTCATCTTTCCGGCCTGTGTATTCACACATTAAGCCGGGGCGGCGGCTTAGGGGGATCACCCGCCACGAGATCCAGACCCGGATCAGATCAATTCCGTTGAGACCATTGCCCAGGAGAGCCTTGATCTTGTTGATGGTGGGGAGAAGAGGTTGGCGTTCCGCCTGAGTTAACTTGTCAGACAGAGGGTGAGTCGGTTCCAGTCGAGAAGGGCGGAAGCCGGGCAGCGGGCTCTCGTCAGCCGGCGGCGTGTCCTGGCAATAGAACCACGTCTGGTTCCAGTCCTTTGGGTGGCTTGGCGGCTCGGCGTAAGGGAAAAGGCAGTCCCTCCGTCGCTGGATGGAGATGCCACCAAGTTCCAAGCTTGGCCCGTTGGCGCACTCGTTCTGACGGTTCAGGTAGAAGAGCTCTCTGAAGAGCAGCAGGCTGGGTTCTTCTCCAAGGTAGACCTCATAGAACACTTGGAAATTGCATATATTTGACACCGAGTTGGGTCCTATGTCTTGAGGCCACAGGTCGAAGAAATTCAGCACATCTCTGAAGAACTTTGAGCCGGGTGGTGCGAAGCCCCGGCTCATATGATCCGCAAAAACTACCACTTCCCCGTCCCTCGGCTATGGTCTCTCCTCTGATGGGTCGGGGGCACGGTAGGACATGACGTCCTTTTTGGGCAGGTAACCTGACTTCATGAAATCCGTTAAGGTCTCGTCGGTGACATTGGACCTCATCCAATTGCAAGTGATGGGTGCTTTAGGAGCTTTGGGAGCATGGTGAAAGTCGGAAGCCTATGATAAAAGGAAACATGCCCGGTTTAATTATAAGCTGGAGGAAATTTACAGTTCAGTGTTAAAGTGGCGGCTTATGGAGGGGCCTAATGACATATATCTAATTGCATTGGGTTATCTAAGCCGCTGGAGGTATTAAGGAGTAATTCGATTGTCTACGACCTTGTCATAGAGAAGCCAGAAAATTTTATGGTGCATGGCCTCCTTTGAGCCGGAAGGTCCTACGGCGCGTGGTTTCTTTGAGCCGGAAATGTAAGCCGCCATAGCTCAGCAGAAGCAGTTTTTTACTAAGTATGGTGAAAACAAGTTTCACAGATCGCAGTGAAAATTTCGGATCAAAATGGTCGACTAAAAGGAAAAATTTCTAGACCTAAAGCAGACGCAGGAGAAGTTCGCAGGCTCAAACAGGGACTCTATGCAGTAAAAAGAGATCTATTTGCATTTGAAATGGGTGCCAAATAGCTACCGCAGCAGGTCTATACAGGTCTAAGATCAAGAAGGGCAGTAAAAATGAAAACTACCAAGAGCTCGTGGGCAATGGTGAAGAACACGGGAGAACAGCAGGAGCTTAACGTAGATCTATTATATGAGGAGTAAGGAACTTACGGATGCAGATGTACTGCGGGGGTTCGCCGCGGTTCTCTGGACGATTCAGGGTGATGCAGCGGCCAAGGTCGACGAGGACACGGAGCTCTGTTGCGGCGGCGGCGGCGGAGCTCGAGCAGCACAGGGGCAGCGAGAGGAAGGAGATGACGGAAGGAGGAGAATGGAGAGGACCTGAGGGTCGGGTTATTTATAAGACCAGATTCATAAGTGGGCGCGAGAAACGAGGAGGTTGCGGCGCGGTTATCTCACCATAAAACGCCTCGATTTTCGGGATGGCAGTAAAGATAAGATCCGTTGCGGATATGGTGGAGTAAAAAAAAGGACTTAATGGAAGATGACGTCACGGCGGATTACCCGGAGTCCAGAGGATGACGTCACGCCGGGTTATGACCTTCCCGCAATTGTAAGCCGGAGATTTTCTGCCGAAAGAATGGAAGATTGATATGAGCCAGCTCAAATCAATCTGGGGCCTAATGTTGAGGATATAAACCTTAGAGTCACCCGCCAGGAGGGGCCGGGTTACTCATAATGGTCATCGCCTGAAGCCCGGCGACAAGCTTGAAGACGGTGGGCCAAAGATGGGCTTAAGACCCGGATGTGGCTTAAGGCCCGTAGTTACAACTATCATTATGGTAGAACTTGTAGTGTAAGACAAGAATAGTTGAGAGTCCGAGCCGGACACTTTTGTGAGCCGGCCGGAACTCTGAGAGCTGCTGGGCGTCAGCCTCCCTATATAAAGGGACGACCCGGCAGCGGTTTAGGGGCAAGAAAGATCTCATCGAGAGCCAGGCATAGCAATTAAGCTCCCTGGTCATCGAAACCCTAATCAATACCACCTCAACTGGACGTAGGCTTTTACCTTCACTGTAAGGGGCCGAACCAGTATAAACCTTCATGTTCCTTGTCCCGTTAACCCCTTCAAGCTTCCTAGCGGCGATGGCTCCACGACTAAGTCCTAGCTTGAGGACATCTGCCGTGACAATTCCACGACAAAGAGTACAATGAGGATGATGATGAAGATGGTGAGACGGTTGCCATGGCCTCCATTGCCATTGCAACAACTCCACGGGTGTCCCTCTTCGACTGACCCAACGATAACATCACCGCCAAGTGCCTCATGGCAAAAGCCACCAACAAGGTAACCCCCAACATCAAAACTACCATCACTACTAATCCTTCCTTGACAGATTGCATTGAAGAAAGTGAGGGGACAAAGGAGGAGGAAAATGAATTTGAGTCTTTTAGAGTAAGCTCAAGGGTAAATCCAATAAGCACTTTGTTGCTCTCTTGGAACAACTTGGTGAAGCCAATGACATGATCGAGGCTCACGAAGAAACCATTTCTAAGATGGAAGGGCATAGTCGTGACTATGCCGATGAGATATCCGATCTCTCTAATGTGCTTGAGGAAGAGCGTGGTCATCGTTTGGCTCTTGAGGAGTCACACAACGATGATCATGCTAAATTAAAGAAAGATCTTGATCATGCTCTTGTTGTATCTCGTGTGCTCAATTCCGAGAAAGCCAAAGTTGGGGTTGACCATGCTAGACTCATTGAGGAGTTTGATATACTTGAAAAGGCTCACAAGGCCTTGAAGAGTGCTCATGCTAGCCTCAAAGAGTCTCATGATCAACTCCAAGTGAAGCTAACCAAGGAGAAAGCCACATTTCCTCATATGGTTTTAATTGATAATGCAAATGCTACTAACCCGTGTTGTGAGCATGTGCATCTTGTGGAGTAGAATGCCAAGTTGAAGGAGCAACTTGAGAAAGGCCTTGTGTCTTGGATACAAGGTGAGAAGAACCTCAACGACTTTTTGAGCAATCAAAAGGAGGTTGTGGGCAAGGAGGGGATTGGGTTTGCACCCAAGTCCAAGAATAATGACAAGGCCAAACAACCTCCTCCTCTCAAGCAAACTTTTGTGAAGGAGGGAAAGGGTGCTTCTAAGGAGAAGAAGAACAATGTGAAGGGTGGTGGTGTCAAGAAGGGCAATGCCACCCCTTCCAACAAAGCCGGCAACTTTAACCCTTCTTATGTGTTATGCCGTGCTAGTGATGGGCATGTTTATGGAAAAATTGTTGGTTCTTCTTATGAGTACATTGAATGGTCTATTTGGATCCCTAAGACCCTTGTTACTAACATCAAAGGACCCATTAAAAAATGGGTACCTAAAACCAAGCATTGATCTCTTGTAGGTGTTTGCTTCCGGTGGGGGGTCATGGTTGCTCGATAGTGGAGCCACAAATCATATGACCGGAAGCAAGGACTTGGTGGTGGACGTGCACAAGGTTTCATCTATGCCCACCAATGTCGAGTGGGGTGATGCCTCATCTTCTAAGGTATTGGGTCTTGGCAAGGTTGTCATTTCTCATGATCCCACGATCGAGAAGTCATGCTTGTTGAGTCCCTTGCATACAACTTACTTTCTGTTTGTCAACTTGCACTCATGGATTTTGCCACTTTCTTTGATATTGATACCGTGGCCCTCTTGTGGAGCAATACTCTTAAAGTAGCCTTTGTTGGGCATGTCGAGAACGGTCTTTATGTGATTAACTTTAGGAGCGACCCACTAAGACCGCGACATGCCTAATGGCTAAAGTTGACATGGGATGGCTTTGGCATCGTCGTTTATCCCACGTCAATATGAGATCTTTGCAAAGTCTTCTCAAGGGGGACCATGTCCGTGGACTAAGAAATGTTAGTTTTGCCAAAGATCGTGCTTGCAGTGCTTGTAACGAAGGAAAGCTACATGAGAAGGCTCACCCACCCACGACTATCATCTACTCAAAGAGACCCTTGGAGCTCTTTCACATGGATCTCTTTGGGCCTCCATCCTTTGATAGTCTTGGGGGTAGAAAGTATTGCTTGGTGATTGTGGATGATTATTCAAGATATACATGGGTATATATCTTCAAGAGGAAGAGTGAGACCCAACAAACCATCATCGACTTTGCAAATGAAGCTCAACGTCAACACAATCCAAAGATCTTGACGATAAGAAGTGACAACGGCACCGAGTTCAAGAACTACACCTTGGATGAGTTTATTAGTGATGAGGGGATAAAGCATCAATATTCCGCACCTTACACCCCTCAACAAAATGGTGTAGCAGAGAGGAAGAACCGGACTTTGATGGATGCGGTAAGAACCATGATGGCGGAGTTCAAGTCTCCTTACAAATTTTGGGCCGAAGCCATCAACACCGCTTGTCATGCATCCAATCGTCTCTATCTCCACAAAGGCTTGAACAGGACTCCATATGAGATACTCACCGGCAACAAGCCCAACCTCAAGTACTTCCGGGTGTTCGGTTGTAAGTGTTTCATTCTCAAGAAAGGTGTTTGTTTGTCTAAATTTGAGGCTAGAGCTCATGAGGGCATATTTGTTGGTTATCCTACAAACTCTCATGCTTACCGTGTCCTCAACAAGTCCACAATACTTATTGAGGAGACGTGTAACATGGAGTTGATTAGAATAACGGCTCCCAAGTGGAGCAAAGTGATACTTGTGATGTAGGTGATGAAATTACTCCCCAAGCCATAAGAAGAATGGGTGTTGGTCATATCCTACCCATTGAGGAACCCCTTGTGGCCGAATAACAATGTTCCACTCAAGTGGAACCATCACCAACCCAAGACCCACATGCTTCCGAAGAACAAATTGAAGGCCCTCAACCACATGAACAAGATCAAGGGCAAGATCAACCTCAAGATGGTGGTGAACCACCAAGTGATGCCCAAGGTCAAGTTCTTAACACCGAGCAAGTTCAAGATTAGGAGCAAGATCAAGATCAAGAGCAAGCTCAAGATCAAGAACAAGCTCAAGATCAAGAACAATCTCAAGACGATCAAGTTACTGCTCCCCAACTTTCTCTTGAGGAGGAATTGGAGCGTCATGCTGCCAAGATTGCGTCCAAGCTCACTACCAAAGATCATCTCATGACAAATGTGCTTGGAAGCTTAAGAAAGGGGGCAAGCACTCGTAGACAATTACCAAACTATTATGAACATCACGCGTTTGTTTCTTGTGTTGAACCCCAAAAGGTCTATGAGGCGCTCGAGAGTCTATGTTTGCGTCGGTCCAGAGGACCACCAACATCCCCTAACTTACTCTTTTCCTTCCTCTTTTCTGATATTGCCTTATGAAGTCAAAACCACAAGAAGATGAATAAAATTAGCTCTGCATAACTGGTTGATGCATGATACAGACGAACACTACTTTGATGTAAGGCAAGCTCAGGATAGGAGGATGGTATATATACAAAAAAAGACAGCATTGAATATTCACACGTATGATAGGAGGATGGAATATGTATGAAAAACAGTAAGCAAAAGGCATTTCAACAAAATTAGAAGAAATGAAAGCTAGGCACCATATGAACATGCAACCAATATCACTCTATCAGGTAAAAAGTGTCTCGTCGTAAGTGCCATTTCAAGAAATTAGAAGCAGTACAAGCTAGAAGACAATGCAATATGCTACCTACATCACACTCCCAAGTTAAATGTGTCTTATGGGTAAGTGATTGTTGCAGGTATAAGTTGTAAGCTACGTAGATGCAATTCAACAAAATTAGAAGCAATACAAACTAGACATCATACGGAACACACAACCACATATAACAGTTCCAAGTTAGAGCAAGCACCTGTGATGGTGGAGTAGGGGAGATGTGCTCATCATCTACACAGCTACGTTGACTGTCCAGCCTTGTGTTGTCTTGCGAATCTTGTTGGGAGGATGGCGGAGTAGAATCTGTAGAGACCCTCTGTTTGAGTTGCTCCGAAGGACCACCATCATCCACTGCCATACTAATTTCCTTCAGCTGTATTGATTTTGCATTATGAAGTCAAACCGATAAGAAAAAGGAATAAAATTCGCTCTTCAGAACTCATTCATGCATGATACTGACGAACACTACTCGGATGAAAGGCAAACACATGATACGAGGATGGAATATGTACGAAAAATAGGACAGCGTGACATATTCACACCTATTATGTGGTAACTAAGCAGAAGGCATTTCAACAAATTAGAAGCACTGCAAGCTAGACACCGTATGAAAGATGCAACCAATATCACTCTGCCAAGTTCAAACTGTCTGGCGTTTCAACAAATTAGAAGCATTACATGCTAGAAATCATATGCAAGACGCAACCAATATCACAGTGGCGACTTAAAGGTGCCTTATCATAAGTGACTAATGCGGGATATGCAAGAACAGTAGTCTGATGTAAGAACATGGTGTGATCAGATATAGTATGTTCTAGAAACAGGAACACGTGTCATATTCACAGGCATTATGTGTAAACTAAGCAGATGCAATTCAACAAAGTTAGAAGCAATACAATCTAGACATCATACGCAACATGCAACCACATATAATAGTGCCAAGTTAGAGCAAACACCTGTGATGGTGGAGTAGGGGAGATGTGCTCATCATCTACACAACTACGTTGACTGTCTAGCCTTGCGTTGTCCTGCGAATCTTGTTGGGAGGATGGCGGAGTAGAATATGTAGAGACCCTCCATTTCAGTTGCTCGAAAGGACCACCATCATCCAATGCCTTACCAATTTCCTTCCGCTTTATTGATTTTGCATTGTGAGGTCAAACCGACAAGAAAAAGGAATAAAATTCGCTCTTCAAAACTCATTCATGCATGATACTGATGAACACTACTCTGATGAAAGGCAAAGTCATGATACGAGGATGGAATATGTACAAAAAACTGGACGACTTGCCATATTCACACCTATAATGTGGTAACTAAGCAGAAGGCACTTCAACAAATTAGAAGCACTGCAAGCTAAACACCATATGGAAGGTGCAATCAATATCACTCTGCCAAGTTAAAATTGTCTCGTCATAGGTGGTGTTTATCAAACTAGAAGCACTACATGCTAGAAATCATATTCAAGACGCAAACCAATATCACACTGCCAACTTAAAGGTGTCCCATCATAAGTGACTGATGCAGGATACACAAGAAGAGTAGTTTCATGTAAGAACATGGTGTGATAGACAGATATAGTATGCACCAAAAACAGGAAGGCGTGCCATATTCACACGTATCATGTGTAAGCTAAGCAGATGTAGTTTACACTAATTAGGAGCAATACAAGCTAGACACCATATGCAACATGCAACCAGATATCACACTACCAAGTTAGAGCAAGCACCTTGGATGGTGGAGTAGGGGAGCAGAGACTTGGAACTTGTAATGTGATACGTCTCCAACATATCTATAATTTTTTATTGTTCCATGCTATTATATTATCAATCTTGGATGTTTTATATTCATTTATATGCTGTTTTATATGATTTTTGGTACTAACCTATTAACCTAGAGCCCAATGCCAGTTTCTGTTTTTTCCTTGTTTTGAGTTCTACAGAAAAGGAATACCAAACGGAGTCCAATTGATGTGCCAATTTTTGATGATTTTTTATGGACCAAAAGAAGCCCCTAGAGTAAAAGAGTCGGGCTATAAGAGTCCCGAGCCATCCAGGAGGGTGGAGGGCACGCCCTACCCCCCTAGGCACGCCCTATCTCGTGGATGACTCGGAGACCCCCTGACGTGAGACCGACGCAAAAAATTCCTATAAATACAGAAACCCCTAGAAAGAAACCTAGATCGGGAGTTCCGCCGCCACAAGCCTCTGTAGCCACCAAAAACCAATCGGGACCCTGTTCCGGCACCCTGCCGGAGGGGGGAATCATCACCGGTGGCCATCTTCATCATCCCGGCGCTCTCCATGACGAGGAGGGAGTAGTTCACCCTCGGGGCTGAGGGTATGTACCAGTAGCTATGTGTTTGATCTCTCTCTCTCGTGTTCTTGATATGGCACGATCTTGATGTATCGTGAGCTTTGCTATTATAGTTGGATCTTATGATGTTTCTCCCCATCTATCTTCTTGTAATGAATTGAGTTTTCCCTTTGAAGTTATCTCATCGGATTGAGTCTTTAAGGATTTGAGAACACTTGATGTGTCTTGCATGTGCTTATCTGTGGTGACAATGGGATATTCACGTGATCTACTTGATGTATGTTTTGGTGATCAACTTGGAGCTATATTCACCGGAAGGCATCCCCTCTTTCGTCTTCGTTCATCGGTAACCTTACTTGGAGCTATATTTTTATTCACCACATGATATGTGTTTTGCTTGGAGCGTCTTGTATGATTTGAATCTTCGCTTTTTAGTTTACCACAATCATCCTTGCTGTACACACCTTTTGGGAGAGGCACACATGAATCGGATTTTATTAGAATACTCTATGTGCTTCACTTATATCTTTTGAGCTAGATAAATTTTGCTCTAGTGCTTCACTTATATCTTTTTAGAGCACGGTGGTGGTTTTATTTTATAGAAATTATTGATCTATCATGCTTCACTTATATTATTTTGAGAGTCTTTTAGAACAGCATGGTAATTTGCTTTGGCTATAAAATTAGTCCTAATATGATGGGCATCCAAGATGGGTATAATAAAAACTTTCATATAAAGTGCGTTGAATACTATGAGAAGTTTGATTCTTTATGATTGTTTTGAGATATGAGGATGGTGATATTAAGTCATGCTAGTAGAGTAATTGTGAATTTGAGAGATACTTGTGTTAAAGTTTGTGATTCCCGTAGCATGCACGTATGGTGAACCATTATGTGATGAAGTTGGAGCATGATTGATTTATTGATTGTCTTCCTTATGAGTGGAGGTCGGGATCGCACGATGGTGAACTCCTACCAACCCTTCCCCTAGGAGCATGCGTGTAGTACTTTGTTTTGATGACTAATAGATTTTTGCAATAAGTATGTGAGTTCTTTATGACTAATGTTGAGTCCATGGATTATACGCACTCTCACCCTTCCACCATTGCTAGCCTCTCTAATACCGTGCCACTTTCACCAGTATCATACACCCACCATATACCTTCCTCAAAACAGCCACCATACCTACCTATTATGGCATTTCCATAGCCATTCCGAGATATATTGCCATGCAACTTTCCACCGTTCCGTTTATTACGACACGCTCCATCATTGTCATATTGCTTTGCATGATCATGTAGTTGACATCGTATTGTGGCATGGCCACCATTCATAAATTATCATACATGTCACTCTTGATTCATTGTACATCCCGGTACACTGCCGGAGGCATTCACATAGAGTCATATTTTGTTCTAAGTATCGAGTTGTAAGTAAATAAAAGTGTGATGATCTTCATCATTAGAGCATTGTCCCAGTGAGGAAAGGATGATGGAGACTATGATTCCCCACAAGTCGGGATGAGACTCCGGACGAAAAAAAATAAAATAAATAAAAGAGGCCAAAAAAAGTGAAGGCCCAAAAAAACAAAAAAAACAAAAAAATGAGAGAAAAAGAGAGAAGGGGCAATGCTACTATCCTTTTACCACACTTGTGCTTCAAAGTAGCACCGTGATCTTCATGATAGAGAGTCTCCAATGTTGTCACTTTCATTTAATAGTGGGAATTTTTCATTAGAACTTGGCTTGTATATTCCAATGATGGGCTTCCTCAAAATTGCCCTAGGTCTTCATGAGCAAGCAAGTTAGATGCACACCCACTTAGTTTCTTTTGTTGAGCTTTCATATAATTATAGCTCTAGTGCATCTGTTGCATGGCAATCCCTACTCACTCACATTGATATCTATTGATGGGCATCTCCATAGCCCGTTGATACGCCTAGTTGATGTGAGACTATCTTCCTCCTTTTTGTCTTCTCCACAACCACCATTCTATTCCACCTATAGTGCTATGTCCATGGCTCACGCTCATGTACTGCGTGAAGATTGAAGTTTTTTGAGAATACTAAAGTATGAAACAATTGCTTGGCTGAAACCGGGGTTGTGCATGATTTAAATATTTTGTGTGATAAAGATAGAGCATAGCCAGACTATATGATTTTGTAGGGATAACTTTCTTTGGCCATGTTATTTTGAGAAGACATGATTGCATTGTTAGTATGCTTGAAGTATTATTATTTTTATGTCAATATTAATCTTTTGTCTTGAATCTTTCGGATATGAACATTCATGCCACAATAAAGAAAATTACATTGATAATTATGTTAGGTAACATTCCACATCAAAAATTCTGTTTTTATCATTTACCTACTCGAGGACGAGCATGAATTAAGCTTGGGGATGCTTGATACGTCTCCAACGAATCTATAATTTTTGATTGTTCCATGCTATTATATTATCAATCTTGGATGTTGTATATGCATTTATATACTGTTTTATATGATTTTTGGTACTAACCTATTAACCTAGAGCCCAGTGCCAGTTTCTGTTTTTTCCTTGTTTTTGAGTTTTACAGAAAAGGAATACCAAACGGAGTCCAATTGACGTGCCAATTTTTGATGATTTTTTATGGACCAAAAGAAGCCCCCGGAGTAAAAGAGTTGGGACAGAAGAGTCTGAGCCATCCACGAGGGTGGAGGCCACGCCCTCCCCCCCTAGGCGCGCACCCCTATCTCGTGGATGACTCGGAGACCCCCTGACGTGAGACCGACGCCAAAAATTCCTATAAATACAGAAACCCCCAGAAAGAAACCTAGATCGGGAGTTCCGCCGCCGCAAGCCTCTGTAGCCACCAAAAACCAATCGGGACCCTGTTCCGGCACCCTACTGGAGGGGGGAATCATCACCGGTGGCCATCTTCATCAACCCGGCGCTCTCCATGACGAGGAGGGAGTAGTTCACCCTCGGGGCTGAGGGTATGTACCAGTAGCTATGTGTTTGATCTCTCTCTCTCGTCTTCTTGATATGGCACGATCTTGATGTATCGCGAGCTTTGCTATTATAGTTGGATCTTATGATGTTTATCCCCCTCTATCTTCTTGTAATGGATTGAGTTTTCCCTTTGAAGTTATCTTATCGGATTAAGTCTTTAAGGATTTGAGAACACATGATGTATGTCTTGCATGTGCTTATTTGTGGTGACAATGGGATATTCACGTGATCTACTTGATGTATGTTTTGGTGATCAACTTGCGGGTTCAGTGACCTTGTGAACTTATGCATAGGGGTTGGCACACGTTTTCCTCTTGACTCTCCGGTAGAAACTTTGGGGCACTCTTGAAGTTCTTTGTGTTGGTTGAATAGATGAATCTGAGATTGTGTGATGCATATCGTATAATCATACCCACGGATACTTGAGGTGACATTGGAGTATCTAGGTGACATTAGGGTTTTGGTTGATTTGTGTCTTAAGGTGTTATTCTAGTACGAACTCTAGGATAGATCGAACGGAAAGAATAGCTTCGTGTTATTTTACTACGGACTCTTGAATAGATCGATCAGAAAGGATAACTTTGAGGTGGTTTCGTACCCTACAATAATATCTTCGTTTGTTCTCCGCTATTAGTGACTTTGGAGTGACTCTTTGTTGCATGTTGAGGGATTATTATATGATCCAATTATGTTATTATTGTTGAGAGAACTTGCACTAGTGAAAGTATGAACTCTAGGCCTTGTTTCCTAGCATTGCAATACCGTTTACGCTCACTTTTATCGCTTGCTACCTTGCTGTTTTTATATTTTCAGATTACAAAAACCTATATCTACCATCCATATTGCACCTGTATCACCATCTCTTCGCCGAACTAGTGTACCTATACAATTTACCATTGTATTGGGTGTGTTGGGGACACAAGAGACTCTTTTTTTATTTGGTTGCAGGGTTGTTTGAGAGAGACCATCTTCATCCTATGCCTCCCACGGATTGATAAACCTTAGGTCATCCACTTGAGGGAAATTTGCTATTGTCCTACAAACCTCTGCACTTGGAGGCCCAACAACGTCTACAAGAAGAAGGTTGCGTAGTAGACATCATAATGCACTAGCAGTACGAGGATAATCCATATAGATGCTCCGTTTACGTTGCTGCAGAGGACCACCATCATCGCCTTCCTTACTCTTTTCCTTCCTATTTTTTGATTTTTCCTTGTCAAGTCAGATCCACAAGAAAAAGGAATAAAATTTGCTCTTCAGAACTCATTGATGCATGATACTGACGAACACTACTTTCATGTAAGGCAACCGCATGATAGGAGGATGGAATATGTATGAAAAAACAGGACGGCATGACATATTGACATGTATGATGTATAAAGTGTAAACTAAGCACAAGGTGTTTGAACTAGTTAGAAGCAATGCAAGCTAGAAACCATATGAAAGATGAAACCAATATCACTCTGCCAATTAAAAGGGTGGCCTAGTAAATGTATTTGACCAAATTAGAAGCAATACATGGCAACAGGCTAGAAATAATATGCAATATGCAACGAATAAAGGTGTCTCATCATAAGTGATTGATGCAGGATACAGAAGAGAGGTCGTTTCATGTAAGAACATGGTTAACAGATAGATGTAGTATGTACCAAAAATAGGAAGGCATGTCATATTCACAGGTATAATGTGTAAACTAAGCAGATGCAATTTACCCTAATTAGAAGCATTACAAGCTAGACACCGTATGCAACATGCAACCACATATCACACTGCGAAGTTAGAGCAAGCACCTGCGATGGTGGTGTAGGGGAAATGAGGTCTTCAAGTATAGATCTACGTTCAATATCTTCATTTTGGCTTGCTGTTTCTTGAGAATCATGTGGGGAGGATTAAACTGCACTCTTTATAAGAGTAGCGCGTCTCATACTAACCCACGGGCATGACTGTCTCATCATAAGTGATAGATGCATGATACACAAGAACAGTAGTTCGATGTAACAACATGGTGTGATAGGCAGATGTAGTATGTACCAAAAACAGGAAGGCGTGTCATATTCACATGTATAATGTGTAAGCTAAGGAGATGCAATTTAACAAATTAGGAGCAATACAAGCTAGGCACCATATGCAACATGCAACCAGATATCACACTGCCATGTTAGAGCAAGCACCTGGGGTTGCGGAGTAGGGGAGATGAGATTTGGAACTTGCACTGCAGTAGGAGTAGCAAGAGAATCTATAGAGATCATCTGTTTCGGTTGCTCCACAGGACCACCATCATTCTGTGCCTTCGTCCTTTTAGATTTTGCCTTGTCAAGTAAACACACAAGAAAAAGGAATGAAATTCGCACTTCCAAATTCGTTGATGCATGATACTGATGAACACAACTTTTATGTAAGGCAGCCACATTGTAGGAGGATGGAATATGTACGAAAAACGCTAAGCAGAAGGCATTTCAACAAATTGGAAGCAATGCAATCTAGACACCATATGAAAGATCCAACCAAAATCACTCTACCAAGTTAGATGTGTCTCATTATAAGTGGCACTTCAACAAATTAGAGGCAATACATGTTTGAAATTATATGCAAGATGCAACCAATATTACAGTGTCAATTTGAAGGTGTCTCGTCAGAAGTGTACACAAGAAAAGTAGTTTGATGTAAGAACATGGTTAATAGAAAGACGTAGTATGTACCAAAAATAGGAAGGCATGTCATATTCACAGGTATAATGTGTTAACTAAGCAGATGCAATTTATCCTAATTAGAAGCATTACAAGGTAGACACCATATGCAATATGCAACCACATATCACATTGCCAAGTAAGAGCAAGCACTTGCGATGGTGGTGTAGGGGAATTGCGGCCATCAACTAGAGAGCTATGTTGACTATCTTCATTTAGCCTTGCTGTTTCTTGAGAAGCATGTGGGGAGGATGACACTGCACTCTTTAAACGAGTAGCGCGTCTCACAGTAACCCACTGGGGTGACTATCCCATCATAAGTGATTGATGAGGGATACAAAAGAGCATTAGTTTGATGTACGAACATGGTTAATAGACATATGTAGTATGTATCAAAAACAGGAAGGCATGTCATTATCAAAGGTAAAATATGTAAAGTAAGCAGATGCAATTTAACCAAATTGGAAGCAATACAAGCTAGACACCATATGCAACATGCAACCACATTTGACATCGCGAAGTTAAAGCAAGCACCTGGGATGGTTGTGTGTGGCAATTGAGATCATCAACTGCAGAGCTACGTTTACTGTCTCCATCTGCTGACACTATACCCTTTAGAGCATTGAAACACTTAGTGCTTATCTTCAAATTACACTGGAGCGACTTCTGTCTTTTCTTTTGTGTATTCATCAACACCGCGTCAGAGTCTGAAATACCCATGCATAAAAAAACAATAGTGTGAGTATGGGTGAAGTGTGTGCACAAGTAGTACAGTGTAAAAGTAGCAGATAGCAGGTCGGTGAGAAATAAATCACGGGAGACATATGATAGCTCTACAACATGCATCGCACACGAAATTACTAGATTCTAGGATTTTGAAATATGAGCACAAGGATGGATGGGAAATGCAGATGCTCCTCCAGCACACCACAAGGTGTGGCCCTATGAAAATAGCAGTCGACCAAAAACAAATAGGCCAGTCCATTTTTTCTGCACTGTCCGATGTACAAAGAACGGCAGATCGCCTTCATCTACCTCCACCCAGTCAATGTTGACGATCTTCCTCGAAACGCCAGCGACCACCGGCCCAGTCCCCTGCCTCCGCCCCCTCGATCTCACTGCACTGCCGTGCTTGGCACCGCCCCCGGTCATCCCTTCAAGCCCCGCCGACCTCCAGATCGGGCGCAAGCAGCTCCTGCGCCCCACACCCCTATGATAGACACCGATGCGCCGCTTCCCCACGAACAGGTGGACTAGGTGCTCCGCGCCCCTAAGCGGGTGCTGCTTCTTTTAATTGCGAATCAACTAACCCTGAATTGAAATCCAGGCGGGCTACTAACCTCTAGCCAAGGTGAAATAGTAAATGGGAGGAAACCTTGTGCATTTAGTATCACGAAGAAGATGCAGTAAGAAGCGCTCAACTAGTTTCTTTCGTGGGATGAATACGGTGTTAGCAGAGATGTAAGATTTGCATGAATAAGGGAAGAGGAGTACCTCTTTCTGCTGGCAGTGTTGTGTCCTCCTTCTGTTTTTCCAATGATCTTCTTGTGGTTTGCTAGAAACGAGAAGTTGTGGAGGATGGTGGAGCCTTGGACGAACCCATGGCCAAGTTGTTGAGTGTGGTGCGGTGGCCATCTGTCGGCGGCGGGGAACCAGATCCAATGCGGCGAACGACCACGTAGCAGGCACAGCTCCGGTGCAGTGGACGGTTGCGACAGTGGAGCGGCAGTAGTGAGGCGCAGGACGACATGGTCGAAGTGGTTCTGGTACGACGCACGTCGGCGTCGTGGAGGTAGCTCTGCCTCGGCTTCAGCTGCTAAGTCCTTGAGGGCGTTGCAGTTGCGTTGGACGACAATGTCGGCTTACCGGCTCCGGCGTGATGGAGGAGGGCGGCGGTGGATTGGGCGCGATGGGGTGCAGGACTGAGGAGGCTGGGGTTTCGTGGCTGGTGGAGATGGCGTTTTGGCGCCCACGGAGCATGAATGGGGACACGGAGGGAGGGGGAACTAAGGGGGAACAATGTTTCGGTTTGGGACGCGCTTGTTTGAAATTTGGGGAAAGTTACAAACTTTGCCCCCATCTAAAATTTCGGACATATTGCGGGTTGGGGGGTAGGACAGTAATCTCAGGTGTCCGAAATAGTGGGTGGGATAGATTTCGGCCGAGCGCATGGGTGTTTAGGCGCCCACGGCGTATGAATGCTTCTCGGAGGCGGTTGAGACTAGCGTCTTGGTGAAGTTACAAACCTACCCCGGTTTAGACCTTTGGACATCGGGCCGATAGGCTACACAGGCCAGAGTCAGGACAGTAATTTCCTACCACCATACATTAGTCTCGCGCGGTTTCGGGTGACCAGAGGCTTATTTGGCGCTTCGTTTAATATTTGGGAGCAGAAGCATTAACGTTTTCGGTTCTCTTGAATTGAACTTTCAGGATTTGTCAAACTTCACAAATCTTGACTCTTGAAAATCCTAAACCTATGATTATTTTGGAATGGAGGGGGTACATTTGAATATACATTGCACACGAGTATATATTGAAAAATATGCAACTTACCTCAGTTCATGCATGGTTCCAGATATAATCTCCTTGGTTGGAAAAAAATAGTTAGACATGCGTACGAATATATAACATGTTCAAACGCACAACAAAGATTGATGCCCCCTTCTAGATCTGATTTACAAATGCCATTATCTCGGATTCAAATAGATGAATGCACTTCCTATGAATTCGAATCTTCGAAACCCCCTTTATGTTGAATTCACCATGTATTCTATTTCGTAGCTAGCAATTTGGAATGTATCCATCTAAGTGACAAATGTATAAAGTGCTTTACACTAACAACATGGAGTGCACTAATTAATGTTCATATATGAATTGCAAAAGCAATGCATTGTATGGATTTCAAACCACTCTCACTCTATGGATCGATAATATGAAATAAACACATGCACATGCTAGAATTCAATAGAGTATGGGTGTCTGATAGACCGATGTTCGTTCATACGCAAATTGAAAAATTCATGATCTCATCCAAAAATAATAATACCATTTATATTTTAATTTAATGCGTAGAACCGCCTTTTACACGTAGATGCACTATGCCTCGGCCCGTTCTCACACGCGCGCTATATATCTCTCTATCTAACACGTAAGTGCACACACTTTATATACATCGGCATTTCTCTCTCACACATGCTCACAATCTCTCCTGGGGTGTCGAGGTGTCTCGCGCACAATCTCTATATATCTCCCTCTCTCTTTCTTATTACTATGTACCCCTCTTTTCACTAATCTCAGTTGGAAAACACTATTTCTCTCACATGCATATATACACACGCACGGTCTCTACTAGCCCTCTATAGGCACATATATGTGCCTACGTGTCTCCTGCACGCACATTATCTTTAGGCCTCTCTCGCACACATTCCCCCCCCCACACCTCTCTCTTAGTAGTTGGCAGATATGATTCCATTAGATCATTCGGTAGGATATCTCTGACTATTAGGCTGGATGGTAATACGAGGCAAAGTTTTACCCAAGTCCGGGCCCTTGCAGTTGAGGAAAAAGCCTACTCCTGGTACTGTATATTTGTGATAGGGGTGTGTACAAAGTACACGTGAATACCAGGCATTCTGCGTGTGTGTATACTATCGACGAACTAGCCCCCGGGCTTCTATAACGTATTCGGGGCCTAGGGTTACAAATCATATATAGTCGGCTTATCATCAGTGGGGATAGAGTCCTCCACGACTATGGTAGCTTCGTCTTGTACGCCGAGTCCTCCACATGGGTCTTCGTATAATGCGTCTCGGTCCAACCTATGTGGCGCAGGATGGAACCGACCCATGAGTCCTCACGTTGACCCACCACAACTAGAAATGATGTGCCCACCACACCCCACACGCAATCGGCCACTAAGAAAATAAGCATATACAATAGTACAATGTTATACATGAAAGTTAATTGCATGGTGCATCCAATAATATTTGTTCTGCACTGTGAATGTTTATATTTTCTCCTAAAATATTAGTCACGGGAAAGAGAAACGAAGGGCATATCTCTCCTTGTCTCCACCGACACCCCCTCTTTCTACACCACTTTCACGTACACACACAAACTATCTCTCGGCCCTCTAAAAGTATGCATGCCCCTGACACATTCACGCGTGACGGTCACTGTATTTCAAGCCAAAGCACTATATGGTCACTGGACTTCAGAATATGCTCATTACGGTCACCATCACTACAAAAAAGACACATCCGTGACATTTTGGGCCGAACGATTTTTTTTCTGTCATGCTTATGATAGTTCTATGACGATAATTGTGACAAAACCCGGTATCATCATAGATGTGGTGGGCTCCTAAAAAATCATGACAGAAATGGGCTTTTCGTCCTAGGTGGGCCGGAGACGCAGCTGCATGACATTCTTTGGGCCGTCCATGACAGAAAAAACCATGGTAGAAGCGAGGGTGAGGAAAATATCGGGGAGTTCCCGGTTACGGTGGGTGGTCAGGGGCCGAGCGATTTGCGTTTCTCTCGTACACGTACGCGCGTGGGTGCGAGATGTTGGGCTCTAACTGAACCCGAGCGAGGCGTTCGCCTACTGAACCCGAGCAATTGCACTGCAGGCTACGCGTTACTGAACCCGAGGATCGATCGATCTGGCTGTTAACTGAACCCGATCGAGCGATTCCTTCGCTACTGCTGCTAACTGAAGCCGATCGAACCCTGCTGCCTCCTTCCCTTGATGAACAGTGAGCGTTGTTGGGGGGTTTGGATGAACAGTTCCCGGTGGGGGGTTGGATGAACAGGACCCCGTGGTAGTAGAGGCCGTTGCCGCTGGATGAACAGGACCCCGATCGATCGAGCCGGTTGGGGGTGGATGAACAGGACCCCGTGGAGGGCTGGATGAACAGGACGACCCCGTGGAGGGCTGGTCAAACAGTAGCCGGTGGAGGGCTGGATGAACAGTAGCCCGTGGAGGGGTGGTTGAACTGGACCCCGTGGAGAGGGCTGGTTGAACAGTAGCCGGTAGAGGAGCGGTGGAGGCTGGATGAACAGGAGCCCGTGGATGAACAGTCGCAGGTGGAGGCTGGAGGAGGTCGACGGTGGATGATCAGTAGCCCGTGGAGGCTGGAGCGAGGTCGACGCTAGAGATGAACAATATCCCATGGAGTCCTGTTTTGCGGTACGCCACACCCCTCCCGATGAACAAGACCCCCGTTTCGACCATAGCGCTCCAACAAAAGTCCTTTTCCTCCATTTTGCGGTACGTCACACCCCTCCCGATCAACAGGACCCCGTTTCGACCGTAGGAGGTCCAAGAGAAGTCCGTTTCCTCTGTTTTGCGGTATGCCATACCCCTCCCGATGAACAGGATCCCGTTTCGACCGTGGCCGGTCGAACACAAGGCCGTTCCCTCCGTTCTGCGGTATGCCAGGCCTCGTTTCGATCGGCTGTTCCGTCCAAGCCAGTTGGCTCCCGATGAACACAACAACGCAGTTTCTCCGTTCTGACCCAGCCATGTACACGAGCCCTGGCCGTACGTATGCACGAGTAGGCGTTCGAGACCCCGCCCGTTTGTATGCACGTGGCCGTATTTACTTTCTTGCACCCTGGCTGTACGTACGTGTACATGCTACGTGCGCACCTGTACTACAACACGTGCCTTCCTTACTCGGCCACGGTTCATCGCTGCAGCCTGCAGACAGACCGATCGACCAGTATGTACGTACACGTTCGCAACCAGAATAACAACGCTACGTACGCTTCGACCATGTGGGTCCCGACTGTTAGGGAGGATAAGGAGGCACTTCCTTGCGTGCGAAGATGTAGCTGGTGGGTCCCAGCAGTCAGGGGGCGAATAATTTTTTTGCCCGACTGTCAGACACTTCCTTGTGTGCGAAGATGTAGCTGGTCGGTCCCAGCAGTTAGGGGGGAAACGTTTTTTTCGCGAAATACGGTGGCCCGTCCGGTGGGTCCCTGCTGTCAGGTGGAGGAATCATTATTTTGCGCGTAATAAGGTTGCACTTCCTTGCTGCGGCCGTGGACCCAGCTGTCAGCCTCTCCACGTACAGTACTTTTCCGATGGAAGTCGTTCGTTGACCACGTCGACCACGCCGCGCCGAGAGCACCAGGGCGGTGGACGACGGCGAGGCCTAGGAAGGGGACAACGCGGAGCCGGGGAAGACGGGGCAGTGGATGCCCATGCGGAGAGGAGTACGAGGGTTCACTGGTTCGGCTGCGGTGTGAGGCTGCCGTCGCCGCAGAATAACAGGGGGTGTGGGTGAGTAGAGGGATGGCCTGGCCAGCGGTGGGAGTAGTAGGGGGCGGTGAGGCCTCCGTGGCAGCACAGTCGGCCACGGGAGGCAGGAGCAGGCAGCATGACCGGCGCTAGTTTGGGCGGCTAGAGCAAGAATACCAGAGGTTGAAGAAGCACTACGGCCGTTGGATGGACATCGGACGGTCACTGGAGCTAGAATCGTTCATATTGACTAAGTTGACAAAGCCCTCCGTCCCCGTCAACTTAGTAGGCCCACAAGTCAGCCTCCCACTATGGTGGTTCCCAACTAGCAGGGGAGTATTCATTTTTTGTGTGTTGACCACGCCGCGCCGAGCGCATCCAAGGTGGTGGACGACAGTGAGGCTCCGGACAGCAACGAGCCAGAGATGGGAAGACATGGGAGTGGAGTCGCAGACGGAGAGGTGTACGAGGGTTAACTGGCTCTGGTGTTGTGTGGTTCGGCAGTCGGTGGAGAAGAACAGGAGGTGTGGAGGGGTGGAGGGATGGCCTGGCCGGCGGTGGGGTAGCGCTTCACAGCGAAGCGTGCTAAGCAGAGCCGCTAGCAGCAGGAGCGGGAGCAGGTGGTCCCAACGGCGCTGGAGGAAGAAGACGAGAGATTGAAGATGGATGCCGATCGTTGGATGTAAATCCAACGGCTAATGATGTCAGAATCATTTGTTGACTAAGTTGACAACGACTTGCGTTGGCTTCGACCTATTGGCCCACATTTCAGCCTCAAAAAATGTGCCACATATTTAACCCATTTTTTTTTAGAATTTACAGTCAATTTGATCTTTTTTTAGATTTACAGTCCATTTGCTGGGCTAGATGAACAAATAATGTAGCGTCCATGCGGCCCATTTATTTTTTTCCTAAAACATTACAGGCCATTTGCACTTTCTCGAAATACACGATTTAGTTGGGCTGATTCTAATTATAATGTTGGGTTGGGCGCAGCAATGTTATCAAAAAATAAACAGGGGTTGAGCATTTTGTTATAAATATATTTAAATAATAAGTGATTTATTATTACATTGGTCCTTAAATCTCACAAAGCTTTTGTACACAATCACGAGGATTTTCGTTGCCTTAATGTAAAAAAATCCAGGATTTTATTGTTGAGAAATTATTTTTATAAGTTAATAAGATGTGGGATATTGTTTTCTTATATATGTAAGTATCTGTTAAATATATGATGACAATAACAATAATATATAATAACATATAAAATAATTTAAATATATAATATAGTTAGAAAGGAAACATAAGTTGGACCAGGCGTTCCTATTCTTATATAGACAAATAGAACAGACCTATGTGTTTTCTTCAAAAAAATACATAAGTGGGCTGCCGATGTTTCAGGAAAAAAAAACCTCGGATGGAGTTCCATAGGCCGGTCGATACATGACGGCCCTCAAGAAAATACAAACCGACATGTCGTGGGCTGCGCATGTTAAAAAAGTAAGCCTAGACGGGGCAGCCCACAACCCAGCTGATACTTGCTGCCCCAGTGATAACAAATGATACCTGCCAGCTCCCCGGCTTCGTTGTAAATTTATCTCCTTTAGTAACTACGTTGAAGCACCTAAAAGAATATAACTATATTGACAAACCTGTGGGCCCCAACGTCAGTATAGCATTAGGAGGAAGTATTTTTTCAATGAGGCACTTGCTTGCGTACGGCTATAGACCTGGTGGGTCCCGACTGTTCGCCTCTCCATGTACAGTCCTCTCCAGATTCCTCTCGTTTGTTCAGCATGTTCACAAAGGGAGACAGCGGCGCCGCGTCTAGCGCACAAAGGCACATGACGAGATCGGACGACCTGAGGCAGTGCCTTATTTGTACCGAAACTACTGAACTAGCCCAGTGGCCAAGTGACACTACCCGACCGCTGCTCCGCCCGGGTTCGATTCCACCTGATGCAGGGAAAATATCTCCAATTTTTTTGCCTCTGCCATCATTGACATGTGGGTCCCCATTGTCATCTACGCACACCATGTCCAGCACTTGCCAAAACTTCGTCCCTCGTTTTCTCTGTTTTTCGCACACTCGACATTGTGTGGGCATTTTGAAAATAGCATATCTTTTTGACTGTGCATCATATGAAGATGTGCTATGCATGAATGTTGATCAACATGATCTTAACTGGCTGGCAGTTCCATTTTCGACCATGAGTAAAACTTCCAACATGATGTTATCCCTGTTTGAAAAGGCCGTGTTAATATAAATGCCCTACCTCTGAAAGTTCCAGTTTCTTATCTAAAACTGAACTTGCAGTTTCTTATCTAAAACCGAAACTTGCAGTTTCTTCTCTGAGAATCACGTTGTCTGCACTTTTATACTCCTATGAAACTACATTTTTTTAAGTGCTAAAAATAGATCTCTAGAATTCATAAAATACTTCATATGCTCAATACTGCAAATCTGAAATACAAAAGACATTCATATCTGAAAGTACTCTCAAAATACACAACACAAAACACAATTCACAACCTGCAAATACTGACAACCCTAAGCTCCTCCTGACAATTCACAACCTGCCCGACTATTGGGATGGGGGGGGGCAGTCCCCTCCTATTCCTCGGTGGCATACATTCGTATTTTTTTGTTTTGCGTATGTTGGGTCAAAGTTTGACCACGTACTGTATTTGACAAGCAAAATGTGAATGCATGTCACAAAAAATTGTAGCGTTTGGTTCGTATCTGAATGTACTTTCAAATTATATTATTTTTACAACATATAACATATATTTTATTTGTGAAAATCATGGTCAATTATGACCCAGAATAAAAGGGAGACTAGTTAATGTGGGGTCGCTTTCTTAATTGAAGGGTAACTTGATTTTGATTTTGATCCAGTCACAGCGCGCTGGCCCTCTCGTCCAATCCTAAATCGTTGCCGCATGCTCCTCTCCCTCTTCTCCATTGCAAGACCACCATATCTCCTCCCATCTTCCAAAGCTAGCACCGGACCTCACAGAAGGACATCTATGGAGAGGATGCAGCAGCGAATCGGGCAGATCGCCGCCGGCGACCAGGCAAAGTTAGCCAGGTTGAAGGAGATCCTTACTTGGTTTGACAATGAGTGGGAGATTTCAAGGACGGTGAGGGCCATGTGGCAATGTATGCGAAAGAGCAAGACGACGGTGATGTACTCCTCGGAGGCAGTCACACCGCAGTCCTTCGAGTTCATCGAGTATCTCCTCTGGGCGATGGAGCAGACAGATTCTCCCGAGGCGAAAGTCAGGTGGAGGTGGTGGGCGTACAGGTCGAAGGTCGAGCATACAGAGGATAATGAATTGATCGAGTACGGTGTGCCGTTCGTGAGGGTGCAGAGCCAGCCGAAGCCACTGGAGTATTCTTTCTCCTACCACAAGAGGAGGCCGGATGGCGCGACGTCGCTTCCCCGCCATTCTCCATGGTTCCCTCGATGCTCGCCTCGTTTCAACGGTGGCGGTAGGGTTTAAGGTAAGCTTCACACTAACCTAATCTTCCATCTGCTCATGCTTACAATCAGTGTGACAGCTAATGAAAATCATGCTTACAATCAGTCTCCGAGTACTATGCCAATCACCCTAAAATAGCTCTGGACCTTTGGGTCAAAGTTGTGACACTGTGTACAAATAATAAAAATAGATTGGTGCTTCTTTCAGAAAAGAGTACTCCCTAGAAAACTGCCAATATAAGCTACTAGTATTTGGTTAGAGGATTTTCTGCCGAGAAAGATCCGTCCACAGAGAGCGCCACACATCCCACTGGTGGTGGTGGATTCCAATGCGTGCATGGAGCATGGTTCGTGTCGGTAATTTTTACTTGGCACACTGATACGCCCATTTTGCATCATGCTTTTATATTGATATTTATTGCATTATGGGCTGTTATTACACATTATGTCACAATACTTATGCCTATTCTCTCTTATTTTACAAGGTTTACATAGAGAGGGAGAATGCCGGCAGCTGGAATTCTGGGCTGGAAAAGGAGCAAATATTAGAGACCTATTCTGCACAACTCCAAAAGTCCTGAAACTCCACGAAAGTTATTTTTGGAAATAATAAAAAATACTGAGCGAAGAAAATACCAGAGGGGGCCCACACCCTGGCCACGAGGGTGGGGGGCGCGCCCTACCCCCTGGGCGGCCTCCCTGCCTCGTGGGCCCCCTGGTGGCCCTCCGGTGTCCATCTTATGCTATATGAAGTCTTTCGTCCGAGAAAAAAAATCATAAGCAAGCTTTCGGGACGAGACTCCGCCGCCACGAGGCGGAACCTTGACCGAACCAATCTAGGGCTCTGGCAGAGCTGTTCTGCCGGGGACACTTCCCTCCGGGAGGGGGAAATCATCGCCATCGTCATCACCAACGTTCCTCTCATCGGGAGGGGGTCCATCTTCATCAACACCTTCACCAGCACCATCTCCTCTCAAACTCTAGTTCATCTCTTGTATCCAATATTTGTCTCATAGCCTGAGATTGGTACCTGTAGGTTGCTAGTAGTGTTGATTACTCCTTGTAGTTGATGCTAGTTGGTTTACTTGGTGGAAGATCATATGTTCAGATCCATTATGCATATTAATACCCCTCTGATTATGAATATGAATATGCTTTGTGAGTAGTTACGTTTTTTCCTGAGGACATGGGAGAAGTCTTGCTATTAGTAGTCATGTGAATTTGGTATTCGTTCGATATTTTGATGAGATGTATGTTGTCTCTCCTCTAGTGGTGTTATGTGAACGTCGACTACATGATACTTCACCATTGTTTGGGCCTAGAGGAAGGCATTGGGAAGTAATAAGTAGATGATGGGTTGCTAGAGTGACAGAAGCTTAAACCCTAGTTTATGCGTTGCTTCGTAAGGGGCTGATTTGGATCCATATGTTTCATGCTATGGTTAGGTTTACCTTAATACTTCATTTGTAGTTGCGGATGCTTGCAATAGGAGTTAATCATAAGTGGGATGTTTGTCCAAGTAAGGACATCACCCAAGCACCGGTCCACCCACATATCAAATTATCAAAGTACCGAACGCGAATCATATGAACGTGATGAAAAGTAGCTTGACAATAATTCCCATGTGTCCTCGGGAGCGCTTTTCTCTATATAAGAGTTTGTCCAGGCTTGTCCTTTGCTACAAAAAGGATTGGGCGATCTTGCTGCACTTTATTTACACTTGTTACTTGTTACCCGTTACAAATTATCTTATCACAAAACAATCTGTTACCTATAATTTCAGTGCTTGCAGAGAATACCTTACTGAAAACCGCTTGTCATTTCCTTCTGCTCCTCGTTGGGTTCGACACTCTTACTTATCGAAAAGGCTACGATAGATCCCCTACACTTGTGGGTCATCAAGACTCTTTTCTGGCGCCGTTGCCGGGGAGTGAAGCGCCTTTGGTAGGTGGAATTTGGTAAGGAAAAATTTATAAAGTTTGCTGAAATTTACTGTCACTTGTTACTATGGAAAGTAATTCTTTGAGGGGCTTGTTCGGGGTATCTTCACCCCGATCAGTAGAGCAAAGAGTTGCTCCTCAACCTACTGAACCTACTGAAAATGAAAATGTTTACTTCGAAATTCCTTCGGGTATGATAGAGAAACTGCTGGCTAATCCTTTTGCAGGAGATGGAACATTCATCCCGATTTACACTTAATCTATGTGGATGAAGTTTGTGGATTATTTAAGCTTGCAGGTATGCCCGATGATGTTATCAAGAAGAAGGTCTTCCCTTTATATTTGAAGGGAGATGCATTGAGATGGTATAGGCTATGTGATGATATGGGATCATGGGACTACAAACGGTTGAAATTGGAATTCCATCAGAAGTTTTATCCTATGCATCTTGTTCATCGTGATCGTAATTATATATATAATTTTTGGCCTCGCGAAGGAGAAAGCATCGCTCAAGCTTGGGGGAGGTTTAAGTCAATGTTATATTCATGCCCCAATCATGAGCTCTCAAGAAAAATGATTATTCAAAATTTTTATGCTCGGCTTTCTGACAATAATCGCTCCATGCTCGATACTTCTTGTACTGGTTCTTTTATGACGAAGACTATTGAATTCAAATGGGATTTATTGGAAAGAATTAAACGCAATTCTGAAGATTGGGATCTCGACGAAGGTAAGGATTCAGGTATAACACCTAAGTTTGATTGTGTTAAATCTTTTATGGACACCGATGTTTTCCGTAAATTTAGCACTAAATATGGACTTGACTCTGAGATAGTAGCTTCTTTCTGTGAATCCTTGGCTGCTCATGTTGATCTCCCTAAGGAGAAGTGGTTTAAATATAATCCTCCCGTTGAAGTAAAAGTAGTTGCACCTATTAAAGTTGAAGAAAAGGCTATGATTTATAATGATCCTGTTGTTCCTACTGCTTATGTTGAGAAACCACCTTCCCCTGTTAGACTAAAGGATCATGCTAAAGCTTCAACTGTAGTCAACAAAAGTAATTAGGACACACAAACCTCCTGAGCAAGTTAAAGTTGAATCTAATATTGCTATGGTTAAAGATCTCTTGGCTGATAATATTGATGGGCATGTTATTTACTTCTGTGATGAAACTGCTAGAATTCCTAAGCCTGGTGCTAAAGATAAAC